>NC_139032.1:66702712-67268738 GCF_964662115.1 Mustela nivalis
TAAGTCAAGCAGAGAAAGACAACTATCATATGATCTCCCTGATATGAGGAAGTGGTGATGCAACATGGAGGCTTAAGTGGGTAGGAGAAGAATAAATGAAACAAGATGGGATTGGGAGGGAGACAAACCATAAGTGACTCTTAATCTCACAAAACAAACTGAGGGTTGCTGGGGGGAGGGGGTTTGGGAGAAGGGGGTGGGATTATGGACATTGGGGAGGGTATGTGCTTTGGTGAGTGCTGTGAAGTGTGTAAACCTGGTGATTCACAGACCTGTACCCCTGGGGATAAAAATATATGTTTATAAAAAATAAAAAGTTTAAAAAAAAAAAAAAAATCTCCAAACAAACAAAAGCCCAGGGCCAGACGGCTTCCCGGGGGAATTCTACCAAACATTTAAAGAAGAACTAATTCCTATTCTCCTGAAACTGTTCCAAAAAATAGAAATGGAAGAAAAACTTCCAAACTCATTTTATGAGGCCAGCATCACCTTGATCCCAAAACCAGACAAGGATCCCATCAAAAAAGAGAGCTATAGACCGATATCCTTGATGAACACAGATGCGAAAATACTCAACAAATACTAGCCAATAGGATTCAACAGTACATTAAAAAGATTATTCACCACGACCAAGTGGGATTTATTCCAGGGCTGCAAGGTTGGTTCAACATCCGCAAATCAGTCAATGTGATACAACACATCAATAAAAGAAAGAACAAGAACCATATGATACTCTCAATAGATGCTGAAAAAGCATTTGACAAAGTACAGCATCCCTTCCTGATCAAAACTCTTCAAAGTGTAGGGATAGAAGGCACATACCTCAATATCATCAAAGCCATCTATGAAAAACCCACCGCAAATATCATTCTCAATGGAGAAAAACTGAAAGCTTTTCCGCTAAGGTCAGGAACACGGCAGGGATTTCCATTATCACCACAGCTATTCAACATAGTACTAGAGGTCCTAGACTCAGCAATCAGACAAGAAAAGGAAATTAAAGGCATCCAAATCGGCAAAGAAGAAGTCAAATTATCACTCTTCACAGATGATATGATACTATATGTGGAAAACCCAAAAGACTCCACTCCAAAACTGCTAGAACTTATACAGGAATTCAGTAAAGTGTCAGGATATAAAATCAATGCACAGAAATCAGTTGCATTTCTCTACACCAACAGCAAGACAGAAGAAAGAGATATTAAGGAGTCAATCCCATTTACAATTGCACCCAAAACCATAAGATACCTAGGAATAAACCTAACCAAAGAGACACAGAATCTATACTCAGAAAACTATAAAGTACTCATGAAAGAAATTGAGGAAGACACAAAGAAATGGAAAAATGTTCCATGCTCCTGGATTGGAAGAATAAATATTGTGAAAATGTCTATGCTACCTAAAGCAATCTACACATTTAATGCAATTCCTATCAAAGTACCATCCATCTTTTTCAAAGAAATGGAACAAATAATGCTAAAATTTATATGGAACCAGAAAAGACCTCGAATAGCCAAAGGGATATTGAAAAAGAAAGCCAACGTTGGTGGCATCACAATTCCGGACTTCAAGCTCTATTACAAAGCTGTCATCATCAAGACAGCATGGTACTGGCACAAAAACAGACACATAGATCAATGGAACAGAATAGAGAGCCCAGAAATAGACCCTCAACTCTATGGTCAACTCATCTTCGACAAAGCAGGAAAGAATGTCCAATGGAAAAAAGACAGCCTCTTCAATAAATGGTGCTGGGAAAATTGGACAGCCACATGCAGAAAAATGAAATTGGACCATTTCCTTACACCACACACAAAAATAGACTCAAAATGGATGAAGGACCTCAATGTGAGAAAGGAATCCATCAAAATCCTTGAGGAGACCACGGGCAGCAACCTCTTCGACCTCTGCCGCAGCAACATCTTCCTAGGAACAACGCAAAAGGCAAGGGAAGCAAGGGAAAAAATGAACTATTGGGATTTCATCAAGATCAAAAGCTTTTGCACAGCAAAGGAAACAGTTAACAAAATCAAAAGACAACTGACAGAATGGGAGAAGATATTTGCAAACGACATATCAGATAAAGGACTAGTGTCCAGAATCTATAAAGAACTTAGCAAACTCAACACCCAAAGAACAAATAATCCAATCAAGAAATGGGCAGAGGACATGAACAGACATTTCTGCAAAGAAGACATCCAGATGGCCTACAGACACATGAAAAAGTGCTCCATATCACTCGGCATCAGGGAAATACAAATCAAAACCACAATGAGATATCACCTCACACCAGTCAGAATGGCTAAAATAAACAGGTCAGGAAATGACAGATGCTGGCGAGGATGTGGAGAAAGGGGAACCCTCCTACACTGTTGGTGGGAATGCAAGCTGGTGCAGCCACTCTGGAAAACAGCATGGAGGTTCCTCAGAATGTTGAAAATAGAACTGCCCTATGACCCAGCAATTGCACTATTGGGTATTTACCCTAAAGATACAAATGTAGTGATCCAAAGGGGCACATGCACCCGAATGTTTATAGCAGCAATGTCCACAATAGCCAAACTATGGAAAGAACCTAGATGTCCATCCACAGATGAATGGATCAAGAAGATGTGGTATATATACACAATGGAATACTATGCAGCCATCAAAAGAAATGAAATCTTGCCATTTGCGACAACATGGATGGAACTAGAGCGTATCATGCTTAGCGAAATAAGTCAAGCAGAGAAAGACAACTATCATATGATCTCCCTGATATGAGGAAGTGGTGATGCAACATGGAGTCTTAAGTGGGTAGGAGAAGAATAAATGAAACAAGATGGGATTGGGAGGGAGACAAACCATAAGTGACTCTTAATCTCACAAAACAAACTGAGGGTTGCTGGGGGGAGGGGGTTTGGGAGAAGGGGGTGGGATTATGGACATTGGGGAGGGTATGTGCTTTGGTGAGTGCTGTGAAGTGTGTAAACCTGGTGATTCACAGACCTGTACCCCTGGGGATAAAAATATATGTTTATAAAAAATAAAAAGTTTAAAAAAAAAAAAAAAATCTCCAAACAAACAAAAGCCCAGGGCCAGACGGCTTCCTGGGGGAATTCTACCAAACATTTAAAGAAGAACTAATTCCTATTCTCCTGAAACTGTTCCAAAAAATAGAAATGGAAGAAAAACTTCCAAACTCATTTTATGAGGCCAGCATCACCTTGATCCCAAAACCAGACAAGGATCCCATCAAAAAAGAGAGCTATAGACCGATATCCTTGATGAACACAGATGCGAAAATACTCAACAAATACTAGCCAATAGGATTCAACAGTACATTAAAAAGATTATTCACCACGACCAAGTGGGATTTATTCCAGGGCTGCAAGGTTGGTTCAACATCCGCAAATCAGTCAATGTGATACAACACATCAATAAAAGAAAGAACAAGAACCATATGATACTCTCAATAGATGCTGAAAAAGCATTTGACAAAGTACAGCATCCCTTCCTGATCAAAACTCTTCAAAGTGTAGGGATAGAAGGCACATACCTCAATATCATCAAAGCCATCTATGAAAAACCCACCGCAAATATCATTCTCAATGGAGAAAAACTGAAAGCTTTTCCGCTAAGGTCAGGAACACGGCAGGGATTTCCATTATCACCACAGCTATTCAACATAGTACTAGAGGTCCTAGACTCAGCAATCAGACAAGAAAAGGAAATTAAAGGCATCCAAATCGGCAAAGAAGAAGTCAAATTATCACTCTTCACAGATGATATGATACTATATGTGGAAAACCCAAAAGACTCCACTCCAAAACTGCTAGAACTTATACAGGAATTCAGTAAAGTGTCAGGATATAAAATCAATGCACAGAAATCAGTTGCATTTCTCTACACCAACAGCAAGACAGAAGAAAGAGATATTAAGGAGTCAATCCCATTTACAATTGCACCCAAAACCATAAGATACCTAGGAATAAACCTAACCAAAGAGACACAGAATCTATACTCAGAAAACTATAAAGTACTCATGAAAGAAATTGAGGAAGACACAAAGAAATGGAAAAATGTTCCATGCTCCTGGATTGGAAGAATAAATATTGTGAAAATGTCTATGCTACCTAAAGCAATCTACACATTTAATGCAATTCCTATCAAAGTACCATCCATCTTTTTCAAAGAAATGGAACAAATAATGCTAAAATTTATATGGAACCAGAAAAGACCTCGAATAGCCAAAGGGATATTGAAAAAGAAAGCCAACGTTGGTGGCATCACAATTCCGGACTTCAAGCTCTATTACAAAGCTGTCATCATCAAGACAGCATGGTACTGGCACAAAAACAGACACATAGATCAATGGAACAGAATAGAGAGCCCAGAAATAGACCCTCAACTCTATGGTCAACTCATCTTCGACAAAGCAGGAAAGAATGTCCAATGGAAAAAAGACAGCCTCTTCAATAAATGGTGCTGGGAAAATTGGACAGCCACATGCAGAAAAATGAAATTGGACCATTTCCTTACACCACACACAAAAATAGACTCAAAATGGATGAAGGACCTCAATGTGAGAAAGGAATCCATCAAAATCCTTGAGGAGACCACGGGCAGCAACCTCTTCGACCTCTGCCGCAGCAACATCTTCCTAGGAACAACGCAAAAGGCAAGGGAAGCAAGGGAAAAAATGAACTATTGGGATTTCATCAAGATCAAAAGCTTTTGCACAGCAAAGGAAACAGTTAACAAAATCAAAAGACAACTGACAGAATGGGAGAAGATATTTGCAAACGACATATCAGATAAAGGACTAGTGTCCAGAATCTATAAAGAACTTAGCAAACTCAACACCCAAAGAACAAATAATCCAATCAAGAAATGGGCAGAGGACATGAACAGACATTTCTGCAAAGAAGACATCCAGATGGCCTACAGACACATGAAAAAGTGCTCCATATCACTCGGCATCAGGGAAATACAAATCAAAACCACAATGAGATATCACCTCACACCAGTCAGAATGGCTAAAATAAACAGGTCAGGAAATGACAGATGCTGGCGAGGATGTGGAGAAAGGGGAACCCTCCTACACTGTTGGTGGGAATGCAAGCTGGTGCAGCCACTCTGGAAAACAGCATGGAGGTTCCTCAGAATGTTGAAAATAGAACTGCCCTATGACCCAGCAATTGCACTATTGGGTATTTACCCTAAAGATACAAATGTAGTGATCCAAAGGGGCACATGCACCCGAATGTTTATAGCAGCAATGTCCACAATAGCCAAACTATGGAAAGAACCTAGATGTCCATCCACAGATGAATGGATCAAGAAGATGTGGTATATATACACAATGGAATACTATGCAGCCATCAAAAGAAATGAAATCTTGCCATTTGCGACAACATGGATGGAACTAGAGCGTATCATGCTTAGCGAAATAAGTCAAGCAGAGAAAGACAACTATCATATGATCTCCCTGATATGAGGAAGTGGTGATGCAACATGGAGGCTTAAGTGGGTAGGAGAAGAATAAATGAAACAAGATGGGATTGGGAGGGAGACAAACCATAAGTGACTCTTAATCTCACAAAACAAACTGAGGGTTGCTGGGGGGAGGGGGTTTGGGAGAAGGGGGTGGGATTATGGACATTGGGGAGGGTATGTGCTTTGGTGAGTGCTGTGAAGTGTGTAAACCTGGTGATTCACAGACCTGTACCCCTGGGGATAAAAATATATGTTTATAAAAAATAAAAAGTTTAAAAAAAAAAAAAAAATCTCCAAACAAACAAAAGCCCAGGGCCAGACGGCTTCCCGGGGGAATTCTACCAAACATTTAAAGAAGAACTAATTCCTATTCTCCTGAAACTGTTCCAAAAAATAGAAATGGAAGAAAAACTTCCAAACTCATTTTATGAGGCCAGCATCACCTTGATCCCAAAACCAGACAAGGATCCCATCAAAAAAGAGAGCTATAGACCGATATCCTTGATGAACACAGATGCGAAAATACTCAACAAATACTAGCCAATAGGATTCAACAGTACATTAAAAAGATTATTCACCACGACCAAGTGGGATTTATTCCAGGGCTGCAAGGTTGGTTCAACATCCGCAAATCAGTCAATGTGATACAACACATCAATAAAAGAAAGAACAAGAACCATATGATACTCTCAATAGATGCTGAAAAAGCATTTGACAAAGTACAGCATCCCTTCCTGATCAAAACTCTTCAAAGTGTAGGGATAGAAGGCACATACCTCAATATCATCAAAGCCATCTATGAAAAACCCACCGCAAATATCATTCTCAATGGAGAAAAACTGAAAGCTTTTCCGCTAAGGTCAGGAACACGGCAGGGATTTCCATTATCACCACAGCTATTCAACATAGTACTAGAGGTCCTAGACTCAGCAATCAGACAAGAAAAGGAAATTAAAGGCATCCAAATCGGCAAAGAAGAAGTCAAATTATCACTCTTCACAGATGATATGATACTATATGTGGAAAACCCAAAAGACTCCACTCCAAAACTGCTAGAACTTATACAGGAATTCAGTAAAGTGTCAGGATATAAAATCAATGCACAGAAATCAGTTGCATTTCTCTACACCAACAGCAAGACAGAAGAAAGAGATATTAAGGAGTCAATCCCATTTACAATTGCACCCAAAACCATAAGATACCTAGGAATAAACCTAACCAAAGAGACACAGAATCTATACTCAGAAAACTATAAAGTACTCATGAAAGAAATTGAGGAAGACACAAAGAAATGGAAAAATGTTCCATGCTCCTGGATTGGAAGAATAAATATTGTGAAAATGTCTATGCTACCTAAAGCAATCTACACATTTAATGCAATTCCTATCAAAGTACCATCCATCTTTTTCAAAGAAATGGAACAAATAATGCTAAAATTTATATGGAACCAGAAAAGACCTCGAATAGCCAAAGGGATATTGAAAAAGAAAGCCAACGTTGGTGGCATCACAATTCCGGACTTCAAGCTCTATTACAAAGCTGTCATCATCAAGACAGCATGGTACTGGCACAAAAACAGACACATAGATCAATGGAACAGAATAGAGAGCCCAGAAATAGACCCTCAACTCTATGGTCAACTCATCTTCGACAAAGCAGGAAAGAATGTCCAATGGAAAAAAGACAGCCTCTTCAATAAATGGTGCTGGGAAAATTGGACAGCCACATGCAGAAAAATGAAATTGGACCATTTCCTTACACCACACACAAAAATAGACTCAAAATGGATGAAGGACCTCAATGTGAGAAAGGAATCCATCAAAATCCTTGAGGAGACCACGGGCAGCAACCTCTTCGACCTCTGCCGCAGCAACATCTTCCTAGGAACAACGCAAAAGGCAAGGGAAGCAAGGGAAAAAATGAACTATTGGGATTTCATCAAGATCAAAAGCTTTTGCACAGCAAAGGAAACAGTTAACAAAATCAAAAGACAACTGACAGAATG
Organism: Mustela nivalis; assembly: GCF_964662115.1. Taxonomy (NCBI): domain Eukaryota; kingdom Metazoa; phylum Chordata; class Mammalia; order Carnivora; family Mustelidae; genus Mustela; species Mustela nivalis. The sequence goes on from NC_139032.1 coordinate 66,710,196, forward strand.
GGAGAAGATATTTGCAAACGACATATCAGATAAAGGACTAGTGTCCAGAATCTATAAAGAACTTAGCAAACTCAACACCCAAAGAACAAATAATCCAATCAAGAAATGGGCAGAGGACATGAACAGACATTTCTGCAAAGAAGACATCCAGATGGCCTACAGACACATGAAAAAGTGCTCCATATCACTCGGCATCAGGGAAATACAAATCAAAACCACAATGAGATATCACCTCACACCAGTCAGAATGGCTAAAATAAACAGGTCAGGAAATGACAGATGCTGGCGAGGATGTGGAGAAAGGGGAACCCTCCTACACTGTTGGTGGGAATGCAAGCTGGTGCAGCCACTCTGGAAAACAGCATGGAGGTTCCTCAGAATGTTGAAAATAGAACTGCCCTATGACCCAGCAATTGCACTATTGGGTATTTACCCTAAAGATACAAATGTAGTGATCCAAAGGGGCACATGCACCCGAATGTTTATAGCAGCAATGTCCACAATAGCCAAACTATGGAAAGAACCTAGATGTCCATCCACAGATGAATGGATCAAGAAGATGTGGTATATATACACAATGGAATACTATGCAGCCATCAAAAGAAATGAAATCTTGCCATTTGCGACAACATGGATGGAACTAGAGCGTATCATGCTTAGCGAAATAAGTCAAGCAGAGAAAGACAACTATCATATGATCTCCCTGATATGAGGAAGTGGTGATGCAACATGGAGGCTTAAGTGGGTAGGAGAAGAATAAATGAAACAAGATGGGATTGGGAGGGAGACAAACCATAAGTGACTCTTAATCTCACAAAACAAACTGAGGGTTGCTGGGGGGAGGGGGTTTGGGAGAAGGGGGTGGGATTATGGACATTGGGGAGGGTATGTGCTTTGGTGAGTGCTGTGAAGTGTGTAAACCTGGTGATTCACAGACCTGTACCCCTGGGGATAAAAATATATGTTTATAAAAAATAAAAAGTTTAAAAAAAAAAAAAAAATCTCCAAACAAACAAAAGCCCAGGGCCAGACGGCTTCCCGGGGGAATTCTACCAAACATTTAAAGAAGAACTAATTCCTATTCTCCTGAAACTGTTCCAAAAAATAGAAATGGAAGAAAAACTTCCAAACTCATTTTATGAGGCCAGCATCACCTTGATCCCAAAACCAGACAAGGATCCCATCAAAAAAGAGAGCTATAGACCGATATCCTTGATGAACACAGATGCGAAAATACTCAACAAATACTAGCCAATAGGATTCAACAGTACATTAAAAAGATTATTCACCACGACCAAGTGGGATTTATTCCAGGGCTGCAAGGTTGGTTCAACATCCGCAAATCAGTCAATGTGATACAACACATCAATAAAAGAAAGAACAAGAACCATATGATACTCTCAATAGATGCTGAAAAAGCATTTGACAAAGTACAGCATCCCTTCCTGATCAAAACTCTTCAAAGTGTAGGGATAGAAGGCACATACCTCAATATCATCAAAGCCATCTATGAAAAACCCACCGCAAATATCATTCTCAATGGAGAAAAACTGAAAGCTTTTCCGCTAAGGTCAGGAACACGGCAGGGATTTCCATTATCACCACAGCTATTCAACATAGTACTAGAGGTCCTAGACTCAGCAATCAGACAAGAAAAGGAAATTAAAGGCATCCAAATCGGCAAAGAAGAAGTCAAATTATCACTCTTCACAGATGATATGATACTATATGTGGAAAACCCAAAAGACTCCACTCCAAAACTGCTAGAACTTATACAGGAATTCAGTAAAGTGTCAGGATATAAAATCAATGCACAGAAATCAGTTGCATTTCTCTACACCAACAGCAAGACAGAAGAAAGAGATATTAAGGAGTCAATCCCATTTACAATTGCACCCAAAACCATAAGATACCTAGGAATAAACCTAACCAAAGAGACACAGAATCTATACTCAGAAAACTATAAAGTACTCATGAAAGAAATTGAGGAAGACACAAAGAAATGGAAAAATGTTCCATGCTCCTGGATTGGAAGAATAAATATTGTGAAAATGTCTATGCTACCTAAAGCAATCTACACATTTAATGCAATTCCTATCAAAGTACCATCCATCTTTTTCAAAGAAATGGAACAAATAATGCTAAAATTTATATGGAACCAGAAAAGACCTCGAATAGCCAAAGGGATATTGAAAAAGAAAGCCAACGTTGGTGGCATCACAATTCCGGACTTCAAGCTCTATTACAAAGCTGTCATCATCAAGACAGCATGGTACTGGCACAAAAACAGACACATAGATCAATGGAACAGAATAGAGAGCCCAGAAATAGACCCTCAACTCTATGGTCAACTCATCTTCGACAAAGCAGGAAAGAATGTCCAATGGAAAAAAGACAGCCTCTTCAATAAATGGTGCTGGGAAAATTGGACAGCCACATGCAGAAAAATGAAATTGGACCATTTCCTTACACCACACACAAAAATAGACTCAAAATGGATGAAGGACCTCAATGTGAGAAAGGAATCCATCAAAATCCTTGAGGAGACCACGGGCAGCAACCTCTTCGACCTCTGCCGCAGCAACATCTTCCTAGGAACAACGCAAAAGGCAAGGGAAGCAAGGGAAAAAATGAACTATTGGGATTTCATCAAGATCAAAAGCTTTTGCACAGCAAAGGAAACAGTTAACAAAATCAAAAGACAACTGACAGAATGGGAGAAGATATTTGCAAACGACATATCAGATAAAGGACTAGTGTCCAGAATCTATAAAGAACTTAGCAAACTCAACACCCAAAGAACAAATAATCCAATCAAGAAATGGGCAGAGGACATGAACAGACATTTCTGCAAAGAAGACATCCAGATGGCCTACAGACACATGAAAAAGTGCTCCATATCACTCGGCATCAGGGAAATACAAATCAAAACCACAATGAGATATCACCTCACACCAGTCAGAATGGCTAAAATAAACAGGTCAGGAAATGACAGATGCTGGCGAGGATGTGGAGAAAGGGGAACCCTCCTACACTGTTGGTGGGAATGCAAGCTGGTGCAGCCACTCTGGAAAACAGCATGGAGGTTCCTCAGAATGTTGAAAATAGAACTGCCCTATGACCCAGCAATTGCACTATTGGGTATTTACCCTAAAGATACAAATGTAGTGATCCAAAGGGGCACATGCACCCGAATGTTTATAGCAGCAATGTCCACAATAGCCAAACTATGGAAAGAACCTAGATGTCCATCCACAGATGAATGGATCAAGAAGATGTGGTATATATACACAATGGAATACTATGCAGCCATCAAAAGAAATGAAATCTTGCCATTTGCGACAACATGGATGGAACTAGAGCGTATCATGCTTAGCGAAATAAGTCAAGCAGAGAAAGACAACTATCATATGATCTCCCTGATATGAGGAAGTGGTGATGCAACATGGAGGCTTAAGTGGGTAGGAGAAGAATAAATGAAACAAGATGGGATTGGGAGGGAGACAAACCATAAGTGACTCTTAATCTCACAAAACAAACTGAGGGTTGCTGGGGGGAGGGGGTTTGGGAGAAGGGGGTGGGATTATGGACATTGGGGAGGGTATGTGCTTTGGTGAGTGCTGTGAAGTGTGTAAACCTGGTGATTCACAGACCTGTACCCCTGGGGATAAAAATACATGTTTATAAAAAATAAAAAGTTTAAAAAAAAAAAAAAATCTCCAAACAAACAAAAGCCCAGGGCCAGACGGCTTCCCGGGGGAATTCTACCAAACATTTAAAGAAGAACTAATTCCTATTCTCCTGAAACTGTTCCAAAAAATAGAAATGGAAGAAAAACTTCCAAACTCATTTTATGAGGCCAGCATCACCTTGATCCCAAAACCAGACAAGGATCCCATCAAAAAAGAGAGCTATAGACCGATATCCTTGATGAACACAGATGCGAAAATACTCAACAAATACTAGCCAATAGGATTCAACAGTACATTAAAAAGATTATTCACCACGACCAAGTGGGATTTATTCCAGGGCTGCAAGGTTGGTTCAACATCCGCAAATCAGTCAATGTGATACAACACATCAATAAAAGAAAGAACAAGAACCATATGATACTCTCAATAGATGCTGAAAAAGCATTTGACAAAGTACAGCATCCCTTCCTGATCAAAACTCTTCAAAGTGTAGGGATAGAAGGCACATACCTCAATATCATCAAAGCCATCTATGAAAAACCCACCGCAAATATCATTCTCAATGGAGAAAAACTGAAAGCTTTTCCGCTAAGGTCAGGAACACGGCAGGGATTTCCATTATCACCACAGCTATTCAACATAGTACTAGAGGTCCTAGACTCAGCAATCAGACAAGAAAAGGAAATTAAAGGCATCCAAATCGGCAAAGAAGAAGTCAAATTATCACTCTTCACAGATGATATGATACTATATGTGGAAAACCCAAAAGACTCCACTCCAAAACTGCTAGAACTTATACAGGAATTCAGTAAAGTGTCAGGATATAAAATCAATGCACAGAAATCAGTTGCATTTCTCTACACCAACAGCAAGACAGAAGAAAGAGATATTAAGGAGTCAATCCCATTTACAATTGCACCCAAAACCATAAGATACCTAGGAATAAACCTAACCAAAGAGACACAGAATCTATACTCAGAAAACTATAAAGTACTCATGAAAGAAATTGAGGAAGACACAAAGAAATGGAAAAATGTTCCATGCTCCTGGATTGGAAGAATAAATATTGTGAAAATGTCTATGCTACCTAAAGCAATCTACACATTTAATGCAATTCCTATCAAAGTACCATCCATCTTTTTCAAAGAAATGGAACAAATAATGCTAAAATTTATATGGAACCAGAAAAGACCTCGAATAGCCAAAGGGATATTGAAAAAGAAAGCCAACGTTGGTGGCATCACAATTCCGGACTTCAAGCTCTATTACAAAGCTGTCATCATCAAGACAGCATGGTACTGGCACAAAAACAGACACATAGATCAATGGAACAGAATAGAGAGCCCAGAAATAGACCCTCAACTCTATGGTCAACTCATCTTCGACAAAGCAGGAAAGAATGTCCAATGGAAAAAAGACAGCCTCTTCAATAAATGGTGCTGGGAAAATTGGACAGCCACATGCAGAAAAATGAAATTGGACCATTTCCTTACACCACACACAAAAATAGACTCAAAATGGATGAAGGACCTCAATGTGAGAAAGGAATCCATCAAAATCCTTGAGGAGACCACGGGCAGCAACCTCTTCGACCTCTGCCGCAGCAACATCTTCCTAGGAACAACGCAAAAGGCAAGGGAAGCAAGGGAAAAAATGAACTATTGGGATTTCATCAAGATCAAAAGCTTTTGCACAGCAAAGGAAACAGTTAACAAAATCAAAAGACAACTGACAGAATGGGAGAAGATATTTGCAAACGACATATCAGATAAAGGACTAGTGTCCAGAATCTATAAAGAACTTAGCAAACTCAACACCCAAAGAACAAATAATCCAATCAAGAAATGGGCAGAGGACATGAACAGACATTTCTGCAAAGAAGACATCCAGATGGCCTACAGACACATGAAAAAGTGCTCCATATCACTCGGCATCAGGGAAATACAAATCAAAACCACAATGAGATATCACCTCACACCAGTCAGAATGGCTAAAATAAACAAGTCAGGAAATGACAGATGCTGGCGAGGATGTGGAGAAAGGGGAACCCTCCTACACTGTTGGTGGGAATGCAAGCTGGTGCAGCCACTCTGGAAAACAGCATGGAGGTTCCTCAGAATGTTGAAAATAGAACTGCCCTATGACCCAGCAATTGCACTATTGGGTATTTACCCTAAAGATACAAATGTAGTGATCCAAAGGGGCACATGCACCCGAATGTTTATAGCAGCAATGTCCACAATAGCCAAACTATGGAAAGAACCTAGATGTCCATCCACAGATGAATGGATCAAGAAGATGTGGTATATATACACAATGGAATACTATGCAGCCATCAAAAGAAATGAAATCTTGCCATTTGCGACAACATGGATGGAACTAGAGCGTATCATGCTTAGCGAAATAAGTCAAGCAGAGAAAGACAACTATCATATGATCTCCCTGATATGAGGAAGTGGTGATGCAACATGGAGGCTTAAGTGGGTAGGAGAAGAATAAATGAAACAAGATGGGATTGGGAGGGAGACAAACCATAAGTGACTCTTAATCTCACAAAACAAACTGAGGGTTGCTGGGGGGAGGGGGTTTGGGAGAAGGGGGTGGGATTATGGACATTGGGGAGGGTATGTGCTTTGGTGAGTGCTGTGAAGTGTGTAAACCTGGTGATTCACAGACCTGTACCCCTGGGGATAAAAATATATGTTTATAAAAAATAAAAAGTTTAAAAAAAAAAAAAATCTCCAAACAAACAAAAGCCCAGGGCCAGACGGCTTCCTGGGGGAATTCTACCAAACATTTAAAGAAGAACTAATTCCTATTCTCCTGAAACTGTTCCAAAAAATAGAAATGGAAGAAAAACTTCCAAACTCATTTTATGAGGCCAGCATCACCTTGATCCCAAAACCAGACAAGGATCCCATCAAAAAAGAGAGCTATAGACCGATATCCTTGATGAACACAGATGCGAAAATACTCAACAAATACTAGCCAATAGGATTCAACAGTACATTAAAAAGATTATTCACCACGACCAAGTGGGATTTATTCCAGGGCTGCAAGGTTGGTTCAACATCCGCAAATCAGTCAATGTGATACAACACATCAATAAAAGAAAGAACAAGAACCATATGATACTCTCAATAGATGCTGAAAAAGCATTTGACAAAGTACAGCATCCCTTCCTGATCAAAACTCTTCAAAGTGTAGGGATAGAAGGCACATACCTCAATATCATCAAAGCCATCTATGAAAAACCCACCGCAAATATCATTCTCAATGGAGAAAAACTGAAAGCTTTTCCGCTAAGGTCAGGAACACGGCAGGGATTTCCATTATCACCACAGCTATTCAACATAGTACTAGAGGTCCTAGACTCAGCAATCAGACAAGAAAAGGAAATTAAAGGCATCCAAATCGGCAAAGAAGAAGTCAAATTATCACTCTTCACAGATGATATGATACTATATGTGGAAAACCCAAAAGACTCCACTCCAAAACTGCTAGAACTTATACAGGAATTCAGTAAAGTGTCAGGATATAAAATCAATGCACAGAAATCAGTTGCATTTCTCTACACCAACAGCAAGACAGAAGAAAGAGATATTAAGGAGTCAATCCCATTTACAATTGCACCCAAAACCATAAGATACCTAGGAATAAACCTAACCAAAGAGACACAGAATCTATACTCAGAAAACTATAAAGTACTCATGAAAGAAATTGAGGAAGACACAAAGAAATGGAAAAATGTTCCATGCTCCTGGATTGGAAGAATAAATATTGTGAAAATGTCTATGCTACCTAAAGCAATCTACACATTTAATGCAATTCCTATCAAAGTACCATCCATCTTTTTCAAAGAAATGGAACAAATAATGCTAAAATTTATATGGAACCAGAAAAGACCTCGAATAGCCAAAGGGATATTGAAAAAGAAAGCCAACGTTGGTGGCATCACAATTCCGGACTTCAAGCTCTATTACAAAGCTGTCATCATCAAGACAGCATGGTACTGGCACAAAAACAGACACATAGATCAATGGAACAGAATAGAGAGCCCAGAAATAGACCCTCAACTCTATGGTCAACTCATCTTCGACAAAGCAGGAAAGAATGTCCAATGGAAAAAAGACAGCCTCTTCAATAAATGGTGCTGGGAAAATTGGACAGCCACATGCAGAAAAATGAAATTGGACCATTTCCTTACACCACACACAAAAATAGACTCAAAATGGATGAAGGACCTCAATGTGAGAAAGGAATCCATCAAAATCCTTGAGGAGACCACGGGCAGCAACCTCTTCGACCTCTGCCGCAGCAACATCTTCCTAGGAACAACGCAAAAGGCAAGGGAAGCAAGGGAAAAAATGAACTATTGGGATTTCATCAAGATCAAAAGCTTTTGCACAGCAAAGGAAACAGTTAACAAAATCAAAAGACAACTGACAGAATGGGAGAAGATATTTGCAAACGACATATCAGATAAAGGACTAGTGTCCAGAATCTATAAAGAACTTAGCAAACTCAACACCCAAAGAACAAATAATCCAATCAAGAAATGGGCAGAGGACATGAACAGACATTTCTGCAAAGAAGACATCCAGATGGCCTACAGACACATGAAAAAGTGCTCCATATCACTCGGCATCAGGGAAATACAAATCAAAACCACAATGAGATATCACCTCACACCAGTCAGAATGGCTAAAATAAACAAGTCAGGAAATGACAGATGCTGGCGAGGATGTGGAGAAAGGGGAACCCTCCTACACTGTTGGTGGGAATGCAAGCTGGTGCAGCCACTCTGGAAAACAGCATGGAGGTTCCTCAGAATGTTGAAAATAGAACTGCCCTATGACCCAGCAATTGCACTATTGGGTATTTACCCTAAAGATACAAATGTAGTGATCCAAAGGGGCACATGCACCCGAATGTTTATAGCAGCAATGTCCACAATAGCCAAACTATGGAAAGAACCTAGATGTCCATCCACAGATGAATGGATCAAGAAGATGTGGTATATATACACAATGGAATACTATGCAGCCATCAAAAGAAATGAAATCTTGCCATTTGCGACAACATGGATGGAACTAGAGCGTATCATGCTTAGCGAAATAAGTGAAGCAGAGAAAGACAACTATCATATGATCTCCCTGATATGAGGAAGTGGTGATGCAACATGGAGGCTTAAGTGGGTAGGAGAAGAATAAATGAAACAAGATGGGATTGGGAGGGAGAGAAACCATAAGTGACTCTTAATTTCACAAAACAAACTGAGGGTTGCTGGGGGGAGGGGGTTTGGTAGAAGGGGGTGGGATTATGGACATTGGGGAGGGTATGTGCTTTGGTGAGTGCTGTGAAGTGTGTAAACCTGGTGATTCACAGACCTGTACCCCTGGGGATAAAAATATATGTTTATAAAAAATAAAAAATTAAAAAAAAAAAGGTATATGGTAAAAAAAAAAAAAAATGAAAAGGTAACCTATGGAATGTAAGAAAATATATTTGAACTGTATATCAGATAAGAAGCTAATGTCCAAAATATATAAAGAAGTCATACAGCTCAACAACTAAAAAAATCTGGTTTTAAATGGGCAGCAGAACTGAATAGACTTGTGGGGGGGGTATGACATTTATTAGAGATGATTGGATATAATTCTTTTTAAAAATTAACATATAATGTATTATTTGTTTCAGGGGTACAGATCCGTGAATCATCAGTCTTACACAATTTACAGCACTCACAATAGCACATAAATAGACATTTTTCCAAAGAAAACATAGAGGTGGCCCATAGGAATGTGAAAAGATGCTCAATAGCACTGATCATCAAGGAAATGCACATCAAAATCACAGCAGGATATCACCTCATACCTATTAGAATGGATACCTTCAAAAAGATGAGTAAACAAGTATTGATGAGGATGTGGAAAAAAAAAGAAACTTTGTCTACCATTGGCAGGACTGTAAATTCCCCAAGCCACAAGGAAAACAATATGGAGATTCCTCAAATATACAACTACCATATAACCCAGCTATTCCACTTCTGGATATATACCCAAAGGAAATAAAAACAAGGTTTCAAAAAGATATCCGCACTCCAATGCTTATTATAGCATTATTCACAGCAACCAAGATATGGAAACAACGTTTAGTGTCTATCAAACCAATAAATGGATAAGGAAGATATGGTAGAAATATAGAATGGAATATTACTCAACCACAAAAAAGTAGGAAATCCTGCCATTTGGGGCACCATGGATAGACCAGAGGGGCATTATGGTAAGTGAGATATGTCAGATACAGAAAGACAAATACTGTATGAAATCACTTAGGCCAAACTCCTAGAAACAGAAATGGAATGATGGTAACCAGCAGCTGTAGGGTAGGGAAATTGGCGAAATGTTGATCAGGGGGTACACACTTGCAGTTAGAAGATGAGTAAGTTATGGGGATCTAATGCACAGCATGTGATTGTAGTCAACAATACTGTATTACATATTTAAAAGTTGCCAAGAGACTTGGTCTTTAAAAAAAAAAAAAAAGATTTTATTTATGTATTTGACAGAGGGATGGGGGGAGGGGGGAACCTGAAGCAGACCCCACACTGAATGCAGGGCCTGAAATGGGGCTTCATTCCTCAACCATGAGATCATGACCTGAGCTGAAACCAAGAGTTGGATGCTTAGCCAAGTGAGCCATCCGCATGCCCTAAGAGACTAAATTTTAAATGTTCTCACCACACACAAAAAGACAGTCGTATGCTGTGATGGAGGGGTTAGCTAACACTATAGTAGTTTTCATGGTATAGCATAAAAGTGTATCAAGTCAACTCCGTGTACATCTTTAGCTCACAGAACATTATATGTCAATTAGAAATATAGATAGCACATAAAACATACATATTTCAAGTTTTTAAGGCTGAAGGGACAGAGAAAGAGACTAGGGAAAGAGGACTCAAGTTTCGTGTTCTTTCAGGATCCTTTCTTCTTCAGTGGTTCTTCAGTGAAAAGTACTATTCCAATATTAAAGTGAAATAATTTCCTAGTATACAAAATATAGAGTGGCATTTGAGGAACTAAATGTATATGGCAAAATTGCCTATCTACCTACAAATATATATTCTGAGCATCCACCATGCTGAAGGTACATCTTGAGATGGTGCTGTGATACAGAAAAATAAAATAAAAAGTCTTCTGCCATTAAGTAGTTTTCAGTCCCATACACATATCATGGGCAATAAATAACATCTTCTTGTTCCTCACTCAATCTTTAAAATGAAAATAATAGAATGTATCTCGTATGATTATAATAAGGATTAGTTAAATTAAATACATGTTAAGTGCAGGAGAAATACCTCTCCCCCACTCAGTTGCTTGTATCTGTCAATAAATTTGCGACAACATGGATGGAACTAGAGCGTATCATGCTTAGCGAAATAAGTCAAGCAGAGAAAGACAACTATCATATGATCTCCCTGATATGAGGAAGTGGTGATGCAACATGGAGGCTTAAGTGGGCAGGAGAAGAATAAATGAAACAAGATGGGATTGGGAGGGAGACAAACCATAAGTGACTCTCAATCTCACAAAACAAACTGAGGGTTGCTGGGGGGAGGGGGTTTGGGAGAAGGGGGTGGGATTATGGACATTGGGGAGGGTATGTGCTTTGGTGAGTGCTGTGAAGTGTGTAAACCTGGTGATTCACAGACCTGTACCCCTGGGGATAAAAATATATGTTTATAAAAAATAAAAAATTAAAAATAAATAAATAAATAAATAAATAAATATTAGATACCTGAAGAGCATAATTTGCAGCATTTAGAGTGAACCAAAGAAGAAATACGTAGAAGGCTATGGAGAAATTACCAACTTGACAAAATAGGCTTGTCTAAAAAAGCTTTCACAGAAAAATATTGAGAAAGGAAGATTCATTTCTGGGGGGAAAATTGAGTTAAAATGCAAACTTTAGTTATTAAAGTCAAAGAGGAATTGTTTTTAATAAAAGGTTACATTCTGCTACATATGTTTCAAGCTCAACTTGACACTAGAGAGGAAATAAAGTTCATTTTTAACATTTTATTGATATTTAGCTATCAGTTTAAATTGTTTACATTCTTCTAATCTAAATTTCCTGCACTCATTGCAGAGTGGGGATGCAACATTCTAATTCATGGTAGTATGCTGGGAAGCACATTAGGTATTTGAAAATACTATACAAATGAAGGCACTTTATAATATTAATCATGGGAAGTGTTCAGATAATATATAAGTACTATTTTTCTCTTTGAGTCTTTTTTTAAAGATTTTATTTATTTATTTATTTGACAGAGACAGACACAGTGAGAGATGGAACACAAGCAGGGGGAGGGGCAGCAGGAGAGAGAGAAATAGGCTCCCCACCAAGCAGGTGGCCCAATGTGGGGCTCGATCCCAGGACCCTGGGATCATGACCTCAGCCAAAGGAAAACGCTTAAGGACTGAGCCACCCAGGTGCCCTCTGTTTGAGTCTTAAAATTATCAAATACTGTGGTAATGTAGATGGTGATATACATTTCTTATTTTGAGTTGTATGACAACAAAAATATACCAATTATATGTTATAATTGGATCCAACTACATTTTCCCTGGAGTTTTGAAGTTTTTAATCCTTCATGTTTACATTCTTAACATTACTCTTTTGCAAATATTGGATCCTTCTGTGACTTGTCCCAAAAAGAATTTAAACTGCCTACTGGGTTAATGGCTGGTCTTTTGGAGAATGTTTCCAGGGCTCAAAATGTAGACACACACTTAGATAACCACAAAGGCCTTCAGAATTTACAGATCATCTTACATATTTTTTTCTGATATTGAACTAGAAACTGGGCCTGAGAGTGAGAATATTTTAAATAGACTCACCTACCAGCTTTATCAAAGGAATAAACTACTAGTAAATTGAAATTTGAAGAAAATAATTACAAGCGTCCTACTTGCTACCTAAATCTCACTACTATTCCCTCACTTGATCCTGAAAATTATTACATAAACAGGAAAAGTAGAGAGCACTACTTGAGGCTATGAAGCAAAGCAACTGTTAAGTAAGAAGACTAAACTCAAATCAAGGAAAGGAGACCATTCCTCAAGCTCAAAGGTACATAAATGACATTATATTTCACCTTCTTTTCTTGTAAATTTTTTTCAAATTATGGGTAATATATCAATTTTATATGCTTTAACTGGATATATCTAATTTTTCCATCTGTCAAGCTTTCATTTAGTGTCATAAGGCTTTACATTAAATTTTAGACAATTGCTGAGTAATTTTCACAACAAAGCTCTTAGGTAGGAACTGGCTTTATTTAAAGAAGGAAAAAAAGAGGTTCCAAATCTTTGGGTTTCAAATCTAAGCACTTTAAAATAAAATTCAGTGTTCTTTTGCCACACCTGCCTCTTCAAAAACATTTATTCTGCCTTCCCTTCACTCCTTACAGCAGACAGTTTGAGAACAATAGATGCCTCCATTTGGTGTTCTTTAATTGTTAAAGACAGCATTGCAGAACAGGTGCGCTGCAGCCAAGCAATTTGAACATTGTTGGACTTATAATATGCTGGAAAAAAAAATTCTCTATCCCAAACGTGTGGAATTGCAATGCAATTATTGACCAACTTCCACATTACTATGATCACATTTCTTAAAATTTTTTTAAATAGTTGAGATATCATATCACCTGTATTTGAAAATAATTGTCATTTATCATATGGTTTCACTTATTTGTGGAGCATAACAAATAGCATGGAGGACAAGGGGAGATGGAGAGGAGAAGGGAGTTGAGGGAAATTGGAAGGGGAGGTGAACCATGAGAGACTATGGACTCTGAAAAAGTCTGAGGGTTTTGAAGGGGCGGGGGTGGGAGGTTGGGGGAACCAGGTGGTGGGTATTAGAGAGGGCACAGATTGCACTGGGTGTGGTACAAAAACAATGAATACCGTTACGCTCAAAAGAAATAAAAATTTTAAAAAAATTGAATTCCAAGTAATTGAGACAAAAATATGATTTCTATATCTAACTCTATAAATACAAATAAATTTACACTACCTCTTCCATGAACCCTTTCTGAAGGCTCCTTGGATCAGGATCATTGTAATCAGTACCTCCTTTATCCTAATGCCCCTGAGTTTCAGAGTGAGTTTTGACTTGAAAATAGATTGTGTGTGAGCAAAACTCCACCACAGGTCCCTTAAACCTGTTTTGTTTTGATTACTAGTGACTTGGATTAATCTTGGCTAACAGTAATGTCCCAGAAAAAAAAAAATCTGAGCATCTACTCCCTCTGTTCCTACATTGTGCTAAATGCTTTAATTTGTAGCAGAAATTCAGCTTGTAGATCAAATCTGCAGTTGTCAGATTCTCAACATGTTAGTCATACTGCTTGGATTCCAAGTTTACTTAAGTTAGCCTCTCTCCAATTATCACTAAAACCAGTAAGATTAACATAGAACACATTTCTCTAAGATGATACCGTGTTTTAGAATGTGAACTTTATAGCCAATCCTACCATTGTTAATTAAGTATAGGACACTAATTGAGTCATTTAAATTCTCAGCATTGCTTTCCTCCTTTCTAAAATGAAAAGGCAGTAGTATAGGGCAATTCCTTTGAAGCTTCAAAATTACAAAATCATAAAGGAAAAAATTAAGTTGTTTAAGAAATACTTGAAATATTTTTATAAAGAACTATCCTATGGTCTTGAGAAAAATAGATGTTATACTTACTTCATTTGCTCACCACCAAGTCTGGTTATACTGCCTACCACACACAAGGCTACTGCTAAGTAGTGATTGAGCATTTGGATGTTACATTCATCTTGCAAAGAACTTTCACTGTATCATATCATTGGATTCTTTTATTAAATGTATGATGAAACTATTGGTAACTTTATGAAGAAACCTACAATCTGAAAAGTAGTGTAGCCCTCACCTACCTAGCATGTGAATCAGGTGCCCTCAGAATGCAATTTTGAGTCTCACTGTCTTTTAGTTGCTACTAATTATGATCCAAGGAAGAATCAAATGTGTTTTAAGTTCCTACTCTATACTATAAGCTTAGCATATGTGATCACAGTTAAACTCAGAACATGCTCCCCAATATATGTGAGCACACAGTTGCTGAGGGAAGCTAGAAAATTAGCATAATGTTGCAGAGCTCATAAGAGATGCAGTCAAGATTTCTTTCAGCTCATGTACATTTAACTACCATTGCTTACAATGCCCAGCATATCCTGGGACAACTAAGGGTAAAGTGAAAACAAAATGGATGTGTCTTTTTCACCTAGTGAGTAATACCTTAATAAACACTGCTGGAAGAGAAATTTTCTAGGGATGGAAAATTTTCTAGGGGAGGATAAGCTCTTAAAAAAAAAAAAAAGCATGAATAGAAGAAGGGTTGGGTTCCTATGACCCACAGGGAATCAATCTTTTAATTTATTAACTGGAATGTTTTACTTTTCCTCTGGGTATCTGTTGAAGTGCCCTTCATACTCAGAAATGAAAAAGAAAATGGAAAAACCCAGGCAGAATGAGCCTGTTGTTATTACTTTGGTTAGTTTAATAACTAAAGCAATCAGTTAAGACCTAGCTGTGAAAGACCCAACAGAGTATTCGTCTCACCTCAAAGGGAAGCTAGATGCACTTTAATTTTCACAGACTATTACAGGACCAAGCCAAGAACCCAGAGGAAATGGGAGGATTGTGCCTTTGCCAAGGGAAATAAAACTTTATGATACCAATTTGACCTAAAATGAACTATTATGTTTCTAATTCCAAAAGACTAATCTTGAGTCAGGGTCACTACAAGCTGGAGGAGGAGCCAATCAATGATTGCCCTGAAAAACAATGATTACAGACCTACCAAGCACACAGGTCACAGTACCATAGTAGTGAGAAAAGCACATGATCTTGAAGAATGCCTCTATGTTAAAATTTTTTTCTGTGTTTTCATCCTTAATATCCCCTGGAAAAAAATCCCAAAGGTTCTCAAGTTCCTGAAGAATAAATTTTAATTCCTTAATGCTACATTTAATATGTATCAAAAATGGCAAATCTTCCTTCTTTTTTTCTGTCTTTTTTTGAATACTGTACCCTTATACACTGTTTTCTTGCCTAGAAGCCCAGCTGACACATTTTGCCTCATGCTATTACCTAAGACTTTTTCCTGCCAGCTCATCAAGGCCAAATTCAATTGACAAGATACAATATCTTATACAGGCTCTTTCTCAGATAATCTCTTCTCTGAAGTCTGTTTCTACTTTCTTTTGTAGTTTGAATAAAATGTGTA
The DNA here is from genome assembly GCF_964662115.1 of Mustela nivalis. Lineage (NCBI taxonomy): Eukaryota > Metazoa > Chordata > Mammalia > Carnivora > Mustelidae > Mustela > Mustela nivalis. The sequence goes on from NC_139032.1 coordinate 66,726,206, forward strand.
TAATGACTGAGGCTTCCCTAGGGAAGCCTGGTTTCCTACCAACAGAACTCACTACTGTGGTGTGGTGTGGTGTGGTATGCTGTGGTTTTATCAAGGTCCACATTCTATTCTTTTGCCCCATAGACTCAAAATTGATTGGTTAAAACAAGAAGAGGCTGGATCTCACTCACAGGGGTTGATTACACTCACTCACAGATCCTACTATGAAGCAGAGTACTATGCTTTACAATGAGAAACAGAATGGCTGATAGAGAGCAAACCACTAAACTCCTCTGCTCAGTCCATTATTTCTTTCTACACAAGTGACCTGGATGGCCAGCTTCTCATTCTCATCAGAAGGGAAACCTGAACCAGATCAAGGGAGTCATTTATGTGAATAGTATACTTAGTGGAATCAGGCTAATAGGAATTCCAGATTCATCTGTCTCTACATTAAGGACACTTACCAAGGGCACCACAAGACTTGGAATCTCTCGGATGAGTACTGCCTCTCACTGACTCTGGGACTTCATTTCATTCCCCATTACTGACCAACCATTTTATGCTTGACTTTTCCTTAGCTAGAATTAAAACTTCATTGTGTAACCAAACTTTAGTCTATTTTATTTTCCTTTTAAGTGCCTTAATTTTTTCCCTCCAATCGAGGGAAAAAAAAAAAAAAAACCAAACTATCCCTCCAATAGTTTTTATGAAGTCAGAAGTCAATTTTCCTTTATTTTTACATTTATAATAGTTCCCTCTATTAAAACTATACTTTTTTAAAAAAATCAGAGCTCCTTCATTGTCATATGCTCTATATTGTTCTCTATGATTTTTATGTGTTTTTACTTGTTCCCTTCTCACAAAACAAACTGAGGGTTGCTGGGGGGAGGGGGTTTGGGAGAAGGGGGTGGGATTATGGACATTGGGGAGGGTATGTGCTTTGGTGAGTGCTGTGAAGTGTGTAAACCTGGTGATTCACAGACCTGTACCCCTGGGGATAAAAATATATGTTTATAAAAAATAAAAAGTTAAAAAAATAAAAAAATAAAAAAAAATAAACTTAGGCTTTAGTTAATCATACTCCTCTGTATTTTACATTATTTCCCTCTATATATTATTTTCCTCAGCCTTTAAAAAGCTCCCTATATTCTCCCATAACCACTGATTCCACAAAAATTTGTTTGATTTGTCCCTAAAATGCAGGTACCTTGTAAAATACGTATCTTAATTTATATGTAAATTTTATTGTGCCATATATCACAATACAGCTTACTTTTCTTAAAGATTTATTTATTTATGCGGGGGGGGGGGGGGAGAGAAACCTAAGCAGACTCTGTGCTGAGTGCAGAGCCCAACTCCAGGCTCAATCTCAAGACCCTGAGATCATAACCTGAGCCAAAACCAAGAGTCAAACAGACTGTGCCACCCAGGCACCCCTACTGCTTACTTTTTAAACACTTCTTCAGAGATGTATTTATATTGCTCTGTGGAGCCCAGTTCATTTGCTGTCATTTCTACAGAGTGTTCCATAATGCATTTTTACATGCGATAGAACCATTACTCTGATGATGGGTATCCAGGCTTCTCCAACCTCCTTTTGTCACAATCCAATGACGAGCATCCTCATGCTTATCTCCTTATAGTCCTGAGCAAGAACTTATCTGGAACATATTTCCAAGACTAGAATCATTGGGTCCAATACAACCAGAGAGTTTTCTAGTATACTAGTGTACACTCCCAACAGAATCTAATTCCCCATATTCTTGACAACTTTAACTATTATCTTCTTTTCTAGTGAACATGAATTATATGTTATGGCTGTTTTAATGAGCATTTTTCTGATTTTCAAAGTGTGAGAATCCCTCCATATATTCATTAGCCGCTTAGGAAATACCTGCCATGAATCACTAATTCATATCATTTGACCAGTTATCTGTTGGCTAAAGCTTTACCTTTTGGGTTAGCAAAAGAGCTTTTGGTTTTTGTGATTTTTCTTTGTTTCATTTATATATTCTATCAAGAGGGTTACTTGTCAGTTTTAGATATTGCAACTCCCTTCTATAGTTCACTAACTTTATCTTTGATGCCCTTTAATGAATTAAGTCCCCCAAGTTTTGCTTCATAGTTTATGCCATTTGTATTTTGTTTTAAAAGTTTTTTGCCTCCACTATAAGTTCACAAGGATTTCCTAAATTGTCTTTTATTAATTTTGTAATTTCTTTTTTTCACCTTTAAGTTTTTAGTTCACCTGGTTTCCACTTTTATGTATGGTAATCCAAGGATCTAATTTTACCTTTTTTCCATACATAAAGACATTTTCCTAACACGACCTACTAAGCTGTCACTTCCTCATTGCTTTGGGGTGACAATATTATGATTTATCAAATTCCTGTATACATGTGTCTATATCTGAGATCTCTTTTCCAATGGACTATTTAAATGTCCTTGAGCCATTATCATAATATTTTTATCACTGTAGCTTTGCAGTGTGTTTCAAATATGGATACTTCCTTTATTTTTCCTTTATAAAATTAAGTTGTATACTTTTATTCTTCCACATAAATTTTAGGATGAATACTCACATTCCTCAAAAAATTTTAACTAAACTTTTGAATATATTTAATTAAATGTATAGACTAATTTAGGAGAAAATGGCAGTCTTGTTATTTTTGGCAGTCTTATATTTTTATCCCATATATTATATATGATTTTGATCAGAACTACCAAGTCTATGTAAGCGTGGGCACCTGTATCTCATCACAGATCATAAGAATGTATAAACTGTTTCAATTATTAGTCAATAATAATTTATATAGGTTTTTGGTACATAGTTTTCTCTCAAGATTAAGAAGTTATCTCATGTTTGTGAAATTTCAAATAGTTGATATGAAAATTATGAATTGACCTCCACCAAATTTATTTCCTGCACCTCTTGAAATAGTTACTTTTAATTGTCTCTATACCATTTATATCATGATTTATTTGTGATGTTTACCAAATATTTACCAAAATGTTTTAAATATTTTATTTATTTATTTGACAAACAGGGATTACAAGTAGGCAGACAGAGAGAGAGGGGGAAGCAGGCTCTCTGCTTAGCAGAGAGCCTGATGCAGGGCTCAATCCCAGGACCCTGAGATCATGACCTGAGCCAAAGGCAGAGACTTTTAACCCAGTGATCCACCCAGGTGTCACCAAATGTTTATGGAATAATAATTCCTGCTTCTTTGGATTGTTATGAATAAAAGAATTTAGATATGTATATATATATCTGGCATTGAGTAATCAATACATAAACTACTATTTTAGTATTGTTGTTTCTAATAAAACTATTAAAATGCAGACTATTAATATTACTTCTAACTCACTATATTGGTGGTTTTCAAACTATGCCCCTTAGAATCCTCTTAAACCAAACTGAGTTCAGAGAAAAAGTAAATAGGGTATGAAAGGAATAGTACTTTGTCTTCTTTAGCAAATCAGTGTAACTCCAATCAGAGAAAATTCCTTCTTTCCTTTATATGCTATGCTTCTGTATAAATTTGGTTTGCTAAAACATAATGGCTACATATCACTGGTTTAGTTACATGTGTACACTTTGAATGAAAGCACTATTATTACAGAGGATCTCTCAGTGATAGTCCTTGTATGAGGTGAAAATAAACAAATTAAGTGGACCTACAATATATAACATTATGTCTCTCTATTCATGATAAAATTGGCTTTGTAAGTATTTTCAATTTATTTCTGTTAAAAACATTTATTTGAGCACATTAAAAAAAAACAGTTATTTGAACACGGAGGACATGAGGAGATGGAGAGAAGAAGGGAGTTGAGGGAAACTGGAAGGGAAGATGAACCATGAGAGACTATGGACTCTGAAAAACAATCTGAGGGTTTGAAGGGGCGGGGGGTGTGAGGTTGGGGGTACCAGGTGGTGGGTATTAGAGAGGGCACAGATTGCACAGAGCACTGGGTGTGGTGCATAAACAATGAATTCTGTTACACTGAAAAGAAATTAAATTAAAAAAATGTAAAAAAAGAGTTATTTGAAATATGACACATATTTCAGCACTGTATTGAGGTAGTTACTGTAGTAATATAAAGATATGTCCCTCTCTTCAATGAAGTCACTGTCCTCAATGAGGCTTTGTGCAAATATGTCACCAGCAGACCCAAATAAGCTCTGAAAAGTGATTTGATTATACAGGACAGCATTGTAACTTTGATGGTCCCTGCGTACTTTTGCCAACATGGGCCCTTTCTCTCATGAAATAATATGAAAAGTTATATTTTACAACTATTTTGATATAAAGATAAATATACTAATATACTAAAGGTCAAAAGTTTATTGTGTTATTCAGATTTTAAAAGAAATAAAAAGTTTTGTATAGGTTTCTAACAGTATGGTAGGCCTACAGTGCCTAGTGGATAAGGTGGCCCTGCAGCTATGGGTTGAAAATTCAGATACATATACAATCCCATCAGGTACTATTAATGAATGAAATCAACTGAGAATAACATGTTAATTGGCAACTAATATTCACCTTCAGTGACAAGCAGATAAGAGAGAAAGGAGGGCAGTCTGGTGGAATGGAGAACATGCTTCAGATCCAATGCATAATTCGTAACTGAGCTCCAAGATGGAAATAGGTATAATGATTTAAAATATTATAATTTATTTGAAGACAAGCTGAAAATACACTTTTAAACCATATCTCCTGCTTGTAAAATGTTGATCTCTGGTTCAAATTTAAAACAGTGCTGAAAAGACTGTCAAACAAAACACATCTCTCTGCTGCATCCAGGCTATAGACCACTGACTTGCAGTCAATATGTTAAGAGGAAGAATTAGTAGGAATAGCAATAAACTGGTTTGGGATCCAAATGTCCTATAATCAAATGTACGCTCTCTTAACCCTGAGAAAACCAGGTTAAGATTCTTGCTCTGGTGCCCTTGGTTTTCAGTGAGAAATCTGCCATAGACTTATACTGTTACATCCAAATATAGAACAGCAGTAACACAGAATACGATTCTTAAAAGATGTAGCTCTTGCAGATACTGCATTAACAAATTCCTATTCTACCACCTAGAGTGCTTTTGGAGAAAGATTATATGCAAAATGGAAAGGACCAATGATTCCATGATGACAGAATTTGTCCTTGTTGGGCTTTCTGCCCACCCAAAGCTCCAGACAGTTTTCTTTGTGCTAGTTTTGTGGATGTACCTGATGATCCTTCTGGGAAATGGAGTCCTTATCTCAGTAATCATCTATGATTCTCACTTGCACACCCCCATGTATTTCTTCCTCTGTAATCTTTCCTTCCTGGACATTTGTTACACCAGCTCCTCTGTCCCACTAATTCTTGACAACTTTCTGACAGTAAGGAAGAGGGTCTCCTTTTCTGGGTGCATGGTGCAAATGTTTCTCTCCTTTGCCATGGGGGCCACAGAGTGTGTGCTTCTAGGTATGATGGCACTTGACCGCTATGTAGCCATCTGCTACCCACTGAGATACCCTGTCATCATGAGGAAAAACACCTACATGCCCATGGCAGCTGGGTCCTGGGCCACTGGGCTTGTTGACTCAGTGTTGCAGACATCTCTCGCAATGCAGTTACCATTCTGTGCTAATAATGTCATTAACCATTTTGTCTGTGAAATTTTGGCTATCCTAAAACTGGCCTGTGCTGATATTTCAATCAATGTGATCAGCATGGCAGGGTCAAATCTGGTTGTTCTGGTTATACCACTGCTAGTTATTTCTATCTCTTACATTTTTATTGTCACCACTATTCTGAGGATCCCTTCCACGGAAGGAAAACGGAAGGCCTTCTCCACTTGCTCCGCCCACCTAACGGTAGTGATTATATTCTATGGAACCATCTTCTTCATGTATGCAAAGCCCAAATCTAAAAGCTCTGTTAGTGCTGATAATCAAGACATCATTGAGGCCCTCATCTCTCTCTTCTATGGAGTAATGACTCCCATGCTCAATCCTCTCATCTATAGTCTGAGGAACAAGGATGTAAAGGCTGCTATGAGGAACATGCTGAGTAGAAGAAACTCTGATGGAATATGAGGACCGATTTACACTATGTGAATGAGTATCCAGAGCTGCTGCAGACACAAAATTTGAAAAGAGAAAATTACACGTGAAAACGAATTCAAAATCATCTGACAGAAAAATTTTGGTGGCTGTTGTTACTGTTAGCTTTTTGTTTTAACTATAGAAACAAAACATGTTTCTGGTTTTAAAATACTCATATGGAAATGCAAAAAAAAAATCTCTTTAAGAAACCCAGGCAAAATATAGTCACTCTGAAACCTTCAGAAAGTAATACAGGAAAAAGGTGTACTAAAAACACCTGAAACTAATATAATACTGTACGTTAACTAACTGGAATTAAAATAAAAACTTCAAAAAGAACATAATAGTACTGAAATGGAAATATACAATAAAGAAGTAATTACTAAGTTTAAAAAAAGGTGTACTAAAATACTCTGTAACCTAAAATAAGCACATTTTAATTAATTATGCAAAAAGAATACTGATTAGAAAATGGCATATTCTATATTCATTTTTAACTTATTCATTATTTACTGTTTGTGTCCACCCTATAAGCTTTTTGAAAATAAGAACTTGTCTGTTTATTACCCTACAGCAACCCACAGACCCAGAATAGATACTGGCACATAACAGATGCTTGATAAATATAAGTATTTATTTTAATAAATAAATGAATTGTATCTTATATAAGAGTAGGAATGTATGTCTGTGGTATATGAGGTAACAAGGCTTATTCAAAAAGAAAGCTGATTCATTGTTTTATTTTCAAAATAAACTGTATGGGCTTTGAAATATGAACTCCCCTAAGAGTTAAAATGTTGCCTTTTGTTTTCTATGTGATGACTATCACAATACAGAAGAAGAGGTTTTTGTTAACTAGCTCTCATAAGTTATCTGGATTTGGTATATAATGAGACTAGGGTAACTAAAAGAGTCCCCTGGTCATGCAGCCTAAGTTTTAACATAGTAGAATGGAGGTGACATGGTAGCACAGTTCCTCTTCGACTTTGACAAGAGACCAGGTTGTAATGAGAACTACTTTCCTACTCTGCATTGGATCACATAGTTCCTGAACAGTAAGAAAACTAGACAGAACTGGTAATTGCAATACAAGGATAAGAAGTAACAAAAGACATTGGGGAGGGTATGTGCTTTGGTGAGTGCTGTGAAGGGTGTAAACCTGGTGATTCACAGACCTGTACCCCTGGGGATAAAAATATATGTTTATAAAAAATAATAAATTTTTAAAAAGTAACAAAAGAAAAAGATTCAAGTTGCTCAATAAACTAAAGGGCTACAGGGTTTGGTGTTGGCAATAAGACAAAAATGGGCCAAAACTCAGATGATCTCTAATGACTAAAAAGAGGACAAGCAGTGCCAATGTGAGGACAGAAGCCCCATTTCCATGAAGCAAGTATGTCACTGATATGAATAGAAGAAAGCATTCCTTTTATCTAAGCCCTTTGAAGAGCCTATGGGATTTGAAATATAACACACAAGTCTAAAGTAAGACTATAACTACTAAATTCTAAGAGTAAGTCCATAACATCTTCCTTTCTTGTGAATGGGTAATTAAGGTTACTTCATAAAATTAATTCATGTGAAGTACTAAATAGTGCCTTGAACATTTTAAACATCCAATAAACATCGGTTGTTTTATTAGAACTAGTGTTGAGTGAATTTAAATATATTGGAAAGCTTTGAACAGGCATAAGATTTTCATTCTTATTTTTTATGGAGTAAATTTTAATACTATTAAACTACTGTCTCTCAACTTCAAATCCATTTTTCTATGCTCCATTTTGTGTTAGGACTGGGTCACTGAAAACCAATTTCTCCTTTACTAGCGAGCTTCCGTTAAATTCTTCCCAAAGAGTTACTGGAGAATAGAAGGCTGGCTGATGACAGGGGCTCTGAGCTTCCCGGTCTGTTGCTTGTTCCTGTCAGCATCATTCCAGGTATGGGTCTTCACCATGACAATGGCAGTCCTTTAGCTGCTTCCAGTATTACTTTCAGTTTTCTTTTTTTCTCTATAACCCAGAAGCAGGAGCCTACCAGTGCCACCTCCTCAGAGGTTTCGATCTGGCCCGCAGCTTTTACTTCTGGAAAATGAATCTTCATATCAAATGCTTAAGTCTGTCTTGAGGTATCTTTAACAGCAGTAAATAGTCAGTTCTCTGCCTGAGAACTGTAGTGAAGCAGATAGAGCATAAACAGTGTATTTGGTCAGTATGTGATTTCCAGGGGCGCCTGGGTGGCTCAGTGGATTAAGCCGCTGCCTTCGGCTCAGGTCATGATCTCAGTGTCCTGGGATCGAGCCCCGCATCGGGCTCTTTGCTCAGCGGGAGCCTGCTTCCTCCTCTCTCTCTGCCTGACTCTCCGCCTACTTGTGATCTTTCTCTCTGTCAAATAAATTAATAAGATCTTTTAAAAAAAATGTGATTTCCATACACAAATAAATAACAGAAGGTACTGGGCAAGACATTTGTGTCTCTATGGTTGGTTTCTTGTTTCTAAAATGTAGATTATGAAAGTCTCTGTACTATGTTCCAAAATAACATAGCAGTAGTCATATACTCTATGAAAGGAGAACATTGAGTGGTTCACTGATTCTAAGATACTTGTGAGAAAGGATAAACTTAGAGAGAAAAAGAAACATAAATATAACTCTTTTCTTTTTTCTCACCAATGAAATTTTGCCATATACAATGACATGGATAGAGCTAGAGAGTATAATGCTAAGTGAAATAAGTTAGATAAAGACAAATACCATATGATTTCCCTCGTATGTGGAATTTAAGAAAGAAAACAAATGAGCAGGGGAGGGGGGAAGAGAGAGGCAAACCAGGAAACAGACTCTTAAAGATAGAGAACAAACTGATGGTTACCAGAGGCGAGTTAGGTGGGGGGATGGGTTAAATAGGTGATTGGAATTAAGGAATTCACTTGTGATGATCACTGGGTGATGCATTGCTGTGCTGAATCACTATATTGTACATCTAGATCTAAAATAACATTATATGTTAACTATATTGGGATTAAGATTTTAAAAAAGAAATAAATGGACAGAAATGCTAAAAAATAATAGTAAAATAAAATTTATCAAATATAGAATAAACAGTTTTTTGAGTGAAATGCTTATACTTAAATTCCGATAGGAAACTTGGCTAGAGAAAAGAAGGAAGCAAAAATAAAAAGAAGGTAAGGATATGGAATTATCTAAGCAATTTGAATGCAAAGTCAATGTGCAAGCCATTGTGCTATATATTTATGTTATTATTTCTTACTAAATCTTCACAATAATATATATTCTTGCTTTCAATTTAAAAATGAATAGACTAAGACACATAGTAGTTAAGATCATACAGATTCTAAGTGAGAAACCTAGTTTTCAAACCAGAGCCTTGACTATAAAAACATAAATTTCCTTACTGCCTACTGGTCAGAAGGGAAATATCTTGAAACCCAGTTGCATCTGAATCAGGAAAACTAATCCAAAGACATCAGAGGACAAAAAAGTTAAGATATCTTAATTGGATTTATCCTTGGAATTTCTCTAAAGCTATTAACTGTATATATAGGTGAATTCAGGGGGCTATGATGATCAACTCTTCCATGATTATGGGAAAGGCCATGAATAAGACTTTGTCTTAAGCCCAGTATTGCAACCTCCTTAGAAACTCATTGATTCTTATACTTACATGTTATAGATGATATCACCAGGAACCAAGGGTTTCAACCAACCAGAAAACTGCTAAATAAACCTAGGGTCATGAGTTTTCGTTGTGATGCATTTTAGAGAAGATGAATTTTTAGGACACAAGAATTTTTAGTTTATCCAGGGAGGCAGAAGACATTAATGGACAAAATACTGAATATGTAGACTATTTAACTTTGAATCTCATCTCCACATCTACCTTATTAATCTATTAGCTATGCATATAGTTTAACTTCTCTGAACCTGTTTTCTCACTTTTTGTAAAGATTAAATATATCAGCTTATTCACCCACATGTTGCAGCACTTATCTCAGTCTAGAAAAAGGGTCTCAGTTTGAAAAACCAAGGAGCCAGAGGAATAGGGAGAGTCTGACTATAACCAGGTTTTGCATGTGATGATTATGGATCACAGACTGATGGCATCTAGCCCGTATATGAAGCAAATTTAAACACCAACAATGGGCATTCAGTCTGATGATATAGATAGTGTGACTCTTGACACAAATATTACAGGTAATGTCTTCACAGTACGAGAAAAAGCAGGACAGCCATTACTAACTATATCCCAAATTTTAGAGAAGAAACAAAGTAAAACTACTGAAAGGAGGGCAAGTAGGCTGCCGAGGAGGTAGAAAGAGAGGCATGGCTATGTGGTGTCACAGATCACAAAAGGGAGAGTCTCAAGAAGTCTGAAAGGGAATGCTGCAACTCTAAGAAAAGAAAATGGAAATGTAGACATTGGCAATATTAGAGATACTAATGCAGAGAAGAGGGACTATAACCCACTTGGTTCAGGAATGGTTTCCGTAGGGCAGACTGGATAGCCAACCGTGGTACGTCCAAACTTGTGAGAGGATCAATAGGATCCTAAACAAAGATGAAAGTGTAACACATTTACTAAGCCAAGATAGGAAATTCTTTTAACTATCCCTGGACAACTTCCATGAAGTTTCTAGAAAATTGGGAAAAGGAAGAACAAGCCCTCTTTCCTGTTGTAGATTATTTAAAAAATGAAGCAACCATTTCAGTGACTAATGTTTTCTGTAGCTCAGGGACAAGAATACATTAAATGCCACTGATGTTGTATATATATTTAAACTTCATAAAACCCTGAATATATACATGATCTTATACAATAAGGAATGTGTAGTCCAAAAAAAAATTTATGGACATTGGGGAGGGTATGTGTTTTGGTGAGTGCTGTGAAGTGTGTAAACCTGGTGATTCACAGACCTGTACCCCTGGGGATAAAAATATATGTTTATAAAAAATAAAAAATTATATTAAAAAAAATTTATACAAATTGCCCTAGGTCCTACAGCAAGGAAGTAGCACAGTGGGGACAGGAACACAAGTAAACAAACTGCAAATTTCATATATTTCTCCTCACCCCATCATGTATTTCAATGTTTTTGAAACATCTTAACTATCTCTTCCTATCTATCCATCTCTTTAGCAAATATACAAAGGACAACTTCCAACACTACACAACCTCTAATTATTTAAACATGGGGATTCCAAAGAGGCCAATCGACCTAGGAAGACATTGTTTCTTTTTTACTTGTTATCTTACAGCCTGGTAATCTCTTCCCACAGGAATATAAAACACGGTCTGATATTTACACCTGAGCAGGAAACTATATCTCAGAGGACATCATTAAAAGTTGACTGACCTACTTCTGTCTGATAGCAAGGTACAATTAGGTTACATAGGGATGGGATCCCACACGGTTGCAACAGTCTAAAGTCAAGCTTGTTAAAGAAAGCTTGTAACTTTTTTAACAACACTCTTCCCTCCACAAGTTTTCTGGGGGGAATCTGGGACTGTTCCTAGGAGATTTCTCCTCCTTAGTTACAACTAAACAGTAGAGTATATGAGTTCATCATGTGGAAAATTCTAAAAGTGGAATCATTTTATTCTGTGAAGACAAAGCACTCCTCTATGCCTTGCCATCACCAAGTCATTAATAAAATATAATTATACAGGTAAAGAATACATATTCTAATAAAAACATTGAGTTAGGGTCAGAAGTAATAAACTTCTAATGGTAATACGATATTATGGCATATGTATTTTGTTTAGTTACATAGAATTAAAGAGATGTGCCACAGTCCTCACTTGAACATATTGCTTTAGACCCAGTTTGCTCAAGTGTAATCACTGCATAGCAGTGAAGATATTTGAGTATGTGAGTCCCAAGAGACTTGAAGTCATACAGACAGTCCATTTTCATCCTGGGAAATTAATTGAAGGCCCATATAACTAATGTTATGATTTTTAAATCTTTTTTTTGTTTGTTTGAAAAATGGAATTTTTTTTGAAAATAGAATGATCTAACTTTTTAAATAAAGAGTACTTTTCCCCAATAGTCACGTAAATCCAGGACAACCATAGGGCAGGACACATAATGAAAAATCCTGAAACACCTAGAGTGGGATTCAGTAAGTATCAAGATTTTTTTCTAACTCAGAATTCACACACCCTATAATGACATCTAAATATGGCACAAGTTAAGTACTCAGCTCAGGACCAGTAAGATGAAAATAGCAAAAAAACAAAGGATGGTAAATTAAAAAAATTTTTTTTAATTTTTATTTATTTGTTTGACAGACAGATTACAAGTAGGCAGAGAGGCAGGCAGATAGAGAGAGAGGAGGAAGCAGGCTCCCCGCCAAGCAGGAAGCCCGATGCGGGGCTTGATCCCAGGACCCTGGGACCATGACCTGAGCTGAAGGCAGCGGCTTTAACCCACTGAGCCACCCAGGTGCCCCAAGAATGGTAAATTAAAAAAAAAAAAATCACACTAATCAGCACACCTTTGTAACAGAACTATTCATCACATCAATTCAGAATCACTGAGGAATAATCATGACCATCCCCAAAGAGCAACCTGTTCTTCTAGGGTACTTTTGGGGGATATACATGAATAATTTGTTCATCTACAACTTGATAAGTGAACATTTATGACAGAAATTTTAATATGCAATTGTTCAAGATTTTTAAGAGTACCAATATGATAGATATTCATAAGATCATCAACCGAGAGAATATTGGTACTGAACATAATACAAATGAATCGATATTACCTAGCACCCAACAAACAAAAATTTATCAGTATTTGTCCCTTTGGCATCTGGTAGCATTGGACACGGGAATCTGCAGTGAGAAGGGAACTGGGCCATGGTCACCTGCCAACTCCTGTGTTCCTGCCATACCCTGCTCTCACCCGCTCCCACTCAACACAAAGCTCCAGAAGGAATAAAAGGTAGTACCTGGCTGCAATTGAAACCTTCACATACGAGCATGGGAATGAGAGCTCCGACCCTTGGAAGTATGAGCCCTGCTTATTCCAAATGTATTACATCTACTTTTATAGAAAAACTGCTGCATGTGAAAGTAAAGAACCTGCAGTCAGATGGCAGTACTCTCTCATTTTCAGACAAATTTCACTGTGTAGAAAGTAGTCCTCACAAGATATCAAGCTGTGGCCATTTCCCAGTTTGACTATGGATGTTAAACGAAGCCCTGACAAGAGATGATACTCAAAAAAGTAAGGCAAAGGCTACAACAAATCAGAACAGAAACCCAGTTGGAATGCATGTTAGGCAATAAGCACAGTGGCAGTTTGATCTGTATCACATTTTAAGAAGATCCACCATGCTATCTGGAGAACACATTGAAGGAAGGCAGAGTGAAAGCTGAGAGTCCAGTTAGGAACTATGACAGAAATGCCGTGTTAAGCAGGAGCTCATGACTTGTCTGTGTTATGCATTCCTGATCTTTGTGTCTCCCATGGTTTTTTGTTCTTCCAAAGTGCCTGGTGAGTTAAATTCACTTGAATATACTTATCAAGAAAAATAAGCCACCTCTAATTTAGATGGAATTATCTTAAATCACTTGTCAAGGTTTTGTGTAATCAAATTCAGTACGTTATATAATTTTATCTTACACAAGCAATCTGTATTTCCCCCAACTCATCAAAAAATAGATTCCATTCTTTGGTGGCAGTAATTCACTTTGATGCTCTTTCTATTGATTTTTATAGCTTCATATTGAAGCAGAATGATTATATGTCTGCTCTATTTATCAAAACCAACTGAGAGTGATTATTTGTTGCATCAACATTAGGCAAACTATACTCAGATTCACTGACTCATAATCAAATACAATAATGTTAACTGTCTTCTATGGAGTGCCTATTAAATACCAAAAACCATGATAAGCACTTTTTATCACGTAACAGCTTAACAAAGTGGTTAAAATATTCACTTCACAACTCAAATAACTTACTCAAGGTCAACAGGGTATAAGTCAGGAAACTGAGGTCTAAACACATAGGTATTCAACTCCAAAGCAAAATGATTTCCGTAATAGCAAAATGCATATTTAAAATCATTGATATAATTAAAATAGCAAGTACATTTGCCAAATACTTAGTATGAATCCATATTAGGTTCTTCAAATGCATTGCCTTATTAATTCTCAGAATAACAACTATCCGGTAGGAAATTTTAAGCTCCTCATTTTATAGACATGGAGCCTAGGGTTAGAAAGATGAAGTGACCTCACTGAGGTCAGAGAGGTAGTGCTTCACAAAACTGGACTGTCTAATTCCAGAATCCAAAGTTCTCAATCATCTTGCTCTCTGCCTCCTAAATAACAAAAAATACCTTTCTCCTGGAGGGTCAGACAAAACCAATAACCAGAACATAATGCATAGGAGAGGTCCTTATTTATCACAAAGATCCTCATAAACCTAAAATACTCTCTTCAGTACTACATGTTCTTCATTATTTTAACCAAACACATGGGGGAATGGCTGAAGGAACAAAGAACTGTAGCCTGGCACAAAAAAGACTCAGAGGGAGGCGGCTTAAGATGGTGGCATAGGAAGACCCTCAATTTACTCCCTCCTAAGGACACTATAAAGCATAACTACATATGATATAACTTCCTCTGAAAAAGACCTGTAAATTAGCTAAACAGCTCCTCTGCAGCAGAAGATAAAAAGGCCATGTCAAGGTAGGGAAAGTAGAGATGTGGTCTTACCAAAAATCTCACCACTTCTCTGCCCCTGTGTTGTGACCCTCAACCAGAAAGGATATTACAAATGTAAAGTTTCTCTATGAGAAGCAAGTGTTTATGCCCCATATCAGGCATCTTAACTCTTGGGACCTGCAACAAAATAATCATCTCCCAAAACATCTGACCTTTAAAATCAATGGGGCTTATATCCAGGAGAATCAAAGGGCTATAGGGAACTAACACTGCTCTTAAAGGGCTTACACACAGACTTGCTTGCCCTAGGACTCAGTATAAATGCAGCAGTTTGAAAAGCACCTAGACTACATGTGAAGGAGATTCATTTACTAATCTTAGAGTGTCTGCCAGAGGGGAAGGAGCCTGTTAGGACTCTGTCAGGAACAAAGGCATAGGCGGACCCCATTTTTGCATTCTCCCTCTATCCTACAAACACTGGCACTTGCACTGCAATTTTTGTACTCTTCCACTAATCAGCTAGAGCTGTGGATGGACCCTCTCCCTGTGACAAGCATCCCATGCTCACACTTAACCCACAGTCCCAGTAAAGACAGTGGGTGTGCATAGCCCACATAGGGACACTCTTTATGTGCCTGGCTCTTGGTGGTCAGAGAGAATAGTGTTTCTGGGCCCTGTGGGTATGAAACTATTGGAGAAATGATTCTTGTCAGGCTACCACCTCCAGAATGCTGCAGAGACAGAAAATCAAAACGTACTCCCAGTCTTCCTGTGAAAAAGGCCTATTTACTTGTCCTGGAGCTTCAGCCTAAGGGGCAGGCTTCAAGATGACCACACATCTAGAGGCTACAGAAGTATTCTCAAGGAACATGGGCCAGGGGATGCCATTTTTGCATTCTCCCTTGGCCCTGCCACAGTTGTCACTACCTTCTGGAAAGGAGCTCATACAGTTGCCTGGAGCCCTTGTTTTTGCAACTATCTCCAACGAGACACCTCCAGATCACCTGTTCTTAAGGTCAGCAGAGTTTATAATGGCTGTCCCATAGGACTATATATATTTCCATAACTTAAATGTGTACCTGAGGGTCTAGATTCCAATCAGACTGAAACTAGGGGCTGACAGAGATCCCTCCCTCTGGAACACTCAGAGGACTTGATTCTCCCTCAACAACTGGTATCTATCAAGAATATGCTTAGATATTCACAAAAGTTTGAGAGACAACCAAGAGGTAGGGCAAGGTTAAACAATAAGTTTCATCTCCTATATAAGGCCACTCCTTTAAGACTGGGAGAGATAGTTATTTCACTTAATCCATGGGGTGGGGAGGAAACAGAGAGTCAAGCAAAATGAAGAGACAGAGGAATACATTTCAAATGCAAGAGCAAGATAAAGTTACAGAAATAAACTGTAATGAAATAGAGATAAGTAATCTACTTGATAAAAATAATGGTCATAAAGATGCTCAACAAACTCAGGAGAAGAATGGATGTGCACAACAAAAACTTCAACAGAGACAGAAAATATGAGAAAGTACCAAAGAGAAGTCACAGAACTAAAGAATGCAAAAAATGAACTGAAAAATATATTATAGAGATTCAACAGCAGACAAGATAAAGCAGAATGAATCAGTGATCTGGAAGACAAGAAAGGGGAACTCAACAAAGCTGCAAAAAGAAAAAGAGTTTTAAGAAGTGAACATGGGTTAAGGGACCTATACTTCAATGTAAACCAGAATAACATTATCATTACGGAGTACCAGAAGGAGAAAGGGGGTGGAGAGAAGAAAATTCAATTGAAGAAATAATTCTGACAACTTCCTAGGGAAGGAAAGAGACATCCAGACCCAGGAAGCCCAACAAGTTCCAAACAATATAAACTCAAAGCGATCCACACCAAAACACATAATTAAATGTCAATATTTAAAGATAACAGAGAATCTTAAAAGCAGCAAGAGAAAAACAACTTGTTACATACATGGGAAACTCCATTACACTATCAGCGTAGTTCTCAGCAGAAACTGTAGGCCAGAAGAAAGTGGTATGATATATTCAAAGTGCTGAATGGACAAAAACTTCCAACCACGAATACTCTACCTGCCAAGGTTATCATTCAAAACTGAGGAAAAGAGAGAGCCCTTTCCAAACAAAAGCTAAAGGAGTTCATCACTAC
Source organism: Mustela nivalis (assembly GCF_964662115.1). Classification (NCBI taxonomy): domain Eukaryota; kingdom Metazoa; phylum Chordata; class Mammalia; order Carnivora; family Mustelidae; genus Mustela; species Mustela nivalis. Next base: position 66,743,146 of record NC_139032.1, read on the forward strand.
TAAACTTGGCCCACAGGGGGCACCTCGGTGGCTCTGTTGGTTAAGAGTCTGCCTTTGGCTCAGGTCATGATCCCAAAATCCTCGATCAAGCCCAGTGTCAGGCTCCTTGCTCAGTGGGGAGTGTGCTTCTCCTTCTCCCATCCTGCTCATGTGCTCACTCTCTCTCTCTCTCTCAAATAAGTAAATAAAATCTTAAAAAAAAAATAAAACTGGGCCAAAAAGAAATGTTACAGGGATTCCTTTAAGCTAAAAAGAAAGGACACCAATTAGTAAGAAGAAAACATATGAAAGTAAAAATCTCACTAGTAAGGATAAATATATGTAAAAGTAGAGGATTAATTACTTAATGTGTATGAAGGTTAAAAAGTAAAAGTAATAAAAATAACTGTAATAATAGATACACAAAATAAAAAGATTGAGTGAAAAATGACATCATAAATGTAAAAAGGGGAAAGTAGAAAGTAAAACTGTTATGCTTTAGAATGCATTCAAACTTAAGTGGCTATCAACTTAAAATGAACTATTATATATATAGGCTATTATATGTTAGCACACGGTAACCAGAAAGCAAAAAGCACTAGTAGATATACAAAAGATAATGAGAAAGGACTCTAAGCATTACAGAATAGAAAATCACCAAACCAAAAGGGAAGAAAGCAAGAGAAGTAAAAGACAAACAAACAAACAAACAAAAATTGCAACTTTGTATGGTGACAGATAGTAACTAAGACTATTATGATCATTTTGCACTGTATGCAAAATGATTATGTTGTATACCTGAAACATAATGTTGTATGTCAATTAACTTCAATAAAGAGAAAAAGACTCAGAAGCAGCAATTTTCTGTTTCTGTTTTTTTGAAATTTTTCAATTTCAAAAAAAAATATGAAAACTGTCATGAAGAAAGAGTATATACTTCTTGCTGTTCCATAAGGAAAGATGAGAGTTTCACACAGAGAGTACACATACAGTTAAATATGAAGAACTTTCTAATAATGAGGATTGTCCAAAAATAACCTGTGTGGCTTCATAACCATCACTGATGCTCTAATTATCACCGGGTTTGGAGGCAACAGTAAGAGGAACATCAACCATACTGTAGATGTTTCTGTCATCTCATAAGGTTTAGAACTAAATTAATATAAAGATGACTTCCAGTTCTAAGATCCAACTATAAATGAATTTTGCTGTTTCACTTAGAATGATTATATTAGAGTATGCATTTAATTATCTCTATCTCCCCATTAATAATTCATTAGTCATAATTTACTATGAAAGTTACTGAGTTTATTCTGAAAAATAAAATAAAAGCATTCCTTTTAAAGAATAAGTTACATTATTACAGCATTGTTTATAATAGTAAAAAAAGAAAGCAAGACAAATGACCATTATTTGAGAATAAATTAAATAAATCTTGAGACATAAATATAATAGACTACCATGTAGCCATTATAATCATATTACCCATGTATTTGATGATATGTTAAACTGCTTATGATATAATGTTATGCATAAGAGAATGTAAATTACAGATAAAGGTAGAAATTTTGTGATCTATAATATACTTCTCCTGTTGATCTTTAAAAATATTTGAACCTGTATTTCTGAACCTATATTTTTCTATCAGCTATGTCCAAGTTCATCTCAATGTTGCCGAAGTGCCAGGTCCATAATAGGTGCCCGGTAAATATCTGATGAATGAATAAGGAGGAATGAATGAATGGGAGGGAATGAAAAAGGGAAAGCTGCGATGCATTTTTTAAAAAGTATTTTGGAAAAATTAGTTTATATTATTAAAATATCAATCTGTCCAAACCCTTAGACATAAAACAAAATAGTTTTCCAGGAAGGAGACAAACCATAAGAGACTCTTAATCTTACAAAACAAACTGAGGGTTGCTGGGGGGAGGGGAAAGGGAGAGGGTGATTGTGTTATGGACATTGTAGAAGGTATGTGCTATGGTGAGTGCTGTGAAGTGTGTAAGCCTGATGATTCCCAGACCTGTACCACTGGGACTAATAATACATTATATGTTAATAACATTTTTCTTAAAAAATCAAGTCAAAAGAAAATTTCATTCATATTTTTTCAGGGATCATATGAAAATCTTACCTCAATGAAAATTAAAATAACAAGGCAAAATTAAGAAGGAAAATCACAAGTTGGAAAAGTATTTGACAAAAAAAATGGAGAATGAAGTGTTAATCTATTAAGACTTCACACCTCAACGTAAGGCAGGAATCCTTCAGAATCCTAGAGAAGAACATAGGCAGTAACCTCTTCAATGTCGGCCACAGCAACTTCTTTCAAGATATGCCTCCAAAGACAAAGGAAGCAAAAGTGAAAATGAATTTTTGGGACTTCATCAAGATCAAAAGCTTCTGCACAGCAAAGGAAACAGTCAACAAAACAAAGAGGCAACCCACGGAATGAGAGAAGATATTCACAAATGACAATATAGAAAAAGGGCTGATATCCAGGATGTATAAAGAACTCCTCAAATTCAACACACACAAAACTCAACACACCCAAAAAATGGGCAGAAAAAATGAACAGACACTTCTCCAATGAAGACGTAGAGATGGCTAACAGACATATGAAAAAATGCTCATCATCACTAGCCATTAGGGAGATTCAAATCAAAACCACATTGAGATACCACCTTACACCAGTTAGAATGGCCAAAATTAACAAGGCAGGAAAAAACGTATGTTGGAGAGGATGTGGAGAAAGGGGAACCCTCTTACACTGTTGGTGGGAATGCAAGTTGGTACAGCCACTTTGGAAAACAGTGTGGGGACTCCTTAAGAAATTAAAAATAGAGCTTCCCTATGACCCTGCAATTGCACTACTGGGTATTTACCCCAAAGATACAGATGTAGTGAAAAGAAGGACCATCTGTATCCCAATGTTCATAGCAGCAATGGCCACAGTCGCCAAACTGTGGAAAGAACCAAGATGCCCTTCAATGGACGAATGGATAAGGAAGATGTGGTCCATATACACTATGGAGTATTATGCCTCCATCAGAAAGGATGAATACCCAACTTTTGTATCAACATGGGTGGGACTGGAAGAAATTATGCTGGGTGAACTAAGTCAAGCAGAGAGAGTCAATTATCATAGGGTTTCACTTATTTGTGGAGCATAAGAAATAGGACATGAGGACATGGTGAGATGTAGAGGAGAAAGGAGTTGAGGGAAATTGGAGGGAGAGATGAACCATGAGAGACTATGGACTCTGAAAAACAATCTGAGGGTTTTGGAGGGGCAGGGAGTGGGAGATTGGGTGAGCCTGGTGGTGGGTATTATGGAGGGCACATATTGCATGGAACGCTGGGTGTGGTACATAAACAATGAATGCTGGAACACTGAAAAGTAATTTAAAAATAAATAAAAATTTTTTTAAAAAGAGTTCACACTAATTAAGAGATAAACTATCAAAATACCAATAGATAGTTAAGCAAAGGATGTGGATGGAGAACAAAAGAGAAAATATAAGCAACAAATAAACATAGAGGGAATATTCAGTCTAACTGGAATCACAGAAATGAAAAGCTATAAATAATGTTATAAATGTTATAAAGAATATAAAGAATAATCATCTTCTCTGGTTCCAGAAAATACACAAAAAATTGTCTGTGCAAATACTTCAGCAGCAGTGTAAAGTGTTAAGTTTTAGATTGGAAAACTAATTTTACATATGAACTAGGAATTTTTTAAAATCACATACTTTCATTCTATAGTCTTAATCTCTCTAGAGATTTGTCTTAAATTCTGAATTTTCAGTAGAAGGTAAAGCAGATTAGATAATCTGATACATAGATATCAATAGTCATTATATCAAAATCTCAAAAAAACTTGAGACAAATTAAAATATCCAGTAGTATTAAAAGTGTAGGTTAGATTATAGTTATTCCACTTAATGACATATTCTTCAAATGTTAAAAAGAAATATTAAGAATACTATAAAAATCAAAACATGTTGCTATAAAGTGGCAAATTCTAATTAAAATGTATACTATGATTATACAGTATAAAGAAAAATTTGTGATTTGGGGCCTAGAATTAACAAAATTATTAAAGATAAAAAGATTTTTTAAAAAAAGACTTTAAAGAAGTGGAATGACTATTTAGGACTCTATTAGGATTCACCTAGTATTATTTCTGAAATAAAAAGAAAAACAAATTCTCAGGAAAAGGTTAACTTTTCTGAGAACTTTTGGACATATTCTGATTCCAGTCCCAAATTATGTAGAGGCCATCATATACATCTATATTTAATGAATACTCCCAAGAAATGTATAACTGGGAAAGATGTTCTTTAAGTAATGGTAATTGGGTTTTTAGAATGTGCAGAAGTCAGGGACTTTACCTCTAGAGAATCCTAAATTTCTGGCTCATAACCTTAGGGATTGAAGAAGTTTGTAAAAAATAAGTGCTAAATTGACTTCCCAAAGAAGCCAAATCTCTTGAGTGAACATCAACTTTAGGACAAGTCATGAGAAACCAGAGTTGCATCATGGATCTTTATTTTTAATATATTTTATTTCCTTGATACCCTCTTATGAAAGTTCATGTACAGACAAATTGCCTGCTTAGAGCTATTTTTCTCACATTTCTTTTTTAGGAAGTGAACAACTGTCTTTCAAAGTGAAAATCTTCTGGTCTCATCTGAAAAATGCAAATGAAATTCAAATTCCTGGAAATTTTTTCTATTACTTAATAGAATGGAATGGCACGGATGACTTTAAAACCTAATCAGGAGGTAAGATAAAAGAGAAAAGTTTTATTAAAATTATTTCAAAAGGAAAACATCTTATCAATAAATAATAAAGATATTTTTTGTTGAGGTGATCATTGCTGGTGGGATTTTGAAGGCATATATTATAAAAATCCAGGCGTTATTTTCAGCAGCAGAATATTATTTAAATTCCTTTAAAAATACTGAAATAATACACACAAAAAAGAGACTAGTGAGGAAGAGGAAGTTGCCTGCAATGCAACAGACCCTTATAAGTAACAGGTGAACAGTTACTGTATTCAAGTATCTAGTTCAGTAAAATCTTTAGTAAAAATTATCCAGAAAAAGAGCCCACAATAATTTATGTATTATTCACACATAAGCTATGCTCAATAAGGATTGAAGGAAACATGTAATTGAAGATGTTTATGGTAAAAACAGGATTAGAGGGACGTCTGCGTGGCTCAGTTGGTTAAGCGGCTGCCTTTGGCTCAGGTCATGATCCCAGGGTCCTGGGATTGAGTCCCACATCAGGCTTCTTGCTCGGCAGGGAGCCTGCTTCTCCCTCTGCCTCTGCTTCCACTTTGCCTGCCTGTGCTCACTCTCTCTGACAAATAAATAAATAAAATCTTTTTTAAAAAATGGGATTAGAAACAAAAATATCTAATAGAAGGCTGAAATAGCTGTAATTGTTACTTTGAGTAGGTGTCCAAGCCAAAAGAAGAAATATTTTTGAGTTCCCATTTATGTAACAAATCAATTCTACTACTCTAGATCTTAACTGTCCATGCTAGACTTGAAGGGAATTTTTGGATTTTTTTTTTCATTTTAATTCATTCCTGTGTATGATGTCTTCATAAGTGGAAGACAATAAATGCCTTCAATGCTTTCAAAAGATTCCAATATATTTTTATGTGTGTATTTATCATATGGATCATTGAAAGTTAAGTGCATAATACTAATTTGTGGTTTTATAAGAAGAAATTTTATAAATAAGTAAATGAGTATAGTGCTAAAGCAGGCCTGGGAATCATACAGATTAGAGTTTAAACCATAGTTCTGGCATTTACCACCTATGAGATATTGAAAACCAGGCTTTAGATGGAAATGTTGAATCACTACTACATTTTACACCTGACACTTGTATTACACTGTATGTTAACTAACTGGAATTTAAATAAAAACTTATAAAAAGATACTGAAAAATGTACTTAAGCTTTGGAACTTCAAACTTATTCTTTCAATGACAAAAGTTATAATAATATTTGGATTGTTATGAAGAGTAAATTATAAAAATTTTATAAAGTGCCTCATACTAGGACCTCACATGACATTTTCTCTTCCCTTTGAAACCTAAAATAATACGTCTTTCCTTGTGGTATATTAATTGAAAATTAGAGTTTATAAAATCTATAAATTGAGAGTCAGCAAATCCACTGATTTATTTATAAAGTATCAGTTGTCTTAACTGGTATCTTTAGAAGAATTGGAGAGAATGACAGGATTATTTCTTTTACTGAGAATCTAGAGTGCAGACATATGTGTTTTTCATTGAAAAATCTTAGTACTTTAAATATTAGATCTTCAATTATCTAAGTCAATAAAATAAAATGAAAAATTTATATAAAGTTAGAGAGTTTCCTTCTAGAAAGTTAGAGAGCTTGACTTCAGGCTTGGATAAAAAGTACAAACTTTCCTTAGGTCTATTACACCACGAAAACAGTACCAAGATGAAGTCTCAGGGCATTGAAACACAGAGTGGTTAATTCTTGTAAAACACCAGGTTGGGAGAGGGGGATAAGAGGTTGGCTAGGATTCAGGCCAGTTCAGATCCTTTACAAATAATTCTGTTCCAGGCATCAGTAGTCTGCAATCTCTTTCAATAACATATGATTAGGTCAAGAACCCAAGTTCCTTATTTGGTGTACCTCCTAAAAACAAAAACGCTGTTACTTGCATGATTTTGAGAGTAGGGATTATAAATGCTCTCTTCCACCAGAAATAGTAGGTTCTTACCAATAACTGCCTAGACACACCTCTACAGTTCAGCTGCAAAGTGTAGTTTCTAGACATTTAAGATAATCACCGTACTACTTAAATTGCTTTAATTTTTTTTATTCTGAATTCATTTTTCCTAACATAACTGAAACCGGCTTCAGTGTTTTCCTCTTTTTTAATAATATTTTTTCTTGGACGCCTCGGTGGCTCAGTGGGTTAAGCCTCTCCCTTTAGCTCAGGTCATGATCTCGGGGTTCTGGGATCAGGGCCCGAATCGGGCTCTCTGCTTGGCAGGGAGCCTACCTCCCCCTCTCTCTCTGCCTGTCTCTCTGCCTCCTTGTGATCTCTTTCTCTCTCTCTCTGTCAACTAAATAAATAAAATCTTTTAAAAATTAATAATAATTTTTTTCTTTATATATTTCTATTTTAGAATTTTGGATAATTCAGCAAAGTAGAAAAAAGGCCCCTAAGATAACCATTAATGTTTTGGGTATTTCTTTCCAGCCTTTCTATTCTGTTTAGGTTATCTTGGTTTAGGTTTCAGTTTTCAAAAACTGCTATTGTTTTGTTTCTGTTTCACTTAATCCTTTTAACATAATTTAAACATCATTTTTGTTTTAATACAAATTCCTCACAAATGTCAGGTCAGTAAGTACATAATGGCCCATCAAATTAGTATGCTATGATTATTTAACAATTCCCACAGCAATAACCAAGAATGAAAAATGTTTCAAAAGATAATATTCAATAATGGCAATGATTTAGTAAAAATGGAATTATCCAATATATATTTTGCATGGAAAGAAACTATCAAAAATCTTAAAAATCTTCATTCCCTTGTTCCCAGGAACCCATTTAAACCCACTCAGCCACTCAGGCGCCCCTCCAAGGAACCCATTTAGTGAAGTAAGCTAAAATGAAGAAAAAATTTCAGTCACAATGCTATTAAATAAGAGGGTTTGTTGATTGCTTCTAAAATGTCAGACTAACATTGCAAGAGTAATGAAAGTAATTTCCTCTCTATTGTCCATTATGCTTTCTCCCACCAGGATTTGAAAGCTTAAAGCAGATTGGCAGTTTCTCTTATAAATGTCTGCAAGTGAATTTTTTTTTTTTCTTTTTTAAAGATTTTATTTATTTGACAGACAGAGATCACAAGTAGACAGAGAGGCAGGCACAGAGAGAGGGGGGAGGGAGGTTCCCCGCGGAGCAGAGAGAGAGCCGGATGCTGGGCTCAATCCCAGGACCCTGGGATCATGACCTGAGCTGAAGGCAGAGGTTTTAATCCACTGAGCCACCCAGGCACTCCATCCATGCAGTTTTATTTTATTTTATTTATTTTTTTTTTTTTAATAGCAACTATCTGTGAACTGTCAAGATACTAAATACACACCATCATTACTTCCTGCCAGTAATTTTTTTTCGTAATTTTTTAAAAGATTTTATTTATTTATTTGACATACGAAGATCACAAGTAGGCAGAGAAGCAGGCAGAAATAGAGGAGGAAGCAGGCTCCCTGCTGAGCAGAGAGCCCCATGTGGGGCTCGATCCCAGGACTCTGGGATCATGACCTGAGCTGAAGGCAGAGGCTTTAACCACTGAGCCACCCAGGCACCCCTGCCAGTAATTTCTAAATAGGAATCAACTTGTTCCTAGAAAAGAAAAGAGAATATTTGACATGATTCACAAAATTTCCTGAAACAACAGACCTCAGACAACTGATGGTCCTTCAAAGCCTCTAACAGAATTTCATTTTCACATTCAGAGTAGGTTAATATATATATCTACAGTCAATCAAATTCCAATCTTAATACCAAATAAAAGTATATCCTGCCCAACTCAACCCTTCCTACCCTCTTTGTAATGTATGCCTACAAAGTATGATGCATCTTGAACTGGAGGAGAGCACTCCTTTCCATAGTCAATAGACATATAATCATAGTATTTGCTGATTAATATGCCTTGCCATTATAAACTAGAGTTGTCATAGAAAGCAGCAAAACCTGTTGGCAAAGCACTATCACAGAGAAAAATGGCAAACCCTATACAGAAACCCTATACCAGAAATACCAGCCTTATTTAGAGACACTAAGTAGAAACATCTGGATCAATTCTTTTCTTTCCCTTGAGGGATACTTTTTTACAGATTTATCTGAGAGAAAGAGAGAGAATATGGGTGGAGAGGGACAATGGGAGAAGGAGATCATCTTAAGCAGATTTCCTGCAGAACAAAGAGCTGACGATGTGGGGCTCGATCCCATAACCCTGAGATCATGACCCAAGCTGAAATCAAGAGTCTGACACATAATCATCCGAGCCACCCAGGTGCCACACTCCAGGGATATTTTAAAGTTTGGTAGAATACCTTGGGAATGAAAAGGTGTTTCCAAATTATGTTCTTTGATTTATTCACTATAAAAAAAAGTTCATCTAGTAATATCTACTCCTTAAATTTCTTTCAAATTACATTTATTTGCTCCATGCTCTATGATGCACAACTCAGATGCTAGAGCTGACCTCAAAATCCTTTTTTGGAACATACTGACCTTAATTGCAAACTCAACAAGTGGAAGAGAAATGACTTTATCATGGACAGAAATAAAAAGCAGCCTCTTTTGTATGCAACCTGGTTGCTTGTATATCTAAAATCTAAAGAACACAAAACTGGCTGCAAAACACACAGAGATACCTCAACTCCAAATCTCAGAAAGTGTTCAGTTTTTCATTTTCTACTATTCAGTTAATGTCTTATATACAATGGAAGCAATAGGGGCACTCTGCAATAGTACTGGAGAGAGATGTTCTAAAAAACATTGCTATTTGTGTGAGTTCCATAGTCAGCAGCAGCAGCAGCATCTGGGAACACATTAATAAATTCAGATTTTTTTCATTTATTTATTTTCAGCATAACAGTATCATTATAAATTCAGATTTTTTTTAAAGATTTTATTTATTTATTTGACAGAGAGAAATCACAAGTAGGCAGAGAGGCAGGCAGAGAGAGAGAGAGAGGAGGAAGCAGTCTCCCTGCTGAGCAGAGAGCCCGATGCGGGACTCGATCCCAGGACCCTGAGATCATGACCTGAGCCGAAGGCAGCGGCTTAACCACTGAGCCACCCAGGCGCCCATAAATTCAGATTTTAAAGTCTGCTTCAGACCCACTGATTCAGAATCCTTTACAAAGATTCCCCATGTGGGCGCCTGGGTGGCTCAGTCATTAAGAGTCTGCCTTCGGCTCCGGTCATGATCTCAGGGTCTTGGGATAGAGTCCCACATCAGGCTCCCTGCTCTGCAGGAACCCTGCTTCTCCTCCCACTCCCCCTGCTTGTGTTCCCTCTCTTGCTGTGTCTCTCTGTCAAATAAATGAATAAAATCTTTTTAAAAAATAACAAGCAAACAAACAAAAAAGATTCCCCATATGATTCATCTGTATACTAAATTTAGAGGTACTCCACTAGAAAGGTGGTTTACTTCCACATTGTACATTGGAATCATCTGGAGAACATTATTTTTTTAAGATTTTATTTATTTACTTGAGAGAGCATGAGAGAGAGAGAGAGAGAGAGAGAGAGAAAGTGCACACAAGCAGGGGGTGTGGCACAGAGAGAGAAAGGGAAAATCAGGCTCCCTGCTGAGCAAGGAGCCCGAAGAGATGCTCCATCCCAGGACTCTGGGATCAGGACCTGAGCTGAAGGCAGACACTTAACCCACTGAGCCACCCAGGCGTCCCTCTGGAGAACATTATTGGAGAAGATGTCTGATTCCCACTCTTTAGACAATTTATATAATTTGGAGAGGGCAATAGCCTATTGTTTAAAAAGAGCAGGTGATGTAAAGTCAGAAAATGCAGATTTGAATAGGTGCTCACCCACTGTGTTTTTATACACATTCTACCTCTGTGAATTTCATTTTCCTCAGATAATTACAGTGGTAATAAAATGAGTAATATGTACAAACATATTTATAAATTATAAAGCCTTAAACCGATGGCATTGTTAAGGACTGCCATGAAATAAAATCAAATATATAGGTATTTTTAATAGACTTAGGCACACTTTCTCCAATGATGTTATTCATTGATGATATGGAGATTAATGATCTCCAAATAATGATATTCAAAGTGGGGTCTGTGGGTCCAATCAATTAGAAATAAGGGGATGTTTGTTAAAAATGTAAATAGCTCTCCCCTGCCTCAGAACTGTACGTCACAATCTCAGGAAACGGAACACAAAAACCTGTATTTTTAATAAGCTATCAAGGTAATTATTACACATCTTGAATCCTCTCTCTCATGAACCTGAGATAAATTTGAAAAGCTAAACTCACAGCTACTACCACCAGTCCACTAGTGCTGACACGCTTGTTGGCCCTCCTCCGGTGATCTCTTACTGCATACAGTAATATGTACAGACTTGTTAAACTCACACGCAATTTTCTCTTCTGGATTACTCCAGGTATAAAAAAGTAAAATGGACAGGATGAATTGGACTGAGATTGAGTTCATTCTACAGGGACTTTCTGAGTACCCAAGAGTAGAAAAGCTCCTTTTCGTGATATGCTTGATGATGTACCTGGTGATCCTGCTGGGAAACAGCACCTTGATCATCCTAACTCTTCTGGATTCCCGCCTCCATATGCCCATGTACTTCTTCCTTGGTAATCTTTCCTTCCTAGACATTTGGTACACATCCACCTTTATCCCCTCAATGTTGATACACTTCCTGTCACAGAAAAAAACCATCTCCTTCACTAGATGTGTGGTTCAGATGTCTGTTTCCTACACTATGGGGTCCGCAGAGTGTGTGCTCCTCACGGTGATGGCCTATGACCGTTACGTGGCCATCTGTAACCCGCTGAGATACTCCATCATCATCAGTAAGGCACTTTGTATTCAGATGGCAGCTCTCTCTTGGGGGTTGGGCTTTCTCAATTCACTGACAGAAACTATTCTTGCAATACGGTTGCCCTTCTGTGGAAAAAATATCATTAATCACTTTGTTTGTGAAATACTGGCGTTTGTCAAGCTGGCTTGTACAGATATTTCCTTGAATGAGATTACGATAATGTTGGGCAATGTATTATTTTTGTTTTCTCCATTATTGTTAATTTGTATCTCCTATGTCTTCATCCTTTCTACGGTACTAAGAATCAATTCAGCAGAAGGAAGAAAAAAGGCCTTTTCTACCTGCTCAGCCCACTTAACAGTAGTGACCATGTTTTATGGGACAATCCTCTTGATGTATATGAAGCCAAAGTCCAAAGACTCTGCTTTTAACAAATTGATAGCCCTGTTCTATGGAGTAGTCACTCCCATGCTCAATCCTATCATCTATAGCCTAAGGAATACAGAGGTGCATGGAGCTATGAGAAAATTGATGACTAGACACTGGTTCTGGAGGAAAGGATAAGAAACTTACCTCCTTGAGTTCATGCACAAAATAAGCTCACAGCTTCGAGGCAAAGGTTTTTAATATAAACAGAACAAGAGAAATGAAGATTTTATGTAGAATCACAGAATTTAGGAGTTGGAAAAAAATTTCAAGATAATAATCTAGCTTCACCTTTTTATGAAAATGACTGTTATAAAAATGTAGAGACAACTGGTATAAGAAGTGACAGTAAGCTTTAAGAAATAAGCCTTTCAAAAAAAAAAAAAATCCAGTACGGATCTTCTTCAACTGATGAAGTTAAGCCCAAATAAATCCATTGAAAGTTGAAAATATCATAAGTTAAAAATGTATTTAGGGGCACCTGGGTGGCTCAGTGGATTAAAGCCTCTGCCTTCTGCTCAGGTCATGGTCCCAAGGTCCTGGGATGGAGCCCCGCATTGAGCTCTCTGGTCAGCAGGGAGCCTGTTTCCTCCACTCTCTCTCTCTGCCTACCTCTCTGCCTACTTGTGATCTCTCTGTCAAATAAATAAATGAAATCTTTTTTAAAAATGCATTTAATATACATAATCTACTGATCATCATAGCTTAGCCTAGCCTACCTTAAATGCATTCAGAACACTTACAGTTGTTCAAAACCATCTCACACAAAGCCTATTTATGATAAAATATTGACCATTTTCTATAATAATAAACTATATGAGTACTATACTGAGATTGAAAAACAGAATGGTTGTATGGGTTCAGAATGGTTTTGAGTATATCAGTTGTTTATCCCTGTGACCATGTGGCTCAGACTGGAAGCCGTGACCACTGCCTAGTGTAACAAGAGAATATCAAGAGCTCTCATGTTGCTAGCCCAGGAAAAGACCAAAATTCAAATTTCAAAGTACAGTTTCTGTTGAATGTATTATCACTTTCATACCATCATATAGTTGAAAAATCCCAAATCAAACCATGTTAACTCTACTGTACATTTGTCTACTGAATAAACAAAACACATTTTTCAGCTCCTTTTTGAGAGAACTACTCGAGTTTTTCTGTTTGTCTGTTTGTTTATTACTGATTTTTGTTTTACCCAAGGACTGGATCTGACCCCAACCTAATTTTTCAGGTACCTATTTCCCTTTCTTCTTTCCCACCTCCTGTTTGTCCCATCCCCTTTGCACAATGCTATGCTCCATTTGCTATTAGTTCTCCAATCAAATCATGTTCTTTTCCTACCTAAAGACAAAAGCATACGCCACTTCTTCCCCATCATCACATTTCTCTTTCTCAGCCTAGCAGTCTCATTAAAGACAATTTAAGTGTTTGATCTTCCGCAAATTCTTCCAAAACTTTCTCAGTTAGTTATTCCCTCCTCTATGCTGCCTTGAACTTTACCTCTGCTATGGTAATTTTCCTTTTATACTAAATCATTTGTTAGATTCTGAAATTTCCCCAATGTCAGAACTCACTGTTCTCTGTATCAAGTCTAATGTCAAATAAATTCAAAACAGTAGGTAATAATTAAGTACTGGATTAATTAACATTTTTAAAGAATAGTAAAATATATGGGCGCCTGGGTGGCTCAGTGGGTTAAGCCTCTGCCTTTGGCTCAGGTCATGATCCCGGGGTCCTGGGATCGAGCCCCGCATCGGGCTCCCTGCTCAGTGGGGAGCCTGCTTCCCTTCCTCTCTCTCTCTGCCTGCTTCTCTGCCTACTTGTGATCTCTTGTCTGTCAAATAAATAAATAAAATCTTTAAAAAAATAGTAAAATATAGTCTAAATACTTGATATAATACAGTGAGGTAAAGGAACTTGAATTTATGCATTATTTCACTGACTAAACAACAAATTCAAGTTTCTGATAAAGTATCAGCTAATTTTAAATGTATGGAAATATAAGAGTAGATAAAACATTGATAAATAAACTGAAGAGGTCATGTGAGCCGGGTAAGACAAAATCGTATCAATGTATAATTATTCTCTAATAAAAATTGCTGAGAAAAATACATATCAATTGGATAAATCTTTCTTAATATTGACAATTTCACTTTTTCAGCAGCAAGTTTCATTTTGAATATTTTCCTTTAAAAAAATCCCCTTGAAATTGCTAGTGAATAATAGTATGCAGTTTTATTTTTTATGTGATATCATACCATATGTCTACATTATATATAGTTGAGCTGCCTGGTACAGTGTCACAGCCTGATAAGGAGAGCATCTATGCTCAAGGGCCACCCAGCAAAGGGTTCAGGAATGAAACAGTGTTCAGGAGGGCACCTTTGCTTGTTCTGCCCAGCATGATGTTTTGGATCCTGATTGAGTAAGTGAAATAGCAACATGAAAGGGAGGCCCAATTCAGGTTGTCAGAACCCAAACAGAATCAAAAGGACATCCACACAGGGAATGACTTAGCTAAGATTGTCAGAGAGAGACAGAGAGAGAGAAAGAGATAACAGGGAATTTTATGCTTATATCCATAAGTACTACCACAATGATAGGCCTAGACTTGTAACACAGTAACAAAATGTTGCTCAATACATTTGAAATCACAGGTAAACTCAAACTCACTGAAGCTAGAATCTAGCCAGAAAAAACTGTATCAAAGTGATATCACCATATCTGACCACCTATAACATAGCTGATTGACAGGTGGTCTTTTGGAATTAGTAAATATTAACTTTTAAATAATTATAAATACATTAAATAAATTATTCCCATTTAATAGAAGAGGAAATTAGATTAGAATGTTCAATAAATTACCTAAGATCTCTAAGCTTGTATAGAAACCAAAAAAATATTCTAATTCTTTACTCTAGATCCTAAGGGTTTTATTCTTTCACCTTTATCACAGCTCTGGCCAATCATAGGACAACAAAGCCAACCATTTTATAGACAATTGTCCTAAATTTCTCCCTAAATGACATCATTCTCACCTAAGGCTCAATTTCCACCTCTGTGCAAAAGACTTCCCAATGTATGTACAGCTTTAGTCCTGATTTCTTGCCCCGACTTCACTAATCTGTCTTCACCTAGAAGTCTGATCATCAATGCACAGTGAACTAGTCAACCAACTTACATCCCTATCTTCATGAAGTCATTATCCTTAAGCTTCTCCATCATCCAGTCAATGGCTGCATCTGAAATCTTTACTTAGACCAATGGACCCATCTCAGATATGACTGTTTATTCATATCTGAGAAATCAAATATGCCCTACAACCCTGTAATGCCCATATTCATCCTATTTTGTTCATGTCATTGCTTTCTGGATCCAAGCCATCCAACAATTTTATTGACTCTGGCAACAACTTAATGATGAGCAAATAAGTCTTGCCCACTGAACTCATGTTTATTTATCTGGTCCAGAAAGTATATAAAAATGAGAAGAATAAATGAAACAAGATGGGAATGGGAGGGAGACAAACCATAAGTGACTCTTAATCTCACAAAACAAACTGAGGGTTGCTGGGGGGAGGGGGTTTGGGAGAAGGGGGTGGGATTATGGACATTGGGGAGGGTATGTGCTTTGGTGAGTGCTGTGAAGTGTGTAAACCTGGTGATTCACAGACCTGTACCCCTGGGGATAAAAATATATGTTTATAAAAAATAAAAAATTAAAAAAAATGCTACAAATGCTGCATTTGTATTAAATTTGTATTTAAATTAAAATAGTTTTTAATTCTTTGTATACTGTGGTTTATATAATAAGATATATTCATGTACTTCAATATTTCACACCATTTCAGTGGGTTTGGGAGTATTGTATATCTTATAATATGCATATCATGTATTTTCTAAGTGCTGATGGGTTCATTTATACTCTTGGATTTAAGAAACTAGGTGTCAGGGGAAAGCACAATAAAAAAGGGAAGGGTACTAGTAGTTTCAATGAAACCTCCTGTAGCTTTTTTGAATTTACAAAATAATGTCAGCATTCTAAGACCAACAACAAACTACTAAACTCTCTGATATTTTTTTCTCCAGACTAGCACTCCTACCCTATTTCTATTCAGGATATATTTGTGCAGACTTTTTCCATCTGTACATAGACATTCATATCACACACATCTATCTGCATGCACAAATATATCCACATATATAAAACATACTTACACTTTGTGGAATATTCAATTACTTCCATTAAATTTATCTATGCTGAAAAAGAGGTTATACTAGATTTCTAAGGCTTCCATAACAAAATATCACAGAACGGGTTGCTTAAACAATAGAAATTTACTCGCTCATACTTCTGGAGGCTAGAAGTCCAAGAGCAAAATGTTGGCAGATTTGATTTCTTCTGAAGCCTCTCCTTGGCTTGCAAATAGCCACCTTCTTGCTATGTCCTTTTCTCTGTATGTGAGTATCCCTGCTGAACCCATGTGTGTCTAAATTTCTTCTTACAATGACACAATTCAGCTTGTATGAGGCCCCACACCGACAGCCTCATTTTAACGTTATCACCTTTTGAAAGGCCATACCTTCAAATATAGATACACTCTGAGGTACTGGGGGTTAAAGCTTCAAAATAAGTTTTGGAGGGACACAAATCAACCTAAAACAGAGGTTAATCATAAATTAGCTAAAAAGTCTACTATAGGTATTACATTTGTATATTATATGTCCATATTTTTGAATACTAACAATACACTAACTTAATGTTTAAAGTTATATTTACACTCTGTAACCTAAAATAAAAATTGATGTTTGTCATCATGAGACCTATTTACATAAGATTTCAGATATGCTTATGTAAGAGGTACCTAAATTATTTTAATTTCAGTAGTCAGTCAAGGAGAAAACTTAGGAAATCACACATCTCATTTAAAACGAATATCTTCCTGGATGGTACAGTCAGTTGAGCACCTAACTTTTGGTTTCAGTGCAGATCATGATCTTAGGGTCATGAGATCGAGCCCCATGTTGGGTTCTGTACTGTTCCCTTTCCCTCTGTCCCTCCCACTCATGCTCTCTAAAATAGATAAATAAATGTTTTTTAAAAATTAGTGTCTTCCCCCATTATCCCAATGTTCTGTTGTGCATTAACCACTAAATGACACCTCAGGTTAATGTTTATGGATATTATTTGCTGCTGGGGATTAAAAAAGCACAAAGAGAGTTCCTAATCAGCAATTTTTTCACAGCTGCTTTTACCTCTTTGTTCCGTAAACTATAGATGATGGGATTCAACATGGGGGTTAATCCAGCATATACCAAAGCTATAAATTTATCTATTTCCTGTGAATCTACAGCTGAGGGCTTCAGGTACATGGAGAGAGCTGTCCCATAGAATAAAACCACCACAGTCAGGTGGGCTGCACATGTTGAAAAGGCTTTGCTTCGACCATCCACTGAGCTGATTCTCAGAATGTTGAAGAGAATGAATGCATAAGATATACAAATGAGGAGCATCGGCATAGGAAGAAGAAGTACACTGATCACCAGCATGATTAACTGCACCCTGGAAGTGTCTACACAAATTAGTTTCAACACAGCCAGAATTTCACAAGTGAAATGATTGATGATGTTCTTTCCACAGAGAGACTGATGCAGTACGAACATTGTTTCCACCAGGGCAGTGAGGCAGCCAGTCACCCAGGAGCCAGCTGCAATCTGCACACAGACACTCTTGTTCATGATGATGGGGTACCTCAGGGGGTTGCAGATGGCCACATACCGGTCATACGCCATCATGGACAGGAGCACACACTCAGTGGAGCCCATGGCAAGAGAAAAGTACATCTGAATGGCACATCCTGAGAATGAGATAGTGTTTTTTCCTGAAACAAAGTTTGCTAGCATTGGAGTGAGAGCAGAAGAGGTGTACCAGATGTCTAAAAAGGAGAGGTTGCTGAGGAAGAAGTACATGGGTTTGTGTAGATGGGAATCCAGGACAGTGATGGAGATCAGAATTACATTACCCAGCAGGGTGATCAAGTACATCAGCAAGCACAGCACAAATACAATGACCTCAACTTTGGGGTAGTGGGAAAATCCCAGAAAAATAAAATTTGAAATGACTGTCAGGTTTGCCTTGACCATTTTATTCCTCTTTGTTTATCTGCAATAGTGAATAAAAATATACATTGTATATATTATAAAAATTACATTCTACCAACTCTCCAGGATTGTTTGGTAGGGGTACTTTAAAAGAATCATTATTGGGGCGCCTGGGTGGCTCAGTGGGTTAAAGCCTCTGCCTTCGGCTCAGGTCATGATCCCAGGGTCCTGGGATCGAGCCCCACATTGGGTTCTCTGCTCAGCGGGGAGCCTGCTTCCTCCTCTCTCTGACTGCCTCTCTGCCTACTTGTAATCTCTGTCTGTCAAATAAATAAAATCTTTAAAACAAAAAAAGGATCATTATTCTGGCAATACCACATTAGTTATTCATTCATTCATTCATTCATTCAACATTTATTGAGTATACTACAAGTCACAGAAGATCTAGAGTTGAATTACATAAAAGCTGTTCTCTGGCAAGTCACAATAGAGTATCACATATTCAAGTAAATAAATAATTACAAGAACATGATGTAAGTATTCTCTAGGGCACTGAGAGAACACAGAGAGTAAGAATCCTAACTCTATGTTAGGGATGCTGCTCAGTGACCTATTTTGATTCTTAGTTTAATCAAAAAATGCATTAGATTTAATTGAGGTAAGGACCACAGGAGATTTGCTAGGGAAACAAAAAAATTTTTGTAAAAGCTACACTGAGGAAAGATTTAGTTGCATTTCATAAACCTGCTAATTGTATAATATAACAGATGAATATGCTGTAACTAAGGAATATAAATAGAAGATAAACATGCATCTGACCACTATAGTACCACCTGATTTCCATCTTCATGAAAGCATGGAATAATCCTGAACCCAAATTTAGAAACAAAATAATTTTCAAAGTTGAGTATTTTATATTGAAATTCAAATTACTTGTGATGTGTCTCACAACTGGACACATATGGAGATGTGTTTAAATACCACTGTCCTACAGTGGCATTCGAAGGAAATCAATCACAAGTATTCAAGTGTCATATCCTCATCATTATCTACTTCTCCCTATTTCTCATCTCCCAACACTACCTCCACACTTTGTCTGAAATAACAACCAGCATGTAGCTCCTCATACTTACCTGCTGTTTTTTTTTTTTTATTTTTATGTCTTTAATCAACAGTTTATTTATCTCCATGGAGTGGCCTTTCTCCCCAGCTCCAATCTTGTCTTCCATGAGTATTTATCCAGTCATCAAAACTGTATGCCACTGTCTCTTCCTTCTTTGTACATACTTACAGTACTCTAGTATATTACAGCAAACTGTAGCCAGATAGGCACATCCCAATTGCTCCCACCCCTGCTAGGAGGGAATTCTCAAGAGCTTGTTCCCCCATAATACTAGCAAGGTATTTAAGATTTTTAATAACACACCACTGTATTGAACTTGGAAGGTTTTTGATACATATTCAAATAAGTACATTTTCCTACAGTTCTCCATGTCAACCTAAAAGCCTAAAGATTTCTCCTCAACTTGTCATTTATATCTAGACTCTTATCTGTAACATTAAAGAAACTTACTAATTTAAGAAACAAAAATGATGAGCTCTTAGCTTTAAATATTTGATGCACAGTGAGGGAGGTGGGGAAGGGGAAGACCACTTGTACTCTTAGAAGAGCCTGTAATGCTTCCCAAACAATCATGCTCTGTAGGGTTTTAGAGCACGTATGAAACTTGGACTCTAAATCCAACCATACTTCTTCTAAGCACACACAATTATATAAATCACTTGGCTTCTTTGAACCTCAGTTGTCTGATCTATACCAGGAGGATGATAATTCCAAATTAACTTGTTTTAAACTCTCCCTCCACCACCCCAATTTCATGAGAATCACAAAGAGTTTATCATTTCATGGTCTCCCTGCTTTCCAGAACTACAATTGCCTGTATGCTGGCCAAGTGCTGGTTCATACTGCCTCAGATTAAAAAAAAAAAATTAGTGCCTTCTTTATAATCTATTGGGATTTCAACCCCCAACCATGGACTAATATGAAACACTTTATTGAGTATTTCCAGAAAGGTTATGACATTTCTGCTGTTTTGTCTACTTTGGTCAACACACACCACCACTTCCACTGAGGCTTTCTCGATTGTTTTTCCCCATCCCCACCCAATTTTCTTGCTCTAGCCCTGGCTCCTCTTGCCTTTTTTTTTATTTCTTTACCACTCTCTTGCCCTCTCTCTCATAAATAAAACAAGGACGTCTCTTTTTCTCATGCAGATTGAGTCTGCACTCATTCCCTTGTCTCTTATCCTTTTAAGAGTCTCACCTATCTTGTCATTTTATTGAGATACTTTCTTTAAAATCATTACCAATACCAGTGCTAAGATAATTAAATGATTTCTAACAAACTCCTCTCTTTCTTTCTAAATGTCAGAGCCAGAACAGACTCAAGAGTTCTAATCCAATCCTCTTATATTAAAGTTGATGGATGCTTAAAGCCATTTAATGACTTATCTGAGGTAAATGAGAAAATTGAGAGCATAAAGCCAAAAGTCCTATCCCATATTCAGGACTCATTGCAACTCTATTTTTCCTACCAACTAGTACTTCTTTTTAGAGTAAATATCTCTATTCTGGTTTCCTGGCCTGGCTGAGACCCATTAATACATTTTATAAATCTGAGGATACAGAAAGAGATGGATAATGTCTACGCTCATATACCTTAGCACATGTGATAAGCATCTTCCTTTTTGATTAATGCATGCTTCAATATTTAAAGTTGATCTCCAGCATGGTCTTTCTTGTGAATCTTGGGTGCAGTGCTCAAAAAAGTAAAAGAATCTGATTTTTGTAATTAGGACAATATTCCATGATAAACTATATTAGAGTGAGTTGTACAGAGGTATTTTTATTCAGACAATCGCAATGAAAAAGGATGTGGATGGTCTTGGTTTGCAAAAAATCAACCCAAATCTTGCCTGATTCACAAGTTCTCAACATACAAGCTTCTGTTAATTAAAAATATCAAAACAATTTCTTAAGAAAAATAACAACATAAAGATTTGTTCTGCCAAAATCACCACCTATGATCTGCTCCCCAAAACTTCCAAAGGGTTACCCCTGGATCTAAGACTATTAAAGCTTCCATTGCTATTAGGGACTAACCAACTCCCTTAACAATTTAGTGTTGTGATTCTGAAACATAAAGAAGTTAAGAAACTTTCTGGTTCTCTAGGGTATGCCTCTCCAAATTCCATTAACTAATTGGGAACCAAAAAAAAAAGGTAAAAAAATTTTTAATTATTTCAAGTTATGGAAATAATATTGGGTTAAGCAGCATTCATGCAAGCAAAATTGGAGGAGACTATTTGCCTATTTCTTCTGCAGACTTCCCTTGAATTACACAGCAAACATTGCAAATAAGAATCATAAAAATGCCTGCCTATATGGCCTCAGCTTGTAAAGTGATCGATTTATTTTCAGAAATATCTCCCAAATATGTCAGTTATCTGAGAAATAGAAGATGAAACATCCTCACTGAGCTTTTAAATGGCCACAAAGAGAGAGCACTAAGCAATCAAATAATTTATTACTATCAAATGCCCTTTAATAGGCAAAGTTTCTAGCACAGTGTTTATGATTTTATAAAGATTATATAGTAATCTTTGAAGGAATAGTGCTTTGGAAAGAATACTAGACTTAAAGAGTTGGGTATTAAACCTCAGCTCAACTAATGATTAGTTAAGTAATCTTATACAATTGTGGTATATTAATGGCATTAATGACCCCAATTCTTTACTCTGATTTTAGCCCTACACATGTGACGTGATTTGATCATAGAGCATTAGCAAATATAATGCAAGCAGACACTTGTAAAGCGCATGCATAATTAGGTTAGTCTTCTCTTTTCTGTCTCTGCTACTATCATGAAAATATGTCCCAATTAGCCAACTGGAGTATAAGATGAACATTAAACAGAACTGAGTTGCTTCAGTTGCAAACAGCCAAGGCTCCCCTGTGTGAGCCAGCAGTCACTCAATCTCCAACAAATGAGTGAGTCCAAAAACAATCAATAAACCAACTCACAGCTGATTTGAGATATTAAGATAATCTAGTTGAGATCACCTGGCTCCAGGTGTCTCATCGACTTTAGTAAATGCTTACTTTGCTATGTCACTGAGATTTTATGATTGTTTATTATGCTATATGGTTGTAGCAATGTCAGACTGAAGGAGTAATAAATGGTGTCATTGCCTATTCAACACCAACTCACCTGGTCTTTATCTTTCTTGAAAGAATCATAATTTTATTCATTTGTCTACCCCATTTTTATCCAATAGGAAAATATCTTGGTAAACCCAAGCCTCTTACCTTCCTTTCTAGAAGCTTTACATTTTTACCTTTCATACTGAGATACACAATACATCTAGAATTAATCTTTGTGTATAGTATGAGACAAGGGCAAGATTTATTTTTTACTATATGCACACTATTTGACTCAACATAATTTTATTGAAAAGCTCCCGTCTTATTGCAGTGTCATTTTTTACATAAACTAATTGGTCATAATGTTTGGATCTGTTCTGAGCTTCTTGTTTTGTTCCGTTAGTCTATTTTTCCTATCCTTGCACCAATATTGCATTGTCTTATTGTCTTTCTATAGCTCTATAGTAGACTTGATTTTGGCCTTCTAAATGATTTCTTCTTTATGGATGGATTGGCTGGTGTTGGCAGCATGTATTTTAGCATTTGCTTTACGATTTTCACAATATACCTGCTGGAGTTTTGATTGGTATTGCCTTGAACCTACATTTCAATTTAGAGAGAATCGACATCTTTATACTATTTCATCTTCTAATCCATTAATTTAGATCTTTTTAAATTTCTCTCAATAATGTATTGATTCTCCCTGTATAAGTGTCTTACACATAGTATATTAGATTTATTCATATATTTTTATATTATTGATGCTATTATAAATTATGCTTTAAACTCTTTTTTTTTAAAGATTTTATTTATTTATTTGACAGAGAGAAATCACAAGTATATGGAGAGGCAGGCAGAGAGAGAGAGAGAGAGAGGGAAGCAGGCTCCCTGCCGAGCAGAGAGCCCGATGCGGAACTCAATCCCAGGACCCTGAGATCATGACCTGAGCCGAAGGCAGCGGCTTAACCCACTGAGCCACCCAGGCGCCCCTAAACTCTTTTTATTTTACTTTCTTATTATTGCTATGTAATTTTTTATCCTAAACTTATATTTAGGAATATTGGTAAATTCACTTTTTTATAATATTTTTAAAATATTTAATAAAGTAGAGTTCACATTAAATTCACTTACTAATTCCAATAGTTTGTAGACCATTTGAGTATTCTATATACATATAGTGTGATTCATAAATAATAGTAGATTTGTTTTCATTATTCATATCATTTATCATTACTTTTAGTACTGATTATGAATTCTAGTATTCAAATGTCAAATTAAGGAGCTGAGAAAAATAAGGCAAAATGAGAGAACTTTTTTTTTAATTTTTTATAAACATATATTTTTATCCCCAGGGGTACAGGTCTGTGAATCACCAGGTTTACACACTTCACAGCACTCACCAAAGCACATACCCTCCCCAACACCCCCTTCTCCCAAACCCCCTCTCCCCAGCAACCCTCAGTTTGTTTTGTGAGATTAAGAGTCACTTATGGTTTGTCTCCCTCCCAATCCCATCTTGTTTCATTGATTCTTCTCCTACCCACTTAAGCCCTCATGTTGCATCACCACTTCCTCATATCAGGGAGATCATATGATAGTTGTCTTTCTCTGCTTGACTTATTTCGCTAAGCATGATACGCTCTATAGCAGCAATGTCCACAATAGCCAAACTATGGAAAGAACCTAGATGTCCATCAACAGATGAATGGATCAAGAAAATGAGAGAATTTTATTTGAAAAATGTATTGGTACTTAAAAATGGCTGTGGACTATTTAAAACTAGGTTTTGATTACTGAAAATTTAAGATTCCTCCTATAACACAGATTACATAAGACATAAAATATTTCTAATTCTAAATACTATAACAATATAAAGTTCATTTTCTTACTACAGAGTATCAATGAGCTCCCAGGAATCCTGTGAAATGTATTTCTAATGATTTTAGTGAAACAGAACAAAAGAGAATAAAAGTAAGTTAAAAACAAAACAAAACAAAACAAAAACTGCCGGGGCACCTGGGTGGCTCAGTGGGTTAAATCTCTGCCTTCAGCTCAGGTCATGATTTCAGGGTCCTGGGATCGAGCCAAGCTCCACACAGGGCTCCCTGCTCAGCAGGGAGCCTGCTTCCCCCTCTCTCTGGCTACTTGTGATCTCTCTCTCTCTCTGTCAAATAAATAAATAAAATCTTTAAGAAAAAAAAAAAAAACCTTTAGGGGTGCCTGGGTAGCTCAGAAGGTTAAGCCTCTGCCTTCTGCTCAGGTCATGATCTCAGGGTCCTGGGATCGAGTCCCACATCGGGCTCTCTGCTCATCAGGGAGCCTGCGTCCCCCGCTCTCTCTCTGCTTCCTTCTCAGCCTACTTATGATCTCTCTCTCTGTCAGATAAATAAATACAGTCTTAAAAAAAAAAAAACTGTCACTCTGTGATGTCTAACAGATATAAAGCAAATAAACAAATTTCAAAGTAAATTGTGGAAAATATCATTATAATAGAGTATCTGTGTAGATCTTATCTAGCCAGTAGACCTGCAATATGAGCAGATTCTGGGACAGAATTACTTGTGTCCAGGTGATAGAGACGTAGGAATTTACTAGAAAGCTCCACATATTTTACTTCAGACTGGGTCAATTGTCCTGATGACTCTATATGCCAAGCTACTTTCTGCCTGGGGTCCAGTTAATGCGCCCTCACACAGTGCTTATTTAAAAACTTAAGGTGGGGGCACCTGGGTGGCTCACTGGGTTAAGCCTCTGCCTTTGGCTCAGGTCATGATCTCAGAGTCCTGGGATGGAGTCCCGAGTCGGGCTTTCTGCTTAGCAGGGAGCCTGCTTTCCCCTCCTTTCTCTGCCTACTTGTGATCTCTCTCTGAGAAAAAAAAAAAAAAAAAAAAAAAAAAAAAAAAAACTTAAGGTGAAAAAACTATACCTGAGGATAAAGCTATTTCCAGAAAAGATGAGAAACTGCTCTGATCTGCACTTGTTGAGACACTGTTGTTAATGATAGACTGGCATGCCTTCTACCTGAATCCAAACATCTAAAAATGAGCACACCTATACTTCTCAATAAGTATGGATATTAAATTATTAAACATTCCACCAAAATTGCAGTAGCAATTTGCAATTGCAATTCTCAACTGCAACAACAGCTAAATGCTTAACATATTTATGTTTCAGACCAATATGAGTATCAAGCAAGCTATAGACACTAATCTACATCTGTCCAAAGTAATCTTCTTTTTTGACACATGGGGAAATTTGGCCAGAAAAAAATTCGTTTACTTGTCGCTTTAGTCGATCTTCCCTCAGCATTCATTTCTTGTACAGGACATGGTTTCCCCAAGTCTCAAGGTAACCTAAAAGAGACAATTAATATCCCATTCACAGAAACTTGAGAAACTTCTTATCCTTCTGAAGTCAAGATATTTCATGGATGTGATAACTCAAGATTATAGTAAATAAGTACATTTTCTCTGGCTTATAAAAATCCCAAAAATTCATTTTCCCCAATCTAATGGTAAACAGAAAGTATGATTTTTAATGTCAGTCTTTTCAAAGTCATGGCAAACACACCTTGACATTTTCAAGCTACCTCAGAATTTATAGAATCACAAATGACATCTCATTTTTGAAGAGGCCAAGTTATTTTCCTTTAAAAATAACAAGAAAATCTTTCATGGACTTAAAGGCCATTAGCAAGGGGAATATCAAGGATGTCTTATAAAAAAAAATGTCTCTAGGGGTGTCTGGGAGGCTCAGTAGGTTAAGCATCTGTCTTCAGCTCAGGTCATGATCACAGGACCCAGGGGTTGAGCAGGGCTCCTTGCTTCACACAGGGAGCCTGCTCCTTCCTCTTCCTCTCCCTTGACTGCCACTCTCCCTGCTTGTGCTTTTTCTCTCTGTCAAATAAAATCTTGAAAAAGAAATGTCTCAACTATCATATGATCTCCCTGATATGAGGAAGTGGGGATGCAACGGCAGGGGTGGGGGTTGGGGAGTAGGTAAAGAATAAATGAAACAAGATGGAATCGGGAGGGATACAAACCATAAGAGACTCTTAATGTCACAAAACAAACTGAGGGTTGCTGGGGGGAGGGAGGTTGGGAGAAGGGGGTGGGATTATGGACATTGGGGAGGGTGTGTGCTTTGGTGAGTGCTGTGAAGTGTGTAAACCTGGTGATTCACAGACCTGTACCCCTGGGGATAAAAATATATGTTTATAAAAAATAAAAAATTTAAAATAAAAAGGAAAAAAAAAGAAAAGAAGTAGCATTACAATGAAATAAAGGAGTCGTTTCTCTTTGTGGTGTGGCGTCCTAGAAAAAGCTCACTGCTGCCTCTTTCTGAACTGTTAGGGGGAAATAAATCTCTATCTTACAATTAAAAATAAACACAAGACTTAAAAACATTAAAGACTAAAAGGAAAGCCAAGAATATTTTAAAATCTAAATAAAAATGAATACTTAAATAATGTGGGGTTTTAAGCAGCATTTAAAAACTAAAGCAATTAAACAAAAGAATAAAACTAATTAACTTAATACCTTAAAGTGTTCTGAAATTATAAAAGACACATAAACTAAATTACTTAAATTTTTAAATAAAAAATTCTGAGGATATTAAGAGTCACTTATGGTTTGTCTCCCTCCCAATCCCATCTTGTTTCATTTATTCTTCTCGTACCCACTGAGGGTTGGTGGGGGGAGGGGGTTTGGGAGAAGGGGGTGGGATTATGGACATTGGGGAGGGTATGTGCTTTGGTGAGTGCTGTGAAGTGTGTAAACCTGGTGATTCACAGACCTGTACCCCTGGGGATAAAAATATATGTTTATAAAAAATAAAAAATTAAAAAAAAATTCTGAGAATAATATGATAGCAGGAAAGAAAAAAGATGAAATATTGAATAGTAAAATCTAACACAATATTTAAAGTGTGCAATTCAGATTAGGAAAAATAAAATGATAAAAAGTAAATATTTTTTAAAGCTGAAGGTTACCATAACAGAACAAAGAAATACAAATCCAAGATTAAAATCATATGTAAAAACCATCTAAAGGTAGACCCACCATTCCCTAGTTAACAGAATTCCTTTTGGATCAGCAACATACTTCATGGTTAGAGAGCCAATGGGACAAAGGAAAAGATACAGCTCTACTTTCATCTGTGGATAGTTCACTCAGAAGTTATTTACTTTTTAATTTTGAAGTGGCTTCAAAAATTAGGCATTAGGTTCCAAGTCCAAAGCAGTCAAGCCGATGTATCAGAAGATCTTTGGGAAGAAGGTTGTCAAAGTGGATATGTTGAAAGCAGAAAATAATAATAACTTAATGCCTCATAGGTGGAGAGAACAAAAAGTTTTAAAAATATAATACTATTCTAGAACCAAAAGGTTTAAGAGTATACAGCTACACAGACAGAGGAGAAACAGCATTATATATCTGAATAGACTCCAGGTAAATCAGATTCTTCTAGTAATCACAGTACTGTAAATTCTTAATTTTAACTGAGTTTTAAAAATCTGAAACCAATTTTCATTTTGTCTTATAAAGAAAGTAATAAAGCATGAAACTGGTTTTGGAAATAATGTTATTTAAAAAAAATTTTATGATTTTAATACAAGCTTAACTTTTGTCTGGAAATCTCTCTCATTATTACACAACCCCTCTACTTGCAACCTGCTATCATATTATCCTCAACTCTATTACGCAACCCCTCTACTTGCCCTTAAAATCGAGCTCTTCAACAACAAGAACAAGAACAAACTACAATCGATTCCTAAAACATGGGCATTTATTTACTTATTTTCATTATGACTGCACCCAAGTAATACTTGAGAGCTTGAGAGCTTTGAGAGATGAATTTGACATAGCTGCAAGAATCTATCTGTTTGGCTCTTCGGTTTCTCTAATTGATTTCCACATTGCAATTATAAAAATTACTGGTCCCTTTCCAATTTACTTGTTAAGCACATTTCTTCTCAGTAGGTGTTTAACTGCCTCCTTCACATCCTTGTTCCTAAGACTATAGATTAAAGGATTCATCATGGGAGTAATAACCCCATAGAACAGAGATATAAGTTTGTCAGTAGCATCCAACTCAACTGAATTAAGTGTCTCTGTAGACTTGGGCTTCATGTACATGAAGAGAATGGTTCCATAGAATATTATCACCACAGTCAGGTGGGCTGAGCAGGTGGAGAAGACTTTGCTTCTCCCCTCAGAAGAGCGAATTTTGAGGATGCTTATAATGATTAATGTATAAGAGATAATAATTAATAACAGTGGTGTCAATATAAACAATGTTGTGGCCACAAGCATGATGAACTCATTGCCTGAGATGTCAGCACAGGCCAGTTTCATGACAGCCAGAATTTCACAGGAGAAGTGATTGATGACGTTATTCCTACAGAAAGGCAATCGTACTACAAACACAGTTTGTACCGCAGAGTTGATGACTCCTATGATCCAGGACCCAGCTGCCATGGGCACAAAGGAATCCTTGCTCATGATGACAGGGTATCTTAGGGGGTTACAGATAGCCACATACCGGTCAAAGGCCATCATGCCCAGGAGCACACACTCTGTTGTCCCCATGGCCAGGCCAAGGAACATCTGCACCGCACAGCCAGAGAAGGAGATGGTCTTTCTCTCTGAGAGGAAGCTCACCAGCGTGGAGGGAATGGAGGTGCTGGTGTAGCAGATGTCCAAGAAGGAGAGGTTCCCCAGGAAGAAATACATAGGGGTGTGAAGGTGGGAGTCCAAGATGCTGATTAAAATAAGGGTGCCGTTGCCCAGAAGGATGAAAACATACATTATTAAGATTAGCACAAAAAAGAGTAGTTCAAGACTTGGGTAACCAGAAAGCCCCTTTAAAAAGAATTCCACCAGAATGGTTTGATTTTCCCATTCCATTGCACTGTTTCTGTTTTACCTGTAAGACATTAGAATTTTTTAAAACAAAATATGTGACTCATTATGATTACTTTCAAATGTGTACCAGTTTATAAATACCATACTCCCAGAGAGAAAAAAAATTTTTTAAGGAAAAAGTGAAAGAAAAAAACAAAAAAAGAAGTAAATAAAAGTGAACCAAAGAGAGGTAAGATATGAATAAAGAGGGGGGCGGGAAGAGGAAACTTGCATGTTTTTAGCCACACACAATACAGCATGTAATTTACTGAATCTCATCACAGTGCTGAGAGAGAGCTATTATCATCCACAGTCTACAGATAGGTAAACTAAAGTGTAAATATTAAATAAACTTGACTAAAAGTAAATATAAAGCACAGCTAAGTAAGATTCAAGCCTAAGTCTTCCTTAATAAAGCGTAGGCTTTTTGCCATATTTATCATCTCACACGTAAACTAGAGGTTATAATAAAAATTAACATTGTATTATGTGTAACTAAACAATAAACCATATTTACTGAATACAAAGCACCACACAATAAACCAATGATC
Organism: Mustela nivalis; assembly: GCF_964662115.1. NCBI lineage: Eukaryota > Metazoa > Chordata > Mammalia > Carnivora > Mustelidae > Mustela > Mustela nivalis. The sequence goes on from NC_139032.1 coordinate 66,772,917, forward strand.
TTGTCACTCCTTGAAATTATAATATTATGATTACCATCTCTCTTGCATAGTAGCATGTAAACTTGATAAAGGTAGGTACTCTTATTATTTACATCAATAGTCCCAATACCTACGATAAAGTGGAATCAGAGACAGTTGTTCAAAAATATTTGTTGGCTAAAGAAACAAAATGAAAGACAAAATAATGACTAACATTTCTCACTGTGTCAATCCCTTACTAATTGTTTGCTTTGTGCATTACCTATTTAGTCTGAAGAGCAAACCTATTGGGCAATTACTGTGATCAGCCTCATCATCTTTAATAATAGAGGAGGAAAATAAAGCACAGAAAAGTCAAGTAATTTGCCTAAAGTCATACAGCTAAATAAACAGTAGAACTAAGAGTTAAACTTCAGCTGTATGGCTGCATAGTATAAATATTAATTTTTCAATCTGCAGAGAACTTGGCTCAAAGACTAGAACACCTTTTAATCTAATTGACAGTACTAATGTGTCAAAAGAAATACTGGACCAAGGAAAGGTGACTGTTAGAAAGAAGCAAGACTTCAACATAGTGATTTGAGAGAAGTTCGTTTTGATACTTGATATTTTCCTACAAATGTGTTGTCCTAGAGTTGTATTTGATCCTTATAATCTGTAATTTCCCTTGTGAGAAGTTCTATTTTCTTTTCCATTACTATCCTTAAGTGATTTTTTTTCTATTTTAGTCTCACAAAGGGTTTTCCTATATCATAGGTCTTCTCAAAAAAAGGGGCGGGGGGCTTTTGGATCAAAATATCCTTTCCACTTTTTTTCTTGTTTTCTTAACAAGTTTTGTTTGTAAATTTTTAAAGGTTATCTGAAATTTTCTAATTTCATGAAACAAGAACTAAATTCCTTAATATTTCCTCTTTCTTTTCTATTTCTAGCTCTGATTAATGCCCTTAAAATACTCCATAAGTGACTCTTAATCTCACAAAACAAACTGAGGGTTGCTGGGGGGAGGGGTTTTGGGAGAAGGGGGTGGGATTATGGACATTGGGGAGGGTATGTGCTTTGGTGAGTGCTGTGAAGTGTGTAAACCTGGTGATTCACAGACCTGTACCCCTGGGGATAAAAATATATGTTTATAAAAAATAAAAAATTATATATAAAAAAATACTTAGTTTTCTTAAAAACTTAGATTTTGACATAAAATGTTCTTTTCATTGGCTACAATGAAAAGTTAATATATCCATATACACCTGGATAGCCAAAAGCTATCCAGGTGTATATTCTCTGCACACCTAGTCATTGGATATTTGTGTTTGATTTTTGTTATTTTTTTTACTTTTTTTTTACTTTTTTATTTTTTATAAACATATATTTTTATCCCCAAGGATACAGGTCTGTGAATCACCAGGTTTACACACTTCACAGCACTCACCAAAGCACATACCCTCCCCAATGTCCATAATCCCACCCCCTTCTCCCAAAACCCCTCCCCCCAGCAACCCTCAGTTTGTTTTGTGAGATTAAGAGTCACTTATGGTTTGTCTCCCTCCCAATCCCATCTTGTTTCATTGATTCTTCTCCTACCCACTTAAGCCCCCATGTTGCATCACCACTTCCTCATATCAGGGAGATCATATGATAGTTGCCTTTCTCTGCTTGACTTATTTCGCTAAGCATGATACGCTCTAGTTCCATCCATGTTGTCGCAAATGGCAAGATTTCATTTCTTTTGATGGCTGCATAGTATTCCATTGTGTATATATACCACAAATTCTTGACCCATTCATCTGTTGATGGACATCTAGGTTCTTTCCATAGTATGGCTATTGTGGACATTGCTGCTATAAACATTCGGGTGCACGTGCCCCTTTGGATCACTACGTTTGTATCTTTAGGGTAAATACCCAATAGTGCAATTGCTGGGTCATAGGGCAGTTCTATTTTCAACATAAGACAACATAACATGTAATTCTCTAGTTACGGAGATTTTGGCAGTCAATTACTTGATCCATGTTGTAAGTACTAACAAAAACTTTTAATTCTCTTGGGGAAACATATATGGTTATATAGTTACATAATACATGCATACATGTATACATATAATCAAGTTTATTTAATGTGTTATTCAAATCTGTGATATAATTATTTTGTCATCTGTATTTAATTGATTCTATATAAATATCTGTAAGCACGTTCTGCTCATATAGCTAGGAATTTTTTAATATGCTTAGCTTCTGTGTTGTTTATAGCCAATAATTTGTATAAATTGTCAATATTATTAATTGACCTGTCTTTACCATGTTTTGTAGTTTAAATTCCACTTTTATGATATTGCTATTACATTCCTGCCTTCTTTTAGTTTGCTTTTGCCTGCTCTTGTGCATCCCTTTATTTTCAACTTTTCTTTCTCACTTTGTTGCATATACTACTTATAAGTAACATATATCTGGGTTTAAAAAAAAAAATTCATTCTGGAACACTGAAAAGAAATTTAAAAATAAATAAAAATTATTAAAAAAAATGTTTTCAATCTCCTTTTACAGTCTCTGTCTTTCATGACAGCATCCAGTCCATTCACTTTAAAAATACAATTATTGGGGCACCTGGGTGGCTCAGTGGGTTAAAGCCTCTGCCTTCAGCTCGGGTCATGATCCCAGGGTCTTGAGATGGAGCACCGCATTGGGCTCTCTGCTCAGTGAGGAACTTGCTTCCCCCTCTCTCTCTGCCTGCCCCTCTGCCTACTTGTGATCTCTGTCTGTCAAATAAATAAATAAAATTTTTAAAAAATAAAAATACAATTATTAATGAACTTCATTACTTTCTTTCCATACACTTAATTTTTATTATTTATTTATTTTGCATTACTGCATTCTCTTTTTTTCTAGTTACTTATTTTCATTAGTTAAGGTGTCATTTACTATTTGTTTTCATTAACTTGAACACTCTACTCACTTTTGGCATTCCGTATGTAGATTCCTTCTCTTTCACCATGCTCATAATTTGACTTATAAGAACCAACATTTTGTTCATAAAATTAACTATTTTTCCACTAGAGTATTGTCTAATATCCTAAGTTATCCTTCAAACACTAAATGAAGACAGAACTGCAAGAATACTTTTATTCCTCTGTCTGTATCCTCAAATTCACAAATAGTGAGATAATGTAGACGTGTTTATAATTTCCTTACAATGCATCTTTTTGAGAGTTCTTTATCAGCTCTTACAATTACATATTTGGACAGTCTTTATCAATGTATTTACCTCTCTATATACCTACTCATTGATCACCATCAGTTCTTCCCCCTTCTCTTTCTCTTCTATTCTGAATCTTCAGGACTGTATTTTAATTCACATTTTGGTTCTGTTAGAGTACATTTGCAGAATTTTCCTCAGATGAAAATGTAATATATTATCTAAATTCTTATAGATCATCAAATAACTTCCTTTTTTTTTAATTGCATAAATTATTATAATGCATGATTTTCCACCAAATTCTACATCTAAGACTATAGCCTAAGGATATAATATACATAATAGTATATGATATACAGTACATAGTTACATATTATATACAACAAATATATGTATGACCTATAATAAGTATATCAGTAAAAAATATTTATTAGTCATATACATACATATGTATATATGAATTGTGCCTATTAATTGACATCTTTATGTTAGTTGGTACATTAAAGTTTAGATAATAAAAACTATATATAAAGGTGTATATATATAAACATATATATAAATTATATATATACATATATGTATGTTTCTATTCTGAAAAAAGTTTTTAAGAAACTCAGGGACCAAAATCATAGAGAGACCTGAGAATTTTCCTAACATCTCTGTGATCCATTCTTTTAGGTGGCTATGCACTGGTATCTCATAGAGACAAAGCATGGTGTCACCTCTAATGACTTGCTGCCTAAGGGTGAGGAAACAGAAACTCCTGCACATTCTCAGTGGATACACAAATTAGTACATCTTCTGAGGAGGACAATTTGGCAATATTTATAAAAATCACCAAAGCATACATGTAAACTTTGACCACAGATTTACCTCTAGGTAATCCTCATCAGTTATGCCTGGCACATGAATAAAGTGATTTACATATACATTGATTCATTAAAGTACTGTTTGTATTAATAGATGCATAAAAAATTCAAATGCCCAGGAAAAGGGGACATAGAAATAATGGAATACTATTCTGCTGTCAAAAAGAACATGGGGCTTTTTATGTATTGATGTGGAAAGATCTTTAAGAAATATTAAGTGGAAAAAAAAATAAAAAAAAATAAAAAAAAAGAAATATTAAGTGGAGTGGCACCTGGGAGGCTCAGTCAGTTAAGTGTCTGACTCTTGGTTTCAGCTCAGGTGGTGATCTCAGAATCGTGGGATCAAGCCCTGCATTGGGCTCTGTACTCAGTGTAGAGTCTGGTTCAAATTCTTACTCCCTCCGCACCCGCGCCACCCTTGCCCCACTCCACTCACTTTCACATGCTCTCTCTCTAAAGTCAATCAATCAATCTTTTCAAATAAGAAATAGCAATTGAAAAAGTAATGTTCAGTATATATGACACACTAACATTTGTGTAAAAAAGATTATATATATACGTGTGATACATATACATAAACACATTTTGCTCACACATAGAATATCTTTAGAAAAAGAAAAAAGAATAGTTATCTCCAGAAAAGGAAATGGATAGCTTATGAGCTTATTAACAGGAGTGGAAGGTAGGCTATATACTATACCTCTTTTAGTACTTTTCAAAATTTTGGCACTTTATGACTATATTGCTTATTCATAAAATAAACAACATATTCATAAAACAAACAACATTTAAGCTTTTGAGATTCACCTTTCATTCACTTTTCTAGTGGTATAATATATCAAACTATCTCCTGCCATAGGACACAACCCTGTATGTTTTTTGTTGTTGTTTTTTAATTTTCAGCATAACAGTATTCCTTGTTTTTGCACCACACCCAGTGCTCCAAGCAATCCATGCCCTCTCTAATACCCACCACCTGGTTCCCCCAACCTCCCACCCCCTGCCGCTTCAAAACCCTCAGATTGTTTTTCTGAGTCCATAGTCTCTCATGGTTCACCTCCCCTTCTAACTTCCCCCAACTCCCTTCTCCTCTCTAAATCCCCTTGTCCTCCATGTTATTCCTTATGCTCCACAAATAAGTGAAACCATATGATAATTGACTCTCTCTGCTTGACTTATTTGACTCAGCATAATCTCTTCCAGTCCCATCCATGTTGATACAAAAGTTGGGTATTCATCCTTTCTGATGGAGGCATAATACTCCATAGTGTATATGGACCACATCTTCCTTATCCATTCGTCCGTTGAAGGGCATCTTGGTTCTTTCCACAGTTTGGCAACCGTGGCCATTGCTGCTATAAACATTGGGGTACAGATGGCACTTCTTTCTACTACATCTGTATCTTTGGGGTAAATAGCCAGTAGTGCAAATGCAGGGTCATAGGGAAGCTCTATTTTTAATTTCTTGAGGAATCTCCACACTGTTCTCCAAAGTGGCTGCACCAACTTGCATTCCCACCAACAGCGGAAGAGGGTTCCCTTTTCTCCACATCCCCTGCAACACATGTTGTTTCCTGTCTTGCTAATTTGGGCCACTCTAACTGGTCTAAGGTGATATCTCAATGTGGTTTTGATTTGAATCTCCCTGATGGCTAGCGATGATGAACATTTTTTCACGTGTCTGATAGCCATTTGTATGTCTTCATTGGAGAAGTGTCTGTTCATATCTTCTGCCCACTTGTTGATATGATTGTCTGTTTTGTGTGTGTTGAGTTTGAGGAGTTCTTCATAGATCCTGAATATCAACCTTTTGTCTGTACTGTCATTTGCAAATATCTTCTCCCATTCCGTGGGCTGCCTGTTTTCTTGACTGTTTCCTTTGCTGTGCAGAAGCTTTTGATTTTGATGAGGTCTCGAAAGTTTATTTTCGCTTTTGTTTCCTTTGCCTTTAGAGACATATCTTTAAAGAAGTTGCTGTAGCTGATATTGAAGAGATTACTGCCTATGTTCTCCTCTAGGATTCTGATGTATTCCTGTCTCACGTTGAGGTCTTTTATCCATTTTGAGTTTATCTTTGTGTATGGTGTAAGAGAATGGTCGAGTTTCATTCTTCTACAAATAGCTGTCCAGTTTTCCCAGCACCATTTATTGAAGAGACTGTCTTTTTTCCACTATATATTTTTTCCTGTTTTGTCGAAGATTATTTGCCCATAGAGTTGAGGGTCCATATCTGGGCTCTCTACTCTGTTCCACTGGTCTATGTGTCTGTTTTTATGCCAGTACCATGCTATCTTGGTGATCACAGCTTTATAGTAAAGTTAAAATAATTTTCAAACCCTGTATGTTTGAAAATTATTCTAACTTGTTCAGTATTATATACTAGATGGGAATTGAAGACTCAAAGATACTTTACATAGAGTTACATTCTCAATACTCAGGACCCTTTACCTAGTATCATAAGGATTTCTAGGCCCATAACCATCTCCAGTTCTACCATCAGGCTCTAAGCTATTCTTTGACCTGATTAAGGATCTGTTCTTCTATCCAATGTCATTTCCTTTCCATTAAATGCATTACTGCTTTGATGAGCTAGTAAAAGTCCTCGAACAAAATTACAGCTCAATAAATGCTCGCTATTATTCTTTTTTTTTCTTTCAACAAGATCTGAACATTTTAATTTAAAATTAACTAGTAAATCACAATTCCATATTGCCTTTAGGATTATTTTGTTCAAAAATGACACATTTCAGAATTAACCAAAGTATATTTCTATTACAAGTTAGTTTATCCAAGTAAGTAAAGAATAAACCACAGTGTAGCTCCCTTAACCTAGGAATCAGGTTCTAATGACAAAGTCCGTTGCCAGCAATGGACGTGCAGGTAACCCTCAAAGTTGTTGTAAATACAAATCCCAAACTGCTTCTATAAACTGAAAAGACCTTTGTTGAGTCACAGGCATAAAAATGGGGCATTGGCACTCTATTCAACGAACATGGTCTTTATGACATAGGTATGGAAGGGCCTTCTAGAGTTAATCATGACGATCAGTCTTAGCATCTAGTTGGTTTCTAGTTCAACTCGCTATTATTCTTGTTCCATTCTCATGACCCAAGAGTCCTCCCTTTTCAGAAGCTTTTGTCTACTTAACTTTTTTTTTTTTTTCCAGGACATAATTAGCCTCCTTGGGATCACCCAAAGCCCAATCTGATTTTCCTATTCTAAACTCCTCTTTTCCACAGATTTTAAAACTCTTTAACTTTTTATAAGATTTTCATTTTAAAGAGTTTTTCAGATTTTCTGGGTTAAGTCTCAAACCACTTGAGATCCTAAAGGGTATTAGATACACGAGTGATTTTTGAGTAGTAGAGATTATATGCACACCTATAAAAATGATCTCTGTAAATTCCATTAGCTATCTCCATGCCATGTATTCTATCAAGCACACTTCATAATATTGCCAAGAACAGAGGCCTTGGAAGCAGGCTAAGGTCAAATGCCATCTCTACCCCCTATTAACTAGATGGCCTGGGCATGTTTTTGACCATCACCATTCCTAGCTATAGAATGAAGACAAAAACACCTAACCCTGTTATTTGTTGATAATATTAAATGAGCTGGTATAGTAATTCAATTAGTACAACAGTGAATCCCATTGTTAGTTGTTTCCTTCATGCCTCTTTGTTAATTTCTTCTCTCTGTTACATCCTTTTTACATCTCTGAAATGGTCATCATTTCTTTCCATAAGATCAGGTATATGTAGCTTAAAAGCTTAATCAGATCACACACAGCATTCTAACAGATGGTATAATTTTCATCCTACATACAAATTCTAATACACTTTATCGCACTCACTCTCAGCCTCTGGAAACCAGCAAATTAGGTACCAAAAAGGAAAAATCATCCAAAAAATCTTATATCAAATTTAATTCACTCCACAAAAAAATAGGGTTCTAGTAAGATACCAGGGTGTTCCTTGTCTTAAAACGTATGACTAACTTTTTTTACTAAGACTATTTTAACACTTTAACAAGCCTCTTAACATAAAAAAAAAAGTTACTCACTTTTACAACTATAACCTCATGATTGAAAAACAAATATTCAAAATAGTCACTAATACTGCATGCAAACACCAATGCTGCATAGAATAATGCCCAAGCAGGTCTCTTTCTGGCTACACAATGTTTTAGTAAATTATCTTTTTCAGGTCTTGGGAAATTATAATGTTCAGGTTTTTTTTTTTTTTTATCCAAATTGGTCATAGTATCCTCCTCATATGTAATCTCTGTATAAAGAACAGAACCTGGCATATAGTTCACCAGGTTATCCGTTGACTGAACCAAATGGAACTGAGTATTGCTAGGGAACCAAGGAAGACTTGTTATTAATTTTATAGTACAGAACACATAGTCTACTATAAACCCTGTAGTGAGCCTCAATTAGCTCAAGTAGGTAATGGTGTCCAAATACTTTGTAATGCACTAAAAAGCTACACATTAATAAAAAGTAATTAATACCTGCTGGGCAAATTCCTTTCAGTTTGTTGTTGCACAATGGCTTTTGCATGCAGAAGTGTTCTTTTGGTCTTAAAGCTCTTTCTTCCCCACTACATCTCAGTGAATAGACCTCTAAACTCTATTTCTAACAGTCTCTCCTCAGTGAAGAAAAAATTCCATTTTCAAACTTGGCACCTTTCACCCATCAGTCCAATTCTTGCTTATAGATGATGAGTTTGTTTCCTGTCTTTGCAGTAACTTACCTTCAAACCAGACACGGCCTATCCTTCTAGGTTGCAGCAATAACAGATAATTTCATCGTTTTTCTATTGGCAGCCAATCTTTATAACTCCTCATTAGTAGCTGAGGCTCCAAAGAGGCAGTTCCTGGTGAGTAATCATTTTGTCATAGAAATTCTTTGATTGTTTGACATTTGTAGAAACATGATTGTTACAAGTGTGATTATGGAGATAAATTCTTCTAGATCAATGGAAGCACCATTATATTCCTCTATTTAAAAAAAAAAAAGGAAGAAAATTAACAGCCGTTAATTTCAGGAACGGGGCAATGTGCCCATGAAGCCTAGATTGAAATACTGTCCCATTGTGGAGACCCACAAATAACTAAAGAACCAGCTCCGTGCTTTTTTAAATGTTCTTAAGGACTTCTCTAAATCTTTGTGTACAACATTAAATTGCTTCATGAATGAAATATGGATAAAATGTATGAGACTTCAGAAATAAAGCCCTAAAGACCTAATTACAGGAGGCCTATTACTCTGTTTCACACAAAAATCATAAAGGAGCTCATGTATTGTCATCAAAATTTCCCAGCTGAATTATCTCTCAATCTTTCCATCTTTCTCCCTCTCTCTTACACATATACAAACACACATACACACACACAAATGCATACATGTGCACACTCACACTCAACCATTTTAGAAGTATGGATTATTTCCTATACAATTTTAAGTTTACTTTATAATTTAGCTTCTAGTAAAAGTTGACTTTTTTAATAAATATATTTTACATTGCAAATATTCCTAAAGAAATACACACTCTTATTTTTTTTTTAAAGATTTTATTTATTTATCAGAGGGAGAGAGAGTGAGCACAAGCAGACAGAGTGGCAGGCAGAGGCAGAGGGAGAAGCAGGCTCCCTGCTGAGCAAGGAGCCCGATGTGGGACTCGATCCCAGGACGCTGGGATCATGACCTGAGCCGAAGGCAGCTGCTTAACCAACTGAGCCACCCAGGCGTCCCAGAAATACACACTCTTGAAGGAAGAATTTTCTTTTCTTGAAGGAAGGAAGACGGGAAAAGATTAGGCAAGAAAGGAAAAGATATAGTCAGGTAATACATAAAGGTTTAAAAAACGAGGTTGAAAATAAATTATAACTAAACAACTTAGTGATAACCATAGTTCAGAAAGGAGCCTGATTTTCATTATAAAACATGTAATAGGGTGGCTTGTGTGGCTCAGTCGGTTAATCTTAGCCCAGGTCTAGATGTCAGGGTCATGAGTTCAAGCCCCACATTGGGCTCTACACTGGGCATGGAGCCTACTTTAAAAAAAGACTAAAAAAATATAATAAATCAAGCTAAAATCATTTGCTCTTCTGAGCATCCAAAGACACACCTTAAAGCTAGATACTTTTGAATGATCTTTTAAAAATTTTTTTCAATATTTATTTATTTGGGGGGGGGGGCAGACAGAGAGGGAAAGAACCTCAAGCAGACTCCTGACTGAGTGTGGAGCCAGACATTGGGTTTGATCAAGATTATGACCTATGCTTAAATAAATAAAAATCTTTAAAAAGGGGGGGGGCGCCTGGGTGGCTCAGTCAGTTAATCTGCTGCCTTTGGCTCGGGTCATGATCTCAGGGTCCTGGGATCAAGTCCCACATCGGGCTCTCTGCTCAGAAGGGAGCCTGCTTCCCTTCCTCTCTCTCTGCCTGCCTCTCTGCCTACTTGTGATCTCTCTCTGTCAAATAAATAAATAAAAATCTTTAAAAAAAAAAAAAGATTACGACCTATGCTCAGATGCTTAAACAACTGAGGCCCCCAGGAGCCTCTTTAAATTTATTTTTAACAAAATAAGTTCAAATTACTGAAATATCAAAATAAGTTCATTTTACTTATGGAAACAACTTCAAATTCCTTCATAAATGAAATATTTTAACAAAACAAGTTCAAATTATTTTGTTAAAATAGAATCCAGAACATTTAAATTCTGTCTTTGATTTCATCAAAATAAATGAAGATTCTTATGAATCTAAAAGGTAACACTAATTTATGCTCCCACCAGTGTTACAGTGTTGCCGATTTTTTCTTGCTCTTATCATCACTGAATACTGACAAATAGCTTAGGGTTTCTTTTTTCTAATCTAAAGGACATAAAAATAGTATCTCATCATTGCTTTAAGTGAAATTTTTAATTACTAGAGAAATTTAACTTGAGTGTATTTTTTTTTAATTTTTTATTTTTTATAAACATATATTTTTATCCCCAGGGGTACAGGTCTGTGAATCACCAGGTTTACACACTTCACAGCACTCACCAAAGCACATACCCTCCCCAATGTCCATAATCCCACCCCCTTCTCCCAAACCCCCTCCCCCCAGCAACCCTCAGTTTGTTTTGTGAAATTAAGAGTCACTTATGGTTTGTCTCCCTCCCAATCCCATCTTGTTTCATTGATTCTTCTCCTACCCACTTAAGCCCCCATATTGCATCACCACTTCCTCATATCAGGGAGATCATATGATAGTTGTCTTTCTCTGCTTGACTTATTTTGCTAAGCATGATACCCTCTAGTTCCATCCATGTTGTCGCAAATGGCAAGATTTCATTTCTTTTGATGGCTGCATAGTATTCCATTGTGTATATATACCACATCTTCTTGATCCATTCATCTGTTGATGGACTAGTGTATGTTTTAATATTTTCTTTTATATGTGTTCTGTACTCATGTCTTTTTTTTAACTTTTTTTTTTTAATTTCTTTTCAGCGTAACAGAATTCATTGTTTTTGCACCACACCCAGTGCTGCATGCAATGTGTGCCCTCCATAATATCCACCACCTGGCTCCCCCAACCTCCCACCCCCGCCCCTTCAAAACCCTCAGGTTGTTTTTCATAGTCCATAGTCTCCCATGGTTCATCTCCCCCTCCAATTTCCCTCAATTCCCTTCTCCTCTCCATCTCCCCATGTCCTCCATGTTATTTGTTATGCTCCACAAATAAGTGAAACCATATGATAATTGACTCTCTCTGTTTGACTTATTTCATTCAGCATAATCTCTTCCAGTCCCATCCAAGTTGATACAAAAGTTGGGTATTCATCCTTTCTGATGGAGGCATAATACTCCATAGTGTATATGGACCACATCTTCCTTATCCATTCGTCCGTTGAAGGGCATCTTGGTTCTTTCCACAGTTTGGCAACCGTGGTCATTGCTGCTATAAACATTGGGGTACAGATGGCCCTTCTTTCTACTACATCTGTATCTTTGGGGTAAATACCCAGTAGTGCAATTGCAGGGTCATAGGGAAGATCTATTTTTAATTTCTTAAGAAATCTCCACATTGTTCTCCAATGTACTCATGTCTTTTACCCATGTTTCTATTTGGTGCTTTATATTTTCTGATAACCTCTGTTTACATGACACTTGTTGCACACCTACTCAATGAAGATGATAGTAAGAATATCTGTGAATATAAAAATGCCCAAGACACAGTCTCTACCTGTCCAATAGGTAGTGAGAAAAATATAATCACATGATTTCAATAAAAGGGGATAACTGCTGTAACTAAAATGACGGTTTAGTGTGTTATGGAAGTATAAATGACAAGTGACTCAGAATCAAGACAATTTCCAGGACATGTAGTGATAACATATTTGCCCAGCAAATGTAAACACATGGGTACATCAAGACAAATGACCCGCCTTTTTTTTCTTCAGACCTTCAGACCTTTATTCTACAATGCTGAGAGAGAGAAAACACTCCTGGTCTTTTCCTATGGGAAGAAATATGCATATTAGAATTTCTACTTGGGGCGCCTGGGTGGCTCAGTTGGTTAAGCAGCTGCCTTTGGTTCAGGTCAAGATCCCAGGGCCCTGGGCTGGAGCCCCACACTGGGTTCCTTGCTCAGTGGGGAGCCTGCTTCTCCACTGCCTGTTGTTCCCCTTGCTTGTGCTTGCTCTCTGTCTTTCTCTCTCCCTTGCTCTGTGTCAAATAAATATATATTTTTTAATTTTCTACTTGCTTTAATTTTCTATAAAAAATTTGTAAGTCTGATATAAGACCAGAACCTAGATCTGTCACCCCAAAAAGCATGGAAGCAGTTGATTTTAGGCTCTGAGAAAAAAACAAAAGTAGAGTCTGAGTATCCAAGATGGCCCATAGGTCAAATACAATATGCTTGACTCCATAGGTTTTCCACCTACCTGAAACTCTTAAGGAGAAAAATGTCCTATGAGCATGTATATGGAAACTAATAGGTTTTTATGGTGTATTTCACCAAGGTGTGAAACTGATACATCAATAGTCATAATAGACTTTGTCATCAGATTTAATCTGTGAATAACTATGATTGAAGCTGGAGATAATTAAAAATAGTTTATGACTGGTATTCCTGCCACTAAAATTAAAACTGAATTTGGAAAAGTGACATTAATATATACCCAAATCCCAAAAATATTTATTTGCCTATGTAAAACACGTTAATGTCCAACATCCTCTGAATTCACTGTTCCATCAATGTAAAATTTATCCAGCCAAATGGATTTCCTAGAATGTGCCTCACTCCTGAACACACACTCTCTCCCCTGTAAATTAGAAATGTTCTTCAAATAGAGTAAAAATTTGAGAAGAAAGCCAAGGAAAATTGAGATAATGTCACATCCTGTCTGACATCCCTCAATCTTCTACTCAGACCTCGGATTACTAAGGTCACAAAGTTATTAGTAACAGAGACAAGACATTGATGCAGGCCTACACCAAAAATCAAGAACTTAGAGCTTATTCTAAGTTTTGGAAAATATTGGAATGACCTCAGGATATCAAAGAAATGTGGCTTCTTCTAAATGGGCACGGGTATGACCCCATCCAACCGAACACTTGTCCACATTATTATCTAGACCAGTAGACTGCTTTCCTAACCCAGTTTTAATTTTGTAAAATTTTCTTTATGCTAGAGCTAACATGTAAGCTGACACATAGAAAGGAGATAAAACAAGGATATCCTAATTGATTGCATAGGCTCTACCCTTAAGGCCCATTTATCCATTCCCTCAATAGTCCCAAATGCTTAGCACCCTTAGTTATACAGAAAAACATTCCAAGTATTGAGCAAGAAAATAGTCTCTAAAGACTTAGGAGGATTTTGAGATTAGTGTGAAACTACAACATAAGGCTCTCCACTGGAGAATGTAGGTATAGTATTTGGGGGTCTTTCTGATTTGCTTTTTTCACACACAAAAAAGAGCTGCTTCTTTATTTTGAAAGATTTGATGAAGTGATGCTTATGAAATAGGACTATGTAAAAAAGTGAACATAAAATGACATATAATATCCAATTCCAAAACTGCAATATATATAGAATATGGAAGATATTGTTCAAAATGATTGAAAGTAGCCATCTCCTAGTGTTAGAATAATAGGTGATCTCTTTATTTTCCTCACATTACTGTCCTGTATCTTGCAAATTCTCTCTAATGAGCATGTAATGATACTGTAAAGCTGTATGTCATCAAAAAATTAAATTAAAATTAAATAATATATGAAACTACAAAAAAGTAAGATTAACCAAAATTCTAACATAATTCTAAAGTTTCAACAATGTCCAGTGTGTTCACAATTCAAGACCTTTTCCATTCACTTGCTAAATAACCTTCTGCTAAATAGATATTTCATTGCCTCCTTCACATCCTTGTTTCTGAGACTATAGATTAAAGGATTCATCATGGGAGTCATAACCCCATAGAACAGAGATATAAGTTTGTCTGTAGCATCCAAGTCATCTGAATTAAGTGTCTCTTTAGACTTGGGCTTCATGTACATGAAGAGAATGGTTCCATAGAATATTATCACCACAGTCAGGTGGGCTGAGCAGGTGGAGAAAGCTTTGCTTCTCCCCTCAGAAGTAGGGATCTTGAGGATGCTAGAGATGATTAATGAGTAAGAGATGACAATCAAAAGCAGGGGCATCAAAGTGAATAATGTTGTGGCCACAAGCATGATGAACTCATTGCCTGAGATGTCAGCACAGGCCAGTTTCATGACAGCCAGAATTTCACAGGAGAAGTGATTGATGACGTTATTCCTACAGAAAGGCAATCGTACTACAAACACAGTTTGTACCGCAGAGTTGATGACTCCTATGATCCAGGACCCAGCTGCCATGGGCACATAGGAATCCTTGCTCATGATGACAGGGTATCTTAGGGGGTTGCAGATAGCCACATACCGGTCAAAGGCCATCATGCCCAGGAGCACACACTCTGTTGTCCCCATGGCCAGGCCAAGGAACATCTGCACCACACAGCCAGAGAAGGAGATGGTCTTTCTCTCTGAGAGGAAGCTTACCAGCGTGGAGGGAATGGAGGTGCTAGTGTAGCAGATGTCCAAGAAGGAGAGGTTCCCCAGGAAGAAATACATAGGGGTGTGAAGGTGGGAGTCCAAGATGCTGATTAAAATAAGGGTGCCATTGCCCAGAAGGATGAAAACATACATTATTAAGATTAGCACAAAAAAGAGTAGCTCAAGACTTGGGTAACCAGAAAGCCCCTTTAAGAAGAATTCCACCAGAATGGTTTGATTTTCCCATTCCATTTTACTTCCTCTTACCTGTAAGAATTCAAAGAAATTTTTAAGCATAATAATTTATCTATCCCAGTAAGTCCAAGTTCACCAATGCACATATAAATATTTGCCATGGACCCAATGAGAAGGAAGAAGGAAAATAAAGGGGAAGAAGAGAGAAAAAGTAAAAAAGTGAAATAAACAGCTGGGAAGTGAAGTTTGAAGAAGAATATATTGTATTCACCATTCTGGACCAGCAATTTTTGAGGCTGATTTCACACATCACCTCACTTAAACCCCACATGTATGATCATTTTAAAAGTAAGAAATTAATCTAAGCTAACCAAAGAGAGTTAAAGCCTAAAGTTATATAATTAATATGTTGCAAAGCCTAGGCCCAAACTCAAGCCTGCTTGTCATCCCTAATTATCTGAAATGTTTTATGAACTATAAAAGCAATAAGGAATGCATTATATCAGAGATTTGGTTAGCTAACTTGTAAAAATAGCCTGACTCCTAGTCGAAAAGACTCAATAATAATCAATTGCATATTAAAAAATGGAAAGAAGCATGTTAATCAGATGGGACAATGGTCAGCAATAAACCCAACCAGTGTTCATTAACTGTGTGATTGCCTCAAAAACAAGTATGAATCCTTTAAAACCCAGTTATATGAATTCTTCTTGTTACAACAAATATCCTTTTTTTGGTGTGAGATAGAACAAAATCATAATAATTATTATACAGTAAAATATATAGTAAAATTGATTTTACTCTTTTAGTATATAGTTCTATGACTATTAAAACGTATATAGATTCATGTACCTATTGCCAAAATCAGAACACAGAACTTGTCTATCACCCTAAACACTCCCTTGTGCTATCCCTTTGTTAGTCCCTCCTTTCACCTACTCATAAATCTTGCAAAGACTAAATTGCTTTTTATTCTACAGTTTTTACCTTTTCCAGAATATCATAAAATCTAACCAAGTTGAAATCAAAAAAGCTATTAATGAGGTGCAATCAAAAATGGAGGCTCTAACTGCTAGGATAAATGAGGCAGAAGAAAGAATTAGTGATATAGAAGACCAAATGACAGAGAATAAAGAAGCTGAGCAAAAGAGGGACAAACAGCTACTGGACCACGAGGGGAGAATTCGAGAATTAAGTGACACCATAAGACGAAACAACATTAGAATAATTGGGATTCCAGAAGAAGAAGAAAGAGAGAGGGGAGCAGAAGGTATACTGGAGAGAATTATTGGGGAGAATTTCCCCAATATGGCAAAGGGAACGAGCATCAAAATTCAGGAGGTTCAGAGAACGCCCCTCAAAATCAATAAGAATAGGCCCACACCCCGTCACCTAATAGTAAAATTTACAAGTCTCAGTGACAAAGAGAAAATCCTGAAAGCAGCCCGGGAAAAGAAGTCTGTAACATACAATGGTAAAAATATTAGATTGGCAGCTGACTTATCCACAGAGACCTGGCAGGCCAGAAAGAGCTGGCATGATATTTTTAGAGCACTAAACGAGAAAAACATGCAGCCCAGAATACTATATCCAGCTAGGCTATCATTGAAAATAGAAGGAGAGATTAAAAGCTTCCAGGACAAACAACAACTGAAAGAATTTGCAAATACCAAACCAGCTCTACAGGAAATATTGAAAGGGGTCCTCTAAGCAAAGAGAGAGCCTACAAGTGGTAGATCAGAAAGGAACAGAGACCATATACAATAACAGTCACCTTACAGGCAATACAATGGCACTAAATTCATATCTCTCAATAGTTACCCTGAATGTGAATGGGCTAAATGCCCCTGTCAAAAGACACAGGGTATCAGAATGGATAAAAAAACAAAACCCATCTATATGTTGCCTCCAAGAAACTCATTTTAAGCCCGAGGACACCTCCAGATTTAAAGTGAGGGGGTGGAAAAGAATTTACCATGCTAATGGACATCAGAAGAAAGCAGGAGTGGCAATCCTTATATCAGATCAATTAGATTTTAAGCCAAAGACTATAATAAGAGATGAGGAAGGACACTATATCATACTCAAAGGGTCTGTCCAACAAGAAGATTTAACAATTTTAAATATCTATGCCCCCAACGTGGGAGCAGCCAACTATATAAACCAATTAATAACAAAATCAAAGAAACACATCAACAACAATACAATAATAGTAGGGGACTTTAACACTCCCCTCACTGAAATGGACAGGTCATCCAAGCAAAAGATCAGCAAGGAAATAAAGGCCTTAAACGACACACTGGACCAGATGGACATCACAGATATATTCAGAATATTTCATCCCAAAGCAACAGAATACACATTCTTCTCTAGTGCACATGGAACATTCTCCAGAATAGATCACATCCTTGGTCCTAAATCAGGACTCAACCGGTATCAAAAGATTGGGATCATTACCTGCATATTTTCAGACCACAATGCTCTAAAGCTAGAACTCAACCACAAAAGGAAGTTTGGAAAGAACCCAAATACATGGAGACTAAACAGTATCCTTCTAAAGAATGAATGGGTCAACCGGGAAATTAAAGAAGAATTGAAAAAAATCATGGAAACAAATGATAATGAAAATACAACAGTTCAAAATCTGTGGGACACAATAAAGGCAGTCCTGAGAGGAAAATATATAGCGGTACAAGCCTTTCTCAGAATATCATATTAAAGGAACCATATGAGCCACTGGTCTCCGGCCTCTTTCTCTTAGCATAAAGATTTTGAGCTCCATCCAGGACTTAATTGCTGAGTAGCATTCCACTGTATGGATGTACTGGAGTTTCTTTATTCACCTGTTAAAAGACATTTGAGTTGTTTCCAGTTTTTGGCAATTATGAATAAAGCTGTTATAAAATTTATACCCGAAAATAAATTTTCATTTCTCTAGGGTAAATTTCAGAATGGCACAGTGGATAAAGAATCGTATATATTTAGGTTTATAAGAAACTGCCAGTATTCCAGAGTAGCTGTTATCATTTTTGCATTCCTACCAGAAATGTATGAGTTATAGTTGCTTTTCATATTTATATATATATATATATATATATATATATATATATATATATGCATATATATATATTAGAATGGGTAAAATATACATGTATTTTACATATACATGTACATATAAATAGGTATAGAGCCACATTTCATCATAATTTTAATCTACATTTCCCTAATAACTAATGTTTGGGAGGTTTTTTTGCCATCCTTATATTCTCCTTAGTAAAGTGTCATTCATATTTCTTGCCCATTTTAATTGGACTGTTCATTTTCTTTTTGTTGCATTTTGAGAGTTCTTCATATATTCTGGCTATGAATAATATTTTGGATATATGACTTACATATATTATCTACAAGTCTGAGACTTGTCTTCCCATTTTTTAATGCATTTTCATTTCCACTTTAATCAGTTCCTGTTTAAGTTCAATTGAAAGAAAGACTGTGACCAAAAAGTCATTTTCTAAAAGGGCAGTTGACACCTCTTACCTTGGGTTGATCCTTCAGGCAAATATTCACTGCCATCACTCAGGGATCAGAAACAGTAGGTTTTGTATCCAAAGACTCTGGCTCACAAAGTCTCAGGATATTTCCTTAATATTTTCCTTACAAATAGCACCCCTCCCATATGCACCTACAAATTTCCTTTCTTGTGGACATAGAATCCATTGCAAAGGCTCTAATTCACTCAAACAAAAAGGCATGTAACATGTAGAGGATCTTTCCCTATTCCGAAACTTAGTGTGGATTTTCGGTTTGAATTCTTTGGATCGATTTTAACTGGCTTCTAACTACTTATATTTGCCTTTGGTCATTATTAGGGTACTTCTTTCATCCTATATTTGCCCTTATTTCAATCAACTTCATCTTTTATGAATTATTTTATACCCTAATGATGCATGCTTCTTTTATTCTGAGTCCCAGAATCACCTTCTTTAATGCTAGCCAGCCAAATCCCAATTCCTTGGTAAATGATGACTAAGAAGCAATTTCGTTCTGCAAGTTCACTTTGTCTATTGAAGCAAACATGTACTTTTTTAAATGAAATTGAGAATTTTACTGACATGCATATGTCCACTAGAGTTAATGTTTCTATAAAAAAGTTCTATAAACAACAGAAGTGAACCTACTAATTTTCATCACACGAATGAAAATTTTCATGACACAGATGGATGTTATATCAAACTGTAGTCACATTGTAATGAAGAGTGCTATGCCCCCATAGCAAAGGCCAGCACCACTTAAAGTAAGAAACTCAGGTTGACATGTTTTTAAAAAGGCTATTTCAATTCATACAAAAGTTAAAGGAGCGTGTGTGTGTGTGTGTGTGTGTGTGTGACAAATATGATGTCTCAAGTTACCACAAGAATGCATTACCAACAACAAAAAATTAAAAGTACTCAAAACAATTCCCCAAATACTCTTATAACAATGAAAATCAAAATTCTTCCCTGTTATCTAAGGAACTTTATCTCCTCCTCATTTACTTTTTACACAAATCAAAGTATATATTCAGGAAAAATTAAGTTTTCCAAATAGCACTACCAGTGAAAGGCTCCAGGACAGGGACTGTCTGTCTGTTCATGATTATCCCTGGACAAAGCTAAACAGGACCAAAGAGAATTGAATTGGTGCTATGAGATAAACTTTTTCAGAATCTGAACTCTGGTGACACAGCTTATTTACGTTCGGGATCAAGAGTACAAATCTGCTGCCTATTGTACATCAAGCTCACTGGACCAGTGGGAAATGATACCATTAGATATGTGGGCACTACTGAACCAAGTCAGAAACTATTTTCTGACTAAATGAATTTTGATTCCCAGTAAAATGAAATCTAGACCTAAATATCTACCTTTTTTGATATTCTTTTGGTCATATTTTTCAATTTTGTCTCCATTTTCTCACTATATCAAAGAAAATACTCCTGGATTTTTTTTATTCCTATTCTCTAAACTCTTTATAGTAAGAAATATTCTTACAAACACATGGCTATTTCAACACAGTTCATTGGACTGACATCCCCTTGAATTTGTTTTATTAGAATGTTTTCAGCAATTACCTCTAAATGGAAGATCGAATGCAACCAGCTAGGTTGTAACACACAGCAGATTATTTTGCCTTGATCTTCTCTTTGCAGCCTATTGTCAAAATTTTCCATGTGGTTGAAGAATGTCTGAAGGTACTACAACTGAGAATTATATCACAGGCCTTATTGATGGAAAACATTGATGGAAAGGGTACTATTGAAATCTGTTTTAAAAACTACATTACAGCCAAATATGATTGATTACAAAGGTAGCGTATTTTGGCTGTGCTAGCTCAAAAGTAAGATAAAATCGGTGTCTGAGAATATGGAAGATTTCATTTGTCCTTCAAGTCCTGGTGAAAACATTGCCCTATTGTGAAGACCCAGGAATTTCTCTAAAGAATTTTCTCTGGGCTCAGGAAGGCAATTTAAATATTTCATGCTCTAAGGGACTTATGCATTTTTCTAAGCCATAACTTTAAATTGCTTCAGGGCAAAGATGTTCAAAACTTTTGAAAACTTCAAGAATTCCCTAAAGACTTAATTATATTAGAATTAATTTATATTTATATTTCAAATAACCAATCAGGATGTGTCTTAACCCATTCTGTATTATCATATACTGCTAAAATCCTTAACCCAAATATATTCCAGTGGCTTTGTTTATACCTTTGTTCATCCTATGATGTCTTATTGATATATATTAGAAACACTTCATTTAGCTACATTAGCTCTTCATTATTAATAGTAAGAGTAAAAACTTATAGATTTTTAGGCATTATTTTTTTAAAGATTTTATTTACTTATTTGACAGACAGAAATCACAAGTAGGCAGAGAGACAGGCAGAGAGAGAGAGAGGAAGGGCTCCCCGCTGAGCAGAGAAAGCCCAACACAGGCTTGATCCCAGGACCCTCGGATCATGACCTAAGCTGAAGGCAAAAGCTTTAAACCACTGAGCCATCCAGGCACCCCTCCAGGCATTATTTTAAGAATTATATATATATTTAGTCATTTGATTCCTACTTTTTAATTAATGAGTGAAGAGAAAAAGTGTTTTATTGTACAAAATAATAAAAAAATTATTGAAGTTGAAAACCAGAATTTTCTGTACTTATGTGAATATGAGATGCATTTTGAAATTCACAAATTTAGAAATTTTGCAACCATTCAAAGAAACCTAGAAGCCACTGAGCTATTCAGTTTTCTTACTGCAACTCTACAACCTAATTTGTAACTCAATCCCACTTCATAGTGAAAGCATCTCCAAAGAATTCATCTAAACAGGGACACCCGGGTGGCTCAATCAATTGAGCCTCTGGTTCTTAGTTACCGCTGAGGTCCTGGGGTCAAACCCTGCCACGTGCCTGCTCATGTTTGTGTGTGCACATGCACACATCCTCTCTCTCTTTCTCTCTCAAATAAACAAATACTTTTTTAAAAAGAATTCACCTAAACATATATATCTATCACCCACCTTAAATGACATAAAATTACTACCTATCTAATACAAATAGGAGGTAAAGGTGAATATATGTATAAAATCCCAGGTATTGTCAGCCAACTTCTACTTCTTAAGGCTGTGCTCTCCCTTCCTTGAACTGCTTCACCCAAACAACTAATATAATTTGTTTACCATGAAACCACTAACCCAGGTAAAACAGACTTTGACTATGGCTCTAAAGACAATAGGGAAAAATCATAACACTGAACAGAAACAAGTTAAAACTGGATATACAACATCTTTGTCTCTAAAGTTCACTGATTTGATCACAAGCAATTGCTTCCAATACATCTTAGGTCCTGGTCTGTCAATATGTGACTATGCTTCCTTCTCAAATCATAAGGGATCCTCAAGATCTAATATCTAATTACTTAAGTGAAGCACCAAAGTAAATCATATCAAAATAATGTTTCAAGAAAATAAAATTACTCTTTTACATTTCTTGACAAAAAAGTTTTAGTTACTATTTTTTTAACCTATCTCATTAAAGGTCATAATTTTATAAAATGGATCATTAAAGTGCCCCCCACCAAAAAAATATTTTTAAATATAGTTATTTTTTCTGTTATCATCTAGGATGTACAAAACATGGGCATGCAGTGCAACTCAGCCTCACTGTGTAATCTCCAGACCTAAAGACACTGCTTAAATTTATAAATTGAGATTTTTATATTTTTTACTATAAATTAATCTTTCTAACACAATTGGGCACCAATCTCAATTTTTTCCTCTCTTTAAAATTACGTTTTCTGTTTTTCATAAGTATTTATATTTATTCAAGAAACTTAGACAATTCAGAAAAAATACTATGGTTAATTGTCGCTCTCGACCCGCAAGAACGACCCGCAGACGAGGTTGAGTGGCAAACTTCTTTATTGTCAATCTTGATCCGGGAACTCTGAACACCGATCATAACCCCAAGTTATAGGAAACAGTGGATAGAAAAACAACCAATCACCATACCGCACACTATAACATCCAATCAGTAAGGGTAGATAAGGTCCAATCAGAAACGATACAGGTGACTACAATCCATATCATGCGGGGGGCTCGTGCCCACTGACGTGAGCCCCCGAAACTTATTGTTCACTCTGTTTATGTGCCTTTTCCGTGACACCTGATTAATCATGTACCTCTATTAAGACTCCCAGTATAGAATGTACGTCACCCATGAACGCACCCAAATACCTTGGGTTAATCATTCACAGCCTTGCCTCCTTAGACACATCCATCTACATGACTTCTAGCAGCTGTCATATGGCTCTCCACAGTTAATTTTCTTTTAATATATCTTTCCAGCATCTATCACACATGGTAAGTTTTCTTGGTTAGGTTTTGGCTTTGCAAACAATGCTAAAGGCTAGTTTTTGTATTTCTTTCATGTAACTGTTTTAACAAAAGTATTTTTGTATTAATATAAATTCTTCAAAAATATCATTCAGTTGTTCTAAAACAGTCCATCAAGGATGTACTATGATGATTTCATAATTCCCCTGCATCAAAATAGACAAGTATGAAAAACTACTTCAAAAGGTTAACAGGTAGGAAGAAAGCACTGGAACAGGAGGATCCTGGGTTTGTTTCTTCCCATAAACACAACTAGGTAACTATCAAATATTCCTAAATACCCCCAGAATCAACTTGAAGACTGACAGAAAAAACTCCACAACTAAAGGGGGAAAAGAGGCCAACTTGAAGAAGGTAGGAAGTGTAGAGATGTGGTTTAGGGAAGAAAAGGATAAGGGGGTCCTGCACAGGGGCAGGAGTCTTGGTCATGGAGAAGGATGAGAGAGAACGGAACACATAGGGAAATATAGAGAACATTTCCCCAAACCCATCAACTGGAAAAACTAGAGGGCCTGAATTTCATGAGTTCTTGCAACCAGTGGGGCTTAAAGCCTAGAGTTTTAAAGGTCAGTGAGCTTGGCTGGGCTAGAGCCCAGATGGCATTGCTCCTGGAGAAAAGGCAGGCAAAAACATTCCAGGGGAAGAAGGCATGGAAATAATGATATGAAGAACATCTGGGGCGCACAGTGGGGAGGTTATTCACTTTTCTAGGAGCATGTCCCTGAGATGCAACACTCACAGAGATACTTCTTTAGGAACAAAGGAGCTGGCTGGCACCATTACCCTCCCTTTTCCTCACCATAAACACAGAGTCACATGCAGCAAGCAGTGCAGCACTGACACTGGCTGTCTAACTGGCTAACACGAAGCCCCCTTCTCTCTGGAAGGACTGCCCTTCTTAGTCACTCAGCTCAGTCCCAGCATAGTGGGCCTCTCTCCAAGAAAACCAGTACAAACCCTTGCCTACACCATATGTCCCCACTAGAGAGTCTTGAAGGGCCTCAGTTCTTGTGGAGGTAGTGTTGGAACACATATCACAAGCACACAAGAGCACACTTAGCTAAAACTCACCGAACTCAAGCCAAGAGCCAAACACTACACAGGTAGGCAAGTAGAGCATCAGCAGATGACTGGACTGAGGGATAGAACAGCCAAAACACAACAGTAGAGTGCATACAACACATGCTACAGACACTTCTTAAAGTGCCCAATCCTGGGCACTACATGACTTGTTCTTAATAAGGTCACTCCTTTCAGGAACAGGAGATATAATTGGCTTTTCTAACACAAGGAAGAAGGCAGAGACTCAGACCAAGTGCCAAAGAAGAGGAATTTCTCTCAATTGAAAGAATAAAATAAGGCTGCATCCAGTGATCTAAGCAAAACAGATATAGGCAACATGCCTGATGGGTAATTTAAAGCAACATTCATGAAGATATTCAGTGGGCTTGAGAAAAGAACAGAAGACATCAGAGAGACCCTTACCACAGAGATAAAAGAGTTAAAAAAAATCAAGCGGAGATGAAGAATGCAATCAATGACATTGGAAACAGCCTTGATGCAATGAACAGAAGGCTGGAAGAAGCAGAAGAATGAATTAGTGATATAGAAGATAAAATATTGGAATTTAATAAAACTGAACAAAAAAGAGAAAGAAGAATTATGCAACAGGAGAATAGACTTAAAGAATTCAGTGACCCCATCAAACATGAAAAGATTCATATAATAGGAGAATCATAATAGAAGAGAGAGAAAGGGGGATAGAAAGTTATTTCAAGAAATAACAGCAGAAAACTTCCCTAATCTGGGAAAGAAAAAGACATGGAGATCCAGGAGGCACAGAAAACGTCCACCAAAATCATTAAAAGGAGGCCAATACCATGATATATTATAATTAAATTTGCAAAATAGACTGATACAAAAAAAAAAAAAAAGCAGCAAGACAAAAGAAATCCTTAACTTACAAGGGAAAACTCAGAAAGCTAGCTGGAGACGTCTCAATAGAAACTTGGCAAACCAGAAGAGAGTGGCATAATATACTCAAAAGTGCTGAATGGAAAATATCTGGATAGAATACTCTATCCAGCAAAGCTATTATTCAGAACATGAAAAGACCTGGAGTTTCCCAGACAAACAAAAACTAAAGGAATTTATGACCATTAAACCAGCCCTGCAAGAAACATTAAAGGACACTCTTTGAATTCAAAGGACAGACCAAAAGTGACAAAGGCAAGAAAGGATCAGAGAAAATCTCTAGAAACAATGATAAAACAAGTAACAAAATGGCAATAAATGCATATTTATCAATAATCACTTTGAATGTAAACAGACTAAACACACCCATCAAAAAGACATAGGGTATCAGAATAAATAAAAACCAAGATCCAGCTATAATGCTGCCCACAAGAGACTCACTTTAGATCTAAAGATACCTGCATATTGGAAGAAAGGGAGTAGAGAAATATTTATCACTGAAATATATGTCAAAAGAAAGCTGGAGAAGCAATACATATATCAGAAAAACTAGGACGTCTGGGTGGCTCAGTGGGTTAAAGCCTCTGCCTTCATCTCAGGTCATGATCCCAGAGTCATGGGATCGAGCCCTGCACTGGGATCTCTGCTCAGCAGGGACCCTGCCTCCCCCTCTCTTTCTGCCTGCCTCCCTGACTACTTGTGATTTCTGTCTGTCAAATAAATAAATAAAATCCAAAAAAAAAAAAAAAAGAAAGCAAAACTAGGATTTAAAACAAAAAATGTAAAAAAGGACAAAAAATTATGATTATACAGTCATAAAAGGGATAATCCAAGAAGAATATATAACAATTACAAATATTTATGCACCCAAAGTGGGAGCACCCAAATATATTAAACAATAAGAAACACAAAGGAATTGATAATAACACAATAACTGAAAATTTAACACCTCATTCACATCAGTGGATATATCTTCTAAGCAGAAAATAAACAAGGAAATGATGGATTTGAATAACACAATGGATCAGATGGACTTAACAGATAATTCAAAACATTCCATCCTAAAACGGCAGAATACACATTCTTTTCAAGTACAGATAGAACATTCTCCAGAATAGATCACATATTAGGTCACAAAACAGGCTTCAACAAACACATAAAAACAGCAGTAATACCATGTACACTTTCTGACTACAATGTATGAAATTAGAATTCAACCACAAGAAAAAATTTAAATAACATCATACTAATCAATGAATTGGTAAACCAAGAAATCAAAGAATAAATTTTTTTAAAAATGAAAATGAAAACACTGTAATCCAAAACATCTGAGATGCAACAAAAGCCACCCTAAAAGGGAAGTTTACAGTAATACAGGCCTACAAAAGAAGCAAGCAAAATCTCAAACAACCTACCTAACACCTAAAGGAGCTAGAAAAAGGAAAACAAACAAACAAAAATAAAGCCAGAAGGAAGGAAATAATAAATAATAGAGTAGAAATAAATGATATAAAAACAAACAAACAAATAGACCAGAACAATGAAACCAGGTGCTGGTTCCTTGAAAAAATTAATAAAATTGTAACCGCTAACCAGACTTATCAAAAAGAAAAGAGAGGGGGAGGAGTCAAGATGGTGGAGAAGTAGCAGGCTGGGGGGAGGAGTCAAGATGGTGGAGAAGTAGCAAGCTGAGACTGCTTCAGCTAGCTGGAGATCAGCTAGATAGCTTATCTAAAGATTGCAAACACCTGAAAATCCATCGGCAGATCGAAGAGAAGAAGAACAGCAATTCTGGAAACAGTAAAACAACCACTTTCTGAAAGGTAGGACCGGCGGAGAAGTGAATCCAAAGCGACGGGAAGATAGACCCCGGGGGGAGGGGCCGGCTCCCGGCAAGCGGCGGAGCAACCGCGCACAAAATCAGGACTTTTAAAAGTTTGTTCCGCTGAGGGACATCGCTCCAGAGGCTAAACCGGGGCGAAGCCCACGCGGGGTCAGCGTGGCCTCAGGTCCCGCAGGGTCACAGAAGGATCGGGGGTGTCTGAGTGTCGCAGAGCTTGCGGGTATTGGAACGGGAAAGCCGGCTGCAGAGACGGAGCCGACAGTAAGCTCGCAGCTCGGTGTTACCTTGAACCGATCGCAGGCTCCGTGAGCTCGGAGCGCGGCCGGAGGTCAGGCAGACGGGAGTAACTGGGCGCTGTTCTCTGAGGGCGCACTGAGGAGTGGGGCCCTGGGCTCTCGGCTCCTCCCGGCCGGAGACCAGGAGGCCGCCATTTGTGTTCCCGTCCTCCGGAACTCTACGGAAAGCGCTCAGGGAACAAAAGCTCCTGAGAGCAAACCGGAGCGGATTACTCACCCCGGCCCCGGGTAAGGGCGGTGCAATTCCGCCTGGGGCAAAGACACTTGAGAATCACTACAACAGGCCCCTCCCCCAGAAGATCAACAAGAAATCCAGCCGAGACCAAGTTCACCTACCAAGGAGTGCGGTTTCAATACCAAGGAGAGCAGCAGAATTCCAGAGGAAGAGAAAGCCAAGCACGGAACTCATGGCTTTTTTCCTGTGATTTTTTTTAGTCTTGCAGTTAATTTAATTTTTTCTTTTTCATTTTTTTTTTCTTTCTTTTTCTTCTCGCCTTCGGGTAAAATTTTTTTTTTTTAACTGTTACCTTGTTCTTTTTTAACGATTTTTTACTAGTTTATCTAATATATATATTTTTTCTTTTTTACATTTTTCTCAGGTGTTTTCTTTTTTTAAAAAATTTTTTTTCTTTTATTTTTTCTTTTTTTTTCTTTCTTTCTTTTTGAACCTCTTTTTATCCCCTTTCTCCCCACTCACGATTTTGGATCTCTTCTAATTTGGTTAAAGCATATTTTCCTGGGGTTGTTGCCACCCTTTTAGTATTTTACTTGCTCCTTCATTTACTCTTATCTGGCCAAAATGACAAGACGTAAAAATTCAATGCAAAAAAAAGAACAAGAGGCAGTACCGAAGGCTAGGGACCTAATCAATACAGACATCGGTAATATGTCAGATCTAGAGTTCAGAATGACAATTCTCAAGGTTCTAGCCGGGCTCGAAAAAGGCATGGAAGATATTAGAGAAACCCTCTCAAGAGATATAAAAGCCCTTTCTGGAGAAATAAAAGAACTAAAATCTAACCAAGTTGAAATCAAAAAAGCTATTAATGAGGTGCAATCAAAAATGGAGGCTCTAACTGCTAGGATAAATGAGGCAGAAGAAAGAATTAGTGATATAGAAGACCAAATGACAGAGAATAAAGAAGCTGAGCAAAAGAGGGACAAACAGCTACTGGACCACGAGGGGAGAATTCGAGAATTAAGTGACACCATAAGACGAAACAACATTAGAATAATTGGGATTCCAGAAGAAGAAGAAAGAGAGAGGGGAGCAGAAGGTATACTGGAGAGAATTATTGGGGAGAATTTCCCCAATATGGCAAAGGGAACGAGCATCAAAATTCAGGAGGTTCAGAGAACGCCCCTCAAAATCAATAAGAATAGGCCCACACCCCGTCACCTAATAGTAAAATTTACAAGTCTCAGTGACAAAGAGAAAATCCTGAAAGCAGCCCGGGAAAAGAAGTCTGTAACATACAATGGTAAAAATATTAGATTGGCAGCTGACTTATCCACAGAGACCTGGCAGGCCAGAAAGAGCTGGCATGATATTTTTAGAGCACTAAACGAGAAAAACATGCAGCCCAGAATACTATATCCAGCTAGGCTATCATTGAAAATAGAAGGAGAGATTAAAAGCTTCCAGGACAAACAACAACTGAAAGAATTTGCAAATACCAAACCAGCTCTACAGGAAATATTGAAAGGGGTCCTCTAAGCAAAGAGAGAGCCTACAAGTGGTAGATCAGAAAGGAACAGAGACCATATACAATAACAGTCACCTTACAGGCAATACAATGGCACTAAATTCATATCTCTCAATAGTTACCCTGAATGTGAATGGGCTAAATGCCCCTGTCAAAAGACACAGGGTATCAGAATGGATAAAAAAACAAAACCCATCTATATGTTGCCTCCAAGAAACTCATTTTAAGCCCGAGGACACCTCCAGATTTAAAGTGAGGGGGTGGAAAAGAATTTACCATGCTAATGGACATCAGAAGAAAGCAGGAGTGGCAATCCTTATATCAGATCAATTAGATTTTAAGCCAAAGACTATAATAAGAGATGAGGAAGGACACTATATCATACTCAAAGGGTCTGTCCAACAAGAAGATTTAACAATTTTAAATATCTATGCCCCCAACGTGGGAGCAGCCAATTATATAAACCAATTAATAACAAAATCAAAGAAACACATCAACAACAATACAATAATAGTAGGGGACTTTAACACTCCCCTCACTGAAATGGACAGGTCATCCAAGCAAAAGATCAGCAAGGAAATAAAGGCCTTAAACGACACACTGGACCCGATGGACATCACAGATATATTCAGAACATTTCATCCCAAAGCAACAGAATACACATTCTTCTCTAGTGCACATGGAACATTCTCCAGAATAGATCACATCCTCGGTCCTAAATCAGGACTCAACCAGTATCAAAAGATTGGGATCATTCCCTGCATATTTTCAGACCACAATGCTCTAAAGCTAGAACTCAACCACAAAAGGAAGTTTGGAAAGAAGCAAAATACATGGAGACTAAACAGTATCCTTCTAAAGAATGAATGGGTCAACCGGGAAATTAAAGAAGAATTGAAAAAAATCATGGAAACAAATGATAATGAAAATACAACGGTTCAAAATCTGTGGGACACAATAAAGGCAGTCCTGAGAGGAAAATATATAGCGGTACAAGCCTTTCTCAAGAAACAAGAAAGGTCTCAGGTACACAACCTAACCCTACACCTAAAGGAGCTGGAGAGAAAACAAGAAAGAAACCCTAAGCCCAGCAGGAGAAGAGAAATCATAAAGATCAGAGCAGAAATCAATGAAATAGAAACCAAAAAAACAATAGAACAAATCAACGAAACTAGGAGCTGGTTCTTTGAAAGAATTAATAAAATTGATAAACCCCTGGCCTGACTTATCAAAAAGAAAAGAGAAAGGACCCAAATAAATAAAATCATGAATGAAAGAGGAGAGATCACAACGAACACCAAAGAAATACAAACTATTATAAGAACATACTATGAGCAACTCTACGGCAATAAATTTGACAATCTGGAAGAAATGGATGCATTCCTAGAAACATATAAACTACCACAACTGAACCAGGAAGAAATATAAAGCCTGAACAGACCCATAACCAGTAAGGAGATTGAAACAGTCATTAAAAATTTCCAAACAAACAAAAGCCCAGGGCCAGACGGCTTCCCGGGGGAATTCTACCAAACATTTAAAGAAGAACTAATTCCTATTCTCCTGAAACTGTTCCAAAAAATAGAAATGGAAGGAAAACTTCCAAACTCATTTTATGAGGCCAGCATCACCTTGATCCCAAAACCAGACAAGGATCCCACCAAAAAAGAGAGCTATAGACCGATATCCTTGATGAACACAGATGCGAAAATACTCAACAAAATACTAGCCAATAGGATTCAACAGTACATTAAAAAGATTATTCACCACGACCAAGTGGGATTTATTCCAGGGCTGCAAGGTTGGTTCAACATCCGCAAATCAGTCAATGTGATACAACACATCAATAAAAGAAAGAACAAGAACCATATGATACTTTCAATAGATGCTGAAAAAGCATTTGACAAAGTACAGCATCCCTTCCTGATCAAAACTCTTCAAAGTGTAGGGCTAGAGGGCACATACCTCAATATCATCAAAGCCATCTATGAAAAACCCACCGCAAATATCATTCTCAATGGAGAAAAACTGAAAGCTTTTCCACTAAGGTCAGGAACACGGCAGGGATGTCCATTATCACCACTGCTATTCAACATAGTACTAGAGGTCCTAGCCTCAGCAATCAGACAACAAAAGGAAATTAAAGGCATCCAAATCGGCAAAGAAGAAGTCAAATTATCACTCTTCGCAGATGATATGATACTATATGTGGAAAACCCAAAAGACTCCACTCCAAAACTGCTAGAACTTATACAGGAATTCAGTAAAGTGTCAGGATATAAAATCAATGCACAGAAATCAGTTGCATTTCTCTACACCAACAGCAAGACAGAAGAAAGAGATATTAAGGAGTCAATCCCATTTACAATTGCATCCAAAACCATAAGATACCTAGGAATAAACCTAACCAAAGAGACACAGAATCTATACTCAGAAAACTATAAAGTACTCATGAAAGAAATTGAGGAAGACACAAAGAAATGGAAAAATGTTCCATGCTCCTGGATTGGAAGAATAAATATTGTGAAAATGTCTATGCTACCTAAAGCAATCTACACATTTAATGCAATTCCTATCAAAGTACCATCCATCTTTTTCAAAGAAATGGAACAAATAATCCTAAAATTTATATGGAACCAGAAAAGACCTCGAATAGCCAAAGGGATATTGAAAAAGAAAGCCAACGTTGGTGGCATCACAATTCCGGACTTCAAGCTCTATTACAAAGCTGTCATCATCAAGACAGCATGGTACTGGCACAAAAACAGACACATAGATCAATGGAAAAGAATAGAGAGCCCAGAAATAGACCCTCAAATCTATGGTCAACTCATGTTCGACAAAGCAGGAAAGAATGTCCAGTGGAAAAAAGACAGCCTCTTCAATAAATGGTGCTGGGAAAATTGGACAGCCACATGCAGAAAAATGAAATTGGACCATTTCCTTACACCACACACAAAAATAGAATCAAAATGGATGAAGGACCTCAATGTGTGAAAGGAATCCATCAAAATCCTTGAGGAGAACACAGGCAGCAACCTCTTCAACCTCAGCCGCAGCAACATCATCCTAGGAACAACGCCAAAGTCAAGGGAAGCAAGGGCAAAAATGAACTATTGGGATTTCATCAAGATCAAAAGCTTTTGCACAGCAAAGGAAACAGTTAACAAAATCAAAAGACAACTGACAGAATGGGAGAAGATATTTGCAAACGACATATCAGATAAAGGACTAGTGTCCAGAATCTATAAAGAACTTAGCAAACTCAACACCCAAAGAACAAATAATCCAATCAAGAAATGGGCAGAGGACATGAACAGACATTTCTGCAAAGAAGACATCCAGATGGCCAACAGACATATGAAAGAGTGCTCCATATCACTCGGCATCAGGGAAATACAAATCAAAACCACAATGAGATATCACCTCACACCAGTCAGAATGGCTAAAATCAACAAGTTAGGAAATGACAGATGCTGGCGAGGATGCGGAGAAAGGGGAACCCTCCTACACTGTTGGTGGGAATGCAAGCTGGTGCAGCCACTCTGGAAAACAGCATGGAGGTTCCTCAGAATGTTGAAAATAGAACTGCCCTATGACCCAGCAATTGCACTATTGGGTATTTACCCTAAACATACAAATGTAGTGATCCAAAGGGGCACATGCACCCGAATGTTTATAGCAGCAATGTCCACAATAGCCAAACTATGGAAAGAACCTAGATGTCCATCCACAGATGAATGGATCAAGAAGATGTGGTATATATACACAATGGAATACTATGCAGCCATCAAAAGAAATGAAATCTTGCCATTTGCGACAACATGGATGGAACTAGAGCGTATCATGCTTAGCAAAATAAGTCAAGCAGAGAAAGACAACTATCATATGATCTCCCTGATATGAGGAAGTGGTGATGCAACATGGAGGCTTAAGTGGGTAGGAGAAGAATCAATGAAACAAGATGGGATTGGGAGGGAGACAAACCATAAGTGACTCTTAATCTCACAAAACAAACTGAGGGTTGCTGGGGGGAGGGGGTTTGGGAGAAGGGGGTGGGATTATGGACATTGGGCAGGGTATGTGCTTTGGTGAGTGCTGTGAAGTGTGTAAACCTGGTGATTCACAGACCTGTACCCCTGGGGATAAAAATATATGTTTATAAAAAATAAAAAGTTAAAAAAAAAAAAAAAAAAAAAGAAGTAGCAGGCTGAGACGAAATCAGGTAGCAGGAGATCAGCTTATCAAACCATTCTGAACACCTACAAATCCAAAAGGAGATCAAAGAGAAGTAGAGCAACAATTCTAGAAACAGAAAATCGACCACTTTCTGATAGGTAGGACCGGCGGAGAAGTGACTCCAAAGCAATGGGAAGATAGACCGCAGGGGGAGAGGCCGCTCCCGGCAAGAGGTGGAGAAATAGAGCATAAAATCAGGACTTTTAAAAGTCTGCTCCACTGAGGGACATCGCTCCAGAGGCTAAACCGGGGTGAAGGCCACATGTGGACAGCATGGCCTCAGGTCCCACGGGGTCACAGAAGGATCAGGGGTGTCTGTGTCACAGAGCTCACAGGTATCAGAGGGCAGAAGCCGTCTACAGAGACAGAGCGGAGGAGTGAGCTCTCAACTCGAGATTACCTTGAACCGTAATCCGTGGCAGAGACCACTGCTCTGTAAGTTGGGTCCCCACAAGATCCAGGGAGACACCCCAGAAGAGCTCAGGGATCTGTGGGGTTCAGAGACTACAGGCAGAGCGGTGAGCCAGAGACATAGACACTGGGTCACAGGCTGGGTGAGCTGGGAGCACAGCTAGAGGCCATGGAGACAGGAGTGATTGAGCACTTTTCTCTGAGGGCACACTGAGGAGTGGGACCCCGAGCTCTCTGCTCCTCCAGGCAGAGATTGGGAGGCTGCCATTTTCATTCCCATCCTCTGGAACTCTATGGAAAGCCTTCAGGGAACAAAAGCTCCCAAAAATGAATCCAAACGGAATACTTAGCCTGGCCCCTGGTAAGGGTAGTGCAATTCTGCTTCGGGCAAAGACACGTGAGAATCACTAAAACAGGCCTCTCCCCCAGATGATCAACAAGAAATCCAGCCAAGACCAAGTTCTCTTACCAAGGAGAACAGCAGAATTCCAGAGGAGAAGAAATCAAAGCATGGAATTCAGGGCTTTCTCCCGATGATTCTTTAAACTTACGAAGTTAATTAATTTATTTTATTTTAATTTTTTTTCTTCTGCTAATTATTTTTAACTTTTACCCTTTCCTTTTTTAATGTTTTTAAACTAGAGTATCTTAACAATACCTTTAATAAAAAATAATCTTTTATTATTATTATTATATAATCATTATTATAGTCATATTTTATCCTTCTATCTAACTTTATTTTTTTGTATAAACATAGGGTTTTTTCTTCTAAAAAATTTGGGGTACTACTTCTTCTAATAGAACAAAATACACCCTAAATCTAGCACTGGGCTGGATCTAGTCTCTAGCCTGAGCAAATTCTCTCCACTTTCTTTTGCTTTATTCTCCCAACCAACTTTTATCAACTCTATATTTAGAAATTTAAAAAAAATTCTTTTCATATTTATAGTCATATTCCATCCCTTCATTGTGTTTACCCTTATATGTTTTTCATTCTTTAAAATGTTGGGAGGTAGTTTCTTCTAAGAGACCAAAACACTCCCAAAATTAAGTGGGTGACCCTGTTCTAGTCACCAGTCTAATATATATATAAAGATTATATATATATATACATATAAAAAGAGGGTAAAAAGAAGTTCAGAAAAAAATTTAAAAAGAAAACAAATAAAGAAAAATATAAAAATGAAATATATATAATTTCATTTTTATATTTTTCTTTATTTGTTTTCTTTTTAAAATCTTTTTAAAATATATATATTTCATTTTTATATTTTTCTTTTTCTTTTTAAAATATTTTTAAAATATATATATATTTCATTTTTATATTTTTCTTTATTTGTTTTCTTTTTAAAAATTTTTTTCTGAACTTCTTTTACCCTCTTTTTCCCCATCATGATTTGGGTCTCTTCTTATTTGGTTAAAGCACATTTTCCTGGGGTCTTTGCCACCCTTTTAGTATTTTATTTGCTCCTTCACATATTTTCATCTGGACAAAATGACAAGGTGGAAAAACTCACCACAAAAAAAAAAAAAAAAAAAAAAAGAACAAGAGGCAGTATCAAAGGCAAGGGACCTAATCAATATGGACATTAGTAATATGTCAGATCAAGTATTCAGAATGACGATTCTCAAGGTTCTAGCTGGGCTTGAAAAAGGCATAAAAGATATTAGAGAAACCCTGTCTGGGGAAATAAAAGCCTTTCTGGAGATATAAAACAACTAAAATCCAACCAAGATGAAATCAAAAAAGCTCTTAATGAGGTGAAATAAAAAATGGAGGCTCTTACTGCTAGGATAAATGAGGCAGAAGAGAGCATTAGTGATATAGAAGACCAAATGGCAGAGAATAAAGAAGCCGAGCAAAAGAGAGACAAACAACTACTGGACCCCGAGGGGAGAACTCAAGATAAGTGATACCATAAGACAAAACAACATTAGAATAATTGGGATTCCAGAAAAAGAAGAAAGAAAGAGGGGAACAGGAGGTATATTTGAGAGAATTACTGTAGAGAATTACCCTAATATGGCAAAGGAACAAGCATCAAAATCCAGGAGGCACAGAGAACTCCCCTCAAAATCAATAAGAATAGGTCCATATCCCATCATTTAATAGTAAAATTAACAAGTCTTAGCAACAAAGAGAAAATCCTGAAAGCAGACCGGGAAAAGAAGTCTGTAACATACAATGGTAAAAATATTAGATTGTCAGCAGACTTGTCTAAAGAGACCTGCCAGGCCAGAAAGAACTGCCATGATATATTCAGAGCGCTAAATGAGAAAAACATGCAGCCAAGAATACTATATCCAGCTAGGCTGTCATTGAAAATAGAAGGAGAGATAAAAAGCTTCCAGGACAAACAAAAACTGAAAGAACTTGAAAACACCAAACCAGCTCTACAGGAAATATTGAAAGGGGTCCTCTAAGCAAAGAGAGACCCTAAAAGTAGTAGATCAGAAAGAAACAGAGACCATATACAGTAACAGTCATCTTACAGACAATACAGTGGCACTAACTTCATATCTCTCAATAGTTACCCTGAATGTAAATGGGCTAAATGCCCCAATCTAAAGACACAGGGTATCACAATGGATAAAAAACAAAACACATTAATATGCCGACAAGATACTCATTTTAGACCCAAAGACACCTCCAGATTTAAAGTGAGGGGGTGGAAAACAATTTACCATGCTAATGGACATCAGAAGAAAGCAGGGGTGGCAATCCTTACATAAGAGCAATTACATTTTAAGCCAAAGACTATAATAAGAGATGAGGAAAGACACTATATTGTACTCAAAGGGTCTGTCCAACAAGAAGACCTAACAATTTTAAATATCTATGTCCCTAATGTGGGAGCAACCAACTATATAAACCAATTAATAATAAAATCAAAGAAACACATCTCCAATAATACAATAATAGTAGGGGACTTGAACACTCCCCTCACTGAAATGGACAGATCATCCAAGCAAAAGATCAACAAGGAAATAAAGGCCTTAAATGACACACTGGACCAGATGCACACCACAGATATACTCAGATCATTCCATCCCAAAGCAACAGAATACACATTCTTCTCTAGTGCACATGGAACATTCTCCAGAATAGATCACATCCTGGGTCATAAATCAGGTCTCAACCGGTATCAAAAGATTGGGATCATTTCCTGCATATTTTCAGACCACAATACTCTGAAGCTAGAACGCAACCACAAGAGGAACTTTGGAAAGAACCCAAATACATGGAGACTAAACAGCATCCTTCTAAAGAATGAATGGGTCAACCATGAAATTAAAGAAAAATTGAAAAAATTCATGGAAACAAATGATAATGAAAATACAATAGTTCAAAATCTGTGGGACACAGCAAAGGCAGTCCTGAGAGGAAAATAGACAGCAATATTAGTCTTTCTCAAGAAACACGAAAAGTCTCAAATACACAGCCTAAACCTACACCTAAAGGAGCTGGAGAAAGAACAACAGAGAACGCCTAAACCCAGCAGGAGAAGAGAAATAATAAAGATTAGAGCAGGAATCAATGAAATAGAAACCAAAAGAACAATAGAACAAGTCAACAAAACTAGGAGTTCGTTCTTTGAAAGAGTGAATAAGACTGCTAACCCCCTGGCCAAACTTATCAAAAAGAAAAGAGAAAGGACCCAAATAAATAAAACCATGAATGAAAGAGGAGAGATCACAACTAACACCAAAGAAATACAAACAATTACAAGGACATCTTATGAGCAACTCTATGCCAACAAATTTGACAACCTGGAAGAAATGGATGCATTCCTAGAGATGTATACACTACCACAACTGAACCAGGAAGAAATAGAAAACCTGAACAGACCCATAATCAGTAAGGAGATTGAAGCAGTCATCAAAAATCTCCAAACAAACAAAAGCCCAGGGCCAGACGGCTTCCCAGGGGAATTCTACCAAACTTTTAAAGAAGAACTGATTCCTATTTTCCCAAAACTGTTCCAAAAAATAGGAATGGAAGGAAAACTTCCAAACTCATTTTATGAGGCCAGCATCACCTTGATCTGAAAACCAGACAAGGATCCCATCAAAAAAGAGAGCTATAGACCAATATCCTTGAGGAACACAGATGCAAAAATTCTCACCAAAATACTAGCCAATAGGATCTAACAATACATTAAAAGGCTTATTCACCACGACCAACCTGGATTTATTCCAGGGCTGCAGGTTGGTTCAACATCCGCAAATCAATCAATGCGATACAATACATTAATAAAAGAAAGAACAAGAACGATATGATACTTTCAATAGATGCTGAAAAAGCATTTGACAAAGTACAGCATTCTTTCCTGATCAAAACGCTTCAAAGTGTAGGGACAGAGGACACATACCTCAATATCATCAAATCCATCTATGAAAAACCCACTGCAAATATCATTCTCAATGGAGAAAAACTGAGATTTTTTTTCCGCTAAGGTCAGGAACACGGCAGGGATGTCCATTATCACCACTGCTATTCAACATAGTACTAGAAGTCCTAGCCTCAGCAATCCGACAACAAAAAGAAATTAAAGGCATCCAAATCAGCAAAGAAGTCAAACTCTCACTCTTTGCACATGATATGATGCTTTATGTGGAAAACCCAAAAGACTCCACCCTAAAACTGCTAGAACTCATAAAGAATTCAGTAAAGTGGCAGGATATAAAATCACTGCACAGAAATCAGTGGCATTTCTATAAAATAACAATGAGACAGAAGAACGAGAAATTAAGGAGTCGATCACATTTACAATTGCACCCAAAACCATAAGATACCTAGGAACAAATGTAACCAAAGAGGCAAAGAATCTATACTCAGAAAATCATAGAATACTCATGAAAGAAATTGAGGAAGACACAAAGAAATGGAAAAATGTTCCATGCTCATGGATTGGAAGAACATATATTGTGAAGATGGCTATGCTACCTAGAGCAATCTACACATTTAATGCAATCTCTATCAAAATACCATCAACTTTTTTCAAAGAAATGGAACAAATAATCCTAAAATTTGTATGGAACCACAAAAGACACTGAAGAGCCAGAGGAGTGTTGTAAAAGAAAAACAAAGCTGGTGGCATCACAATTCCTGAATTCAAGCTCTAAGACAAAGCTTTAAGCATCAAGACAGCATGGTACTGGCACAAAAACAGACACATAGGTCAATGGAACAGAATACAGAGCCCAGAAACAGACCCTCAGCTCTATGGTCAAGTAATCTTCGACAAAGCTGGAAAGAATGTTCAATGGAAAAAGGACAGTCTCTTCAACAAACAGTGTTGAAAAAATTGGACAGCCACATGCAGATGAATGAAACTGGACCATTTCCTTACATCACACAGAAGAAATAGACTGAAAATGGATGAAAGACCTCCACGTGAGACAGGAATCCATCAAAATCCTCAAGGAGAATACAGGCAGCAACCTCTTCGACCTCAGCTGCAGCAACTTAGAACTTAGCTGCAGAAACATCGCCAAAGGCAAGGGAAGCAATGGCAAAAATGAACTATTGGGACTTATCAAGAACAAAAGCTTTTGCACAGCAAAGGAAACAGTTAACAAAACCAAAAGACAACTGACAGAATGGGAGAAGATATTTGCAAATGACATATCAAATAAAGGGCTAGTATCCAAAATCTATAAAGAACTTATCAAACTCAACACACAAAGAACAAATAACCCAATCAAGAAATGGGCAGAGGACATGAACAGACATTTCTGCAAAGAAGACATCCAGATGGCCAACAGACACATGAAAAAGTGCTCCACATCATTTGCAATCGGGGAAATACAAATCAAAACCACAATGAGATAACCACTTCACACCAGTCAGAATGGCTAAAATTAACAAGTCAGGAAATGACAGATGCTGGCAAGGATGCAGAGAAAGGGGAACCCTCCTACACTGTTGGTGGGAATGCAAGCTGGTGCAACCACTTTGGAAAACAGCATGGAGGTTCCTCAAAAAGTTGAAAATAGAGCTACCTTACAACCCAGCAATTGCACTACTGGGTATTTACCCTAAAGGTACAAATGTAGTGACCAGAAGGGGCATGTGCACCCGAACATTTATAGCAGCAATGTCCACAATAGCCAAACTATGGAAAGAACCTAGATGTCCATCAACAGATGAATGGATAAAGAAGATGTGGTATATATATACAATGGAATACTATGCAGCCATCAAAGAAATGAAATCTTGCCATTTGCAATGACGTGGATGGAACTAGAGGGTATTATACATAGTGAAATAAGTCAATCAGAGAAAGACAACTTCATATGATCTCCCTGATTGAGGAAGTAGAGATGCAGCATGGGGGGTTTGGGGGGTAGTAAAAGAATAAATGAAACAAGATTGGATCGGGAGAGAGACAAACCAAAAGAGACTCTTAATGTCACAAAACAAACTGAGGGTGGCCGGGAGGAGGGGGCTAGGGAGAGAGTGGTTGGGTTATGAACTTTGGGGAGGGTATGTGGTATGGTGAGTGCTGTGAAGTGTGTAAATGTGGCGATTCACAGACCCCCCTGGGGCTAATAATACATTATATGTTTATTAAAATTTTTTTAAAAAAAGAAAAGATAAAGGATCTGAATGAATGTAATGATAAATAAGAGAGAAGAAATAATAACCAATGCTGCAGAAATATAAACAATTATAAGAGAATATTGTAAAACATGGTATGTCAATAAATTGGACAACCTAGAAGAAATGAATAAATTCCTAGAAACATAAACTACCAAAATTGAATCAGAAGAAATAGAAAATTTGAAAATACTGATAAAGAACAAAAAAAAGTAGACTTAGTAATCAGAAGACTCCCAAGAAACAAGTCCAGGGCCAAATGGCTTCCCAGTGGAATTCTACCATTTTTTAAGATTTGGAGCTGAGATGTCTTTCAACAGATGAACAGATAAAGAAAATGTGGTTCATATATACAATGGAATATTATTCAGCCATCAGGAAGGATGAATACCTACCATATCCATCAACATGAATGGAACGGGGGGGGGGGAGTTATGCTAAGTGAAATAAGTCAAGCAGAGAAAGATAATTATCATATAATTTCACTTACATGTGGAACATAAGGAATAACATGGAGAGCCATAGGGAAGGGAGGGAAAACTGAATGGGAAAGAAATTGGAGAGGGAGAAAAACCATGAAAGACTCTGGACTCCAGGAACCAAACTGAGGGTTACAGAAGGGGGGAAACTGGGATATGGGTATTATGGAGGGCATGTGTTGTGATAAGCTCTGGGTGTTATATGCAACTAAAGAATCACTGAACACTACATCAAAAACTAATGATATACTATATGTGGGCTACCTGAACATAATTTTAAAAAAGATTTTATTGCTGTGAAGTGTGTAAACCTGGTGATTCACAGACCTGTACCCCTGGGGATAAAAATATATGTTTATAAAAAATAAAAAGTTTAAAAAAAAAAAGGCAAAAAAAAAAAAAAAGATTTTATTTATTTGTTTTAGAATGAGAGAGAGCAGAGGGAGAGGTAGAAGGAGATGGAGAGACAGTATCTCAAGCAGACTCCCCACTGAGCATAGAGCCTGAAGAAGTCTCAATCCTACAACTCTGAGATCATGACTCAAGCCAAAATCAAGAGTTGGATGCTTAACCAATTGAGCCACCCAGATACCACACTACCAGACATTTAATACCTACTCTTCTCAAACACTCCAAAAATTAAAAAAGGAAGGAAAACTTCCAAATTCATTCAAT
Organism: Mustela nivalis; assembly: GCF_964662115.1. Taxonomy (NCBI): domain Eukaryota; kingdom Metazoa; phylum Chordata; class Mammalia; order Carnivora; family Mustelidae; genus Mustela; species Mustela nivalis. Next base: position 66,814,378 of record NC_139032.1, read on the forward strand.
GAGACCAGCATTACTATGATTCAAAAACCAGATAAATATTCCACTAAAAAAAGAGAACTACAGGCCAGTATCCCTGATGAACATGGATACAAAAATTCTCAATAAATATACTAGCAAACCAAATTCAACAATATGTTAAAAAATCATTCACCACAATCAAGTGGAATTTATTCCTGAAATGCAAAGGTAATTCAATATTCGCAGATCAATCAACATGACACACCACATTAATAAAGGATAGAACCATATAATCATTTCAATAGATGGAGAAAAAACATTTGACAAACATTCATGAATGTTTCATTCAATGAATACAACATTCATTCATGACAGAAACCCTCAACAAAGTAAGTTTAGAGGGAACATACTTCAACATAAGAAATGGCAGGAAAAACCCACAGCTAATATCATCCTCAAATGGGGAAAAACTGAGAGTTTTTCCTCTATAGTCAGGAACAAGACAAGGATGTCCATTCTTACCACTGTCATTTAATATAGTACTGTAAGTTCTAGTCATAGCAATCAGACAAAAAAAAAGAATTTTTGGATGAAAATAAAGTGTAGTTAAGAAATACATAGAGATTTAAAATCAGAAAAAAAACAGATTTCAATAACAGTTTATTCACTTAACAGTTTTATATAAATTTCTTCTCTCTAGATTTCATTTTCCTCAGAGAATTATAGTGATAATAAAATAAGTAATATGTTTGAACACATTTGTAAACTATAAAACTCTAAACAAATGATATTGTTAGTGACTGTTGTAGTGTACAATCAAATAAATCTTTGTTGAGAAAAATAAAGCAGGTTTTCTCTAAAATATTGATTTTTAAGCGGAGTTTATGGATTGATTGCATCAGAAATAGCAGATGTTTGTTAAAATGCAAATCACTCTTTCCTGCCTCAGACCTAGTGCATCACAATCTCAGAAAATAGAACACAGAAGCCTGCATTTTTAATAAGTTACCCATGTAAGTCAGCTGCTTTATGAGCTAGAAGAGGAATCCCATGAACTAATCTCACTACTGTTACCACTAGGCTAGGTGGTGCTCACATAGTTGTTGGATGTCCTACCCCACTTACCTTTTACTTTATATAATATGGGACCACATATTTAACTTATATGCTGTTTCTTTTTCTGGCTTATTTCAGGTATGAAAAAGGAAAATGGAGAGGACCAACTGGACAACTGAAATTGAGTACATTCTGAGAGATCTTTATGAGTACTGATGAGTACAAATGAACTGACAAAACGCCTTTTTGTCATTTGGTTAGGAGTATATTTGATGATCCGCCCAGAAAACAGTACTTTGGTCATCTTAACCTTCCTAAAAGCCTGCCTCTATATGCCTCTTCATTGTGGGTATCTGGTATGCATCCTCTTTTGTGCCCTCTATGCTGACAAACTACCATAAAACAAAACAAAACAAAACAAAAAAACTCTCATTCACAGTTTGTATTATATCAATGTCTATCCACAGAGTGTGTGTTCCTGGCAGTGACAGCATATGGCTTCTACATTGTCATCAGCAAATCTCTGAAATCGCGCATCATCATAAACAAGGCACTTTGTGTTTAGATGGTAGCTATCTCCTGGATATTGGGCTTTTTCAATGGAATGACACAAAATGTACTCACATTAAGAGTTTTCCTTCATAGAAAAAATGTCATTAATCATTTTGTGTGCAATACTGACTTTAATAAAACTGGCCTGAATCAGTGTTTTCTTGAATAAGAGTATAATAATGTTGGGCAATGTAATATTTTCATTTGCTTCATTCCTTCTAACTTCTATTTACCATATTTTTTCTTTTTTTTTAAGATTTTATTTATTTACTTGAGAGAGAGTGTGTGTGTGAGAGAGAGAGAGAGCATGAGAAGGGAAAGGGACAGAGGGAGAAGCAGACTCCCTGCTGAGCAGGGAGCCCTATGCAGGACTCCATTCTGAGACTCCAGGATCATGACCTGAGCTGAAGGCTAGTTGCTTAACCAACTGAGCCACACAGGCACCCCTCTATTCATCCTGTATTCATCATCTGTGTTGTACTGAAAATTATTTCAGCTAAAGGAAGAAAAAATGCCTTTTCCACATAAGAGGTGACTATATCTTATAAGTCAGTACTCTTCATGTACATGAAGCTAAAGTCCAAAGACAGTGACTTCAGACAAACTTATTACCCTTTCCTATGAGGTAGTCAACCCCATGCTGAATCCTATCATCTATAACCTGAGAAATATGGAAGAGCTGGTGCTATGGGAAAATTAATGAGTAGACACTGGTTCTGGAGAAAACGATGAGAAACTGATATGCTTGAGTTCAGGCACAAAAGAAGATAACATAAACAGAAAAAAAAAGAAACATATTTTGAGGCAAGGGTTTTCAACATAAAGAGAATAAAAGATGATCATATATAGAATCACAGAACTTAGCAGTCTAATTATATCACTTTCTGAAAATGACAATGATCTCATTAAAAGGTAGGGCTAAGTAGTCTAAGAAACACAACTTACAGGAACAAAACAAAACAAAATTAATTAATTAAGCCTTTCCAAGAAAATCTAACATTTATAGCTACTCAACAAATAGAACATATATTTTAGTAGCTTTTATTTGAAATACTTTTGATATGTTTGTTTGTGCTTGTTTCTTTTTCATTTTACCAGAGATCTTATTTGACCCAACCTACATTTCCAACTACACATTTCACTTTCTTGTTTCTTGACTGTACTGCTCCCACTCCCTTTAAACATACTGTATTTCATTCACTGTGTTTACACAATTCTTTCGTGTTCTTTCTCACCTAAGAACAATAGCAAATGCTATGTCCTCTGCATTGTTGGATTTCTCCTTCTCTAGAGAAGTCATAGCAATGACAGAAGAAACAGGTCAAATGTTATGTCCTCTGTAAAGCCTTCCAATAACTCTATTGAGTTAGTTCTTACCTCTTCTAGGCTATCCTGACCCGTACCTGCTATAGCAATTTTTCTTTTATGTTATAACCATTTGTTAACTTCTGAAATGCTCCCAATGGCAGAACCATGGCTCACAGTTCTCTGTATTAAGTACAATGCCAAGTTAATTAAAAATATTGAGCAATCATTAACTGTTGAAATGGAAAAAGAATGTAAAATTACAAGTCCAAATATCTGAAATATCACTTAGGGAAATAAGAGAAATGGGCTTTAATTATATTATTTCATCCCCAACTACAATTGTGAATACTTTTGTAAAACAGCAGCTAATCTTTAAACGTAAGAGAAAATAGGAGATGATAAAAGTAGAAGTGAGTAAAATATGCTGAAAAGATCCTAAAAATGTCTCCTCTGTGTGTCTATTGAGTTGTAATACACAGTGGTGTTTGTAAGATATAATTGCCTCTCGGGTTTTATTCTACTCCAATTCTGCACTATAAACTCAGATTTCATTTTTAAGAACAAATTTTAAATTAACTGCACATACAGGGTGATGAGATTTCTAAAGAATGTTTTCAAAATACCTTGGAAGACAAAGATTATTTGTTTTGTTTTGTTTTTTAAACACACACACACAGCACGCATGCGCGCGCACACACAGTTTGCAGCACAAATGGAAAGACACTGATTCAAAATCAAAATTCAGAATCAAAATGGTAATTCTCCTTCAGAGCAATGGCAGCATCCATAGTAGACAAACTTTTCTTCACTTTTTAAGAACTTCTCACAGTTCTTTGTTTCTTTTTGATCTATCACTTCGTATTTAATTTAATCCTCAAACATATTTCAAAATTAACATGGAAAATATAGGTCGAAAATGGACTTAACTTTTAGCTATCATTTAAGAACTATGTATGGGCCTAAATTTTCTTATCTACATTACAAAGCCATCTGAAGCTAATCCTTAAAAGTAGGAACAATGTAATAGGCAGCACTGAATCCCCAGCCCCTACCACACACATACACTGCCAAAAAATAAGAGACGTAATCAATACAAAAATGAAAGCAACATTAACATTATATTATTGTTATTAATTAATGAAAATCATTTTAGAATATTATATGATGCCTAGCACACCACACAGTATATATTATGCATTTCTTTTTTTTTTTTAAGATTTCATTTATTTATTTGACAGAGATCACAAGTAGGCAGAGAGGCAGGCAGAGAGAAAGAGGGGGTAGGAAGCAGGCTCCCTGCGGAGCAGAGAGCCCAATGTGGGGCTCGATCCCAGGACCCTGGGATCATGACCTGAGCTGATCCCAGGACCCTGGGATCATGACCTGAGCTGAAGGCAGAGGCTTTAACCCACTGAGCCACCCAGGAGCCCCTATATTATGCATTTATTAAATAACACTGTCTATCCATCTATTGTCTTCCTCATTTGCTCTCTGTTTTCTTGAAAATAGGACATTAAGAAAGAATTTCTGGGTGTCTATATTTGAATGAGACAGTAAGGGACAATCATATATTGTACTTTCCACCAGTATTAATTAATGAAAAGGAACTTAAAAATAATATATATAAATTATCTAGTTACCTAGCACATTTTACATATGTATGCATTATTTAAATATTACTTCTCATTGGGGCGCCTGGGTGGCTCAGTGGGTTAAGCCGCTGCCTTCAGCTCAGGTCATGATCTCAGGGTCCTGGGATCGAGTCCCGCATTGGGCTCTCTGCTCAGCAGGGAGACTGCTTCCGTCTCTCTCTCTCTCTCCCTGCCTCTCAGTCTACTTGTGATTTTCTCTGTCAAATAAATAAGTAAAATATTTAAAATATATATATTACTTCTCATTCCATTACTTACCTTCTTCATTTGTTTTCTGAGTTCTGGAAAATAAGGTAATTAATCATGGAGTTCTAAATGGTTATATTTGAATAAGTTACAAAAAGGAGGGAGTATTAGCACTGGGTGTGGTGCAAAAATAATGAATACTGTTAGGCTGAAAATAAAAAATAAATTAAAAAAAAAAGGAGGGAGCATTAGCAAAAAAGTGATCAAAGGGAATGATGTAGCTAGAGGAAGGGAACTCTGGAAGTCAGCCTTCATTTTATCTAATCAAAGAAATAATGGACTAGGGCTATACTAAGGGTAGAAAGAGACTAAGAGCCAAATAGAAGAAAGATAACAAAATTTAATGAATCCCTTCCATGATTCTTCACATAAAGCCCTATTTAACCCTCAATAGGATAATAATACCAAATCAGACTACTGAGTTATGCCATATTATTTAACCCTATGGTATGCTCATCTCTTATCTTGGATAATTACAAATTTCTTATTCCTTGTAGCATATCCTCCATTCCAAATATCAATATTACTTGTTTCTGAAGTAAATTAAGAAACAATGCTGTACTCTGGCAACTATATAACAGTTGTGAGAGAAACTGAAGATGATACTAAGAAATTGTAAAACTTTCCATGCTCATGGATTGGAAGAACAAATATTGATAAAATATCAACACTACCAAAAATAATCTACACATTTAATCCAATCCCTATCAATATATCAGTAGCATTTTCACAGAGCTAGAAGAAACAATCCTAAAATTTTGTATGGAACCACAAAAGACCTTGAATAGCCAAAGCAATCCTGAAAAAAAAAAATACAAAGAAGAAGAAGAGCAGGAGGCATCACAATTTCAGACTTCGAGTAATATTACAAAGCTGTAATCAACAAAATTGCATGATACTGGCACTGAAACAGACATGTAGGTCAATGGAACAGAGCAGAAACACCCAGAAATGGACCCACAACCATATGTCCAATCAATCTTCGAAAAACAGGAATATCCAATGGAAAAATGACAGTCTCTTTAACAAATGGTGTTGGGAAAACTGAAGAACAACATGTATAATAATGAAAACTGCACCACTTTTTTACATCATATGAACAAATAAATTCAAGACAGATGAAAGACTTAAATGTGAGATAGAAAACCATCAAAATCCTAGAGGAGAACATAGGCAGAAACCTTTTTGACCTCAGTCATAGCAACTTCTTACTAGACATATCTCCAGAGGCAAGGGAAACAAAAGCAAAAATGAACTACTGGGGCTTCATCAAAATAAAAATCTTCTGTACAGTGAAGGAAACAATCAACAAAACTGAGGCAAACTATGGAATGGAAGAAGATAATTTGCAAATGACATGTGATAAAGGGTTGGTATCCAAAATATATAAATAACTTGTCAAACTCAAGACCCAAAACACAAATAATCCAGTTAATAAATGAGAAGAAGACATGAACAGACATTTTTCCAAAGAAGACGTTCAGATGGCTAACAGACACATGAAAAGATACACAACATCACTCATCCTCAAGGAAATACAAATCAAAACCATGATGAGATAAAACCTCACACCAGTCAAAATGGCTACAATCAACAACACAAGAAACAACAGGTGTTGGCAAGAATGTAAAGAAAGGAGAACACTTACACTGTTGGTGGGAATGCAAACTGGTGCAGCCAATGTGGAAAACAGTATGGAGATTCCTCAAAGAAGTTAAAAATAGAACTACCCTATCATCCAACCACTGCACTATCAGGTATTTATCCAAAGGGTACATAGATACTTCGAAAGGGCACCTGCACCCAGTGTTTATAGCTGCGTTATCAACAATAGCCAAATTATGGAAACAGCCCAAATATCAGCTAATTAATGGATAAAGAAGATGTAGTACACACACACACACACACACACACACACACACAATGGAGTATTACTTGGCCATCAAAAGAATGAAATCTTGCCATTTGCAATGACATGGATAGAGCTAAACTGTATTGTGCTACGTGAAACAGGTCAGTCAGAGAAAGACAAATATGATTTCACTCATATATGGAATTTAAGAAACAAAAAAGATGAACATATTGGAAGGGGAGAAGAGAGAGAGGGAAATAAACCATATGAGACTCTTTTTGTAAACATAAAATGCGTTATTTGTTTCAGGGGTACAGGTCTGTGATTCATCAGTCTTACGCAATTCATAGTGCTCACCATAGCATATACCCTCCACCATTGTCCATCACCCAGCCATCCCATCCCTCCTGCCCCTCTCCACTTCAGCAACCCTCAGTTTGTATGAGACTCTTAATGATAGAGAACAAACTGAGGGTTGGTGGAGGGAGGTGGCTGGGGGTGGGCTCAAACTGGGGGTGGCTGGGGGTGTTATATGCAAGTGATGAATCACTAAATTTTATACCTGAAACCAATATTACACTATACATTAATGAACTAGAATTTAAATAAAATTTTGGGGAAAAAAAAGAAACAATATAAATATGATCAGAGAATGTAAGAGGTGTGAACAATCTGGTCATAAAATGTGAAGGAGGAACTTCTGATTTCTGCTGCTTTCACTATGGCTGAATAAACTCCTATCAAACTCAAGCATCTCAGAGATGATAAATTTTGTACAAAATTTTTATAAAAAATCACTTTGGAGGGGAGACTGGGTGGTTTAGTGGGTTAAAGCCTCTGCCTTTGGCTCAGGTCATGGCCCCAAGGTCCTGGGATCCCAGCCCTGCATTGGGCTCTCTGCTCAGGGGGGAGCCTGCTTCTCCCTCTCTCTCTGCCTGCCTCTCTGCCTACTTGTGATCTCTGTCAAATAAATAAAAATCTAAAAAAAATCACTTTGGAGAAGTGATGTTTTAGTATAAGTTTCAAAATTTTTATGCCTACTGGCTCAACTAGGCACTGTGGAGTGGTATAAACTCTGATAATAAACTGGCAGTCCTTCTGGACAAACCTCAGAGTTCAGGGAAAACACAGCTAGTATAAAGTCAGGAGAAACTCCAGAAAGGGCAAAATACAAAAGAGGAAACATCAGATTCTCTGTAAAAATCTTGGTCCAGTTCTCTGATTGAACCCTGTGCCTTGTATGCACAGCTGAGCTAAAGATAAAAATCAAAAATCTTGAACTAAGATGTGAACTATTAACAAAAAGACTAAATTAGCAGTTTAAGTCAAACCAGGCATATTTTAAAAGCAAAAAATCAAAACTATTGAGAGGAATTTAGTGGGTTTCAGAGTTTCCACATTATCACATTTACAATGTCCAGGCTACAATCCAGAATTATTCAACATATAAAGAATCAGGAAGGGTGCCTGGGTGGCTCAGTGGATTAAGTCTCTGCCTTCGGCTCAGGTCATGACCTCAAGGTCCTGGGATTGAGCCCTGAGTAGGGCTCTCTGCTCAGCAGGGAGCCTGCTTCCCTTCCTGTCTCTCTGCCTGCCTCTCTGCTTACCTCTCTGCCTACCTGTGATCTCTCTCTCTTTCAAATAAATAAATAAAATCTTTTTAAAAAATGAGAAATCAGGAATGTGTGACCCACTCTCAAGATGAAAAGGCAATCTTGGGTGTCTCAGCTGGTTAAGCATCTGCCTTCGGCTCAGGTCCTGATCCCAGCGTGCTGGGACGGAGCCCTGCATCAGGCTCTCTGCTCAGCATGGAGCCTGCTTCCCTTCCTCTCTCTCTGCCTGCCTCTCTGCCTACTAGTGATCTCTCTCTCTCTCTCTGTCAAATAAATAAATAAGTAAATCATTTTTTTAAAAAATGATAAAAAGGCAATCAATGGAAACTAATCCTGTGATACCCTAAAGTTTGGAATTAGAAAAAAGGGTGATAAAGCAACTACTTAAGCAATTACTTTTAACTGCTTAAATGAAATAAAAGAGAATATGCTCATGAGGAAAGAAAAGATTCCAAATTTCAATGAAGAAATAAAAACTATATGAATAACCAAATGGAAATTCTAGAACTGAAAAGTCTAATAGCAGAAATTTTAAAATCCACTGAAAAGTTTCAACAATAGAATAAAAGTGATAAAGAATCAACACCTGGAGAAAAAAAAAAAAAACAATGTAACTGCTATACAGGAAAGAAAGAAAGGAAATAATAAATCAATTAAATATCAAACAGGCAAAATCTTTAACAAAATATTAGCAAATTGATTTCAACCATACATTAAAAGAATAATATACCATATATACAATGGAATATTATGCTTCCATCAGAAAGGATGAATACCCAACTTTTGTATCAACATGGACAGGACTGGAGGAGACTATGCTGAGTGACGTAACTCAAGCAGATAGAGTCAATTATCATATGGTTTAACTTACTTGTGGAGTGTAAGGAATAGCAGAGAGGACATCAGAAGGAGAGGAGAAGGGAGTTGGGGGAAATCAGAGAGGAGACAAACCATGAGAGACTGTAGGCTCTGAGAAACAAACTGAGGGTTTTGGAGGAGAGGAAGGTGAGGGGTTGGGTGAGCCTGGTGGTGGGTATCAAGGAAGGTGCATATTGCATGGAGCACTGGGTGCGGTGCATAAAGAATTAATCTCGGAACACTGAAAAAATAAAATTAAATTAAAAAAAATAATAACATACCATGATCAAGTGGGATTTATTCCGGTGATGCAAGTACAGTTTAACACTCACAAATCAATCATATGATACATCACATTGACAGAATGAAGCATAAATGCATGTAACCATCTCAACAGATCCATTAAAAAAAACTGACAAAGTAACATTGAATCCTGATAAAAACTCTCAACCAAGTGTGTATAGAGGGAATATACTTCAAAATAATAAAGTCCATATATGTCAAGCCCACAGCCAATATCATAATCAATGGTGAAAAGCTGAGCTTTTCTCCTAAGATCAGAAGCAAGACAAGGATGTTCAATAACCCCACTTTTATTTAACATAGTATTGGAAGTCATAGTCAGAATAACGAGCAAGAAAAAGAAATTAAAGGCTTCTAAATTGTAAAGGAGAAGTAAACTGTCTCTACTTAAAGATGACATGATATTATATATAGAAAATCCCAAAGGCTTTCCCCCCACCAAAAAAAGTTTAAAACTAATAAATGATTTCAATAAAGTTGAAGGATGCAAAATCCATATATAAAAATCAGTTGTGTTTCTATACACTAGTAATGAATTAACAGAAAGAGAAATTAAGAATATAATTCCACTTGTAATTACATCAAAAAGAATAAAATACCTAGGAATAAACTTAACCAAGAAGGTGAGAGACCAGCACACTGAAAATTATAAGACATCAATGAAAGAAACTAAAGACACAAATAAATGGAAAAATATTATGTGTTCATGGATTGGAAAAAATTACTAATGTTAAAATATCCATACTACCCAAATCTACAAATTCAATGCAATCCCTACCAAAACCCCAATGGCATTTTTCATTGAAATAGGGAAAGATACCAAAAATTTATACAGAACCACAAAAGACCCCAAATAGAGCAATCCTGAGAAGGGTTGTTTTGTTTTGTTTTGTTTTGTTTTGTTTTGTTTTGTTTTGTTTTAATCCCTTTAAAATACCATCAGTGGCACCTAGGTGGCGCAATTGGTTGAGTGTCTGACTCGATTTTGGCTCCAGTCATGATCTCAGAATAATGAGATCAAGCCCTGTGTGGGGCTCCACACACAACACGGGATCTACTTGAGAGTCTCTCTTTCTCCCTCTTCCCCTCCCCGTGCGCTCGTTCTCTCTCAAATCTTTAAAAAAATAAAAATTTTTTAAAAGCATCAAAAATATTAAAGAATAAAGAGTATTGCATGGAGCACTAGGTGTTACACACAAACAATGAATCATGGAACACTACATCAAAAACTAATGATGTACTGTATAGGGACTAACATAACATAACAAGAAAAAAAAGAATAAACATAATTTATTTAGAAATAAGACTTATATACCAAAACTAAAAAACTGTTTAAGAAAAATTAAAGAAAACCAAAATAAATGGATAAACTATGTTGATGAATTTACTTAGTATTGTTGAAATAGTTCTCCCCAAATTTACCTTTAAAATTAACATAATCCTAATCATAATTCCAGTAGCTTTTTCTGTAGAAATTGACAGATGATCATAAAGTTTATGCTAAAAGGACTTGACTTTCCCACAAACCGCTTTATGATATTATATTTGTTTTATTCTATTTGTTTTGATCAAAAGATAACCTTTTGGAGGATGGAGCAATGAAAAGGTCTAGCCACAGCAATGTATATTTAAGAAAATACAAATACTGCACTAGTACCTCACTAAGAAAGAAACCCTTAGAATCCACCAATTTCCCGGCCTGATAGAAATGGAGCAACATATTATATGATTATAAAAAATTAAAAATTTAAAAAAAAAGAAATGGAGCAACAGTATTTCTGAGGAACACTACCCTGTAACAAGGGCCACAATATCACTTATCATCCAAATCAGCAAACTTTCAAAGCTGAAACAGAGTGTTATTAGCAATTATACTGGGACAAGAGACATAACTCGGACTATTGCATACAAATCAGGTTATATGATCACACACATATTATGTCATCAATGCAATTTAAAATAACACATTCTTATGGTGTTACTGGAATATTTAACCACAAAAGGATGTAATATACCTTCTAGCTCAGATCCTTGATCCTTGATATCATTGAAGTCCATGTTTTAGAAGACTCAGTAATCATGTGTGTTCCACCAAGAAGCCCGAAACCCAAGAGCTGATATCTGGCTCATTTTATAAATTCCAGTCTGTGGGAAAATGACACAGTTCCATCCCATACAGATGGCATCTTATTAGGCAGGACAATGTAGATCAATTTAGAAAAAACTGGACAATCTGGAAATCTCTGTCTTCATTTGAAACCACTACATTTTCTCTCTAATAAGAGCAGGAATGTTTAGACCTATAAAAAGTAATTTATGCCATTTGTGAATATATTAGATGTGTATTTTATATGACAAAGGAAAAGGGGCTAATTATGTCCTATTGGTCCATAACCATTGTCCCAGCTTAGCACTTTTAAACCAGAAGGAGTGTGGCTGTGAGCTGAAATGGGAAGAAGAACCCTCACTTGGACATACCATCCTAGGAAGCATTTTTCCAAAGAAAATTACAGGAAAGCCATAGCAGTGTGGCTTTCTTCTATGAGTAAGTGTTGGAGTCTAGCAGAACTCTAAGGGACCTAACAATGTGGGAGCAGAAAGAAGCCAGTTCTGAATTCATGATATCCTTCTATTGGGTCCATCTTACTAGTCCTTCTATTTTTATTCATGGTAAAAATACACCCTATTATTAAATAAGGCACCCAAACCCTGTCTTCCTTTGAAAATGTTCTGTTGTGCTCTTTACCTGGAATGTCTGTCCCCCACTTTCCACTTGGAAAAGATTGCTTATCCTTCAGAACCAGGTAAAATGTTTATAATTCACACCTGGAGGATGTTTTTCTGTGACTTTATTGTTTTTAGTATCATCCTATATTTTAATCACAATGTATACTTGTTTTATTTCATTTTATCCCATTTCTGCCATTGCAGAACACTACTCAAAAGCAAGATGCAAAGCCTATTTGTCTTTACTTTTCCATTCCTGTATGTATCTTCCAAATCTCTAGTATGCACTACTTTCTTCCTCATTGCATTATCCTCTCTTTCTCATTGTCCTCTCTTATTTCTTTTCTACATCTGGTCCAAGTCCTTCTATATGAAGATCAGTTTATCCCATTTAAACTACTCCAAGTCCACTCATTATTCTGTTCAGCCCAATAATATCTAACAGACTATGAATGAAAAACAAAGGATCCAGCTTAGAAAGTAGGGGAAAGGGATATGCTGTGAATAGTCTTTAATAATTTTGTCCTCAAAATAAGTGTCAGTCTGTATTCCACAGGACTGTGCACTCCTTGATCATGTTTTGGGTTTTATCGCAATGTATTTAATTTTTTGATATTGCCAGTAGTTAGCATAATGCTTGACACAAAATTGCTATTCAGTAAATATTGGTTGCTTGAATAACTGAATGAAGGAATAAATGAATGAATAGAAAGCTCATATTCTACAGGAAATTCATATAAATGCAAAAATACCTAATTAGTGACATTCTAAACCCATTATTACTATGGTCTTAGAAAATTATGCAAACAAGTTCCTTAGAAACTAATTTTTTGGGTCATTTAACAGTAACAATGGTTTTCACTCAAAGATTCCACTGCTCATCTATCAAAACCTATGATAAGCCAAATCTCCCCATCAGCTGGGGTGTCAGCACAATGACTCACATTGCCTAAGATACTTCTGCACAGAAGTGTGCCTGCCAGTTTGCAGCTAAAAGGAAATCAGCCCTAAAAAAATAGCTTCATTTTACCACTCTTGTCTCTCTTTGGCATATACACAGGCTAGGTACCTAACATCCTAAAATGCTTACTCTTCCTTTCTATGATCAAAGATTACCCATTAGAAATTATTTTTGTTGAGTTCTACTTTATCTTCCTAAGAAAGATAAGAGACTAGAAAACCAGTGCACATAGAAGACAAGAAGTTAAGCTAGTAAAACGACATTTCCTTTCACATAGGATTACAGAACTCACTATTCCAGAGTTAAACTAGAATCGGTTATCCAGGAGAAGATGGATAATTTCGATGAGAACCTTTTACCCATAAATTGCTGTCCATCTCCAGTCATGAAGAAAAATGGTAGGCTCTACATTTCTCTCACATTTAAATATCAGGAACAGAAAAATGAGAATTTCAGGAATTAATGGTATCACTGACCCTTACATTTATTTTGGAACCTCGAGATGAGAACTAGTCCTTCATTTAGAGTAAAGGAATTTCTTTAAAAAACATTCACATTCTCTCTGAGGAGCATTTCTGACACAGTACATTCTTCGTAGCTTCCTTCACATCTTTGTTCCTCAAACTATAGATGAGGGGATTGAGCATAGGTGTCACAACTCCATAGAAGAGAGAGATGATTTTGTCTGTGACTTGTACTTTGTCTGCACCAGAAGAGTCTTTAGCCTTGGGTTTTGCATACATGAAGAGGATGGTTCCATAGAATACAATCACCACTGTTAAGTGGGCGGAGCAAGTGGAGAAGGCTTTGCGCTTCCCCTCTGCAGAAGGAATCTTCAGGATGGTGGAGAGAATGCAAACGTAGGAAACGAAAATGAAAAGTACTGGGACCACAAGAAAAATTATATTAGCAATAGCCATACTAATAACATTTATGGAGATATCAGCACAGGCCAATTTTAAGACAGCCAAGATTTCACAAGTAAAGTGATTAATGACATTATCCCCACAGAAAGGAAGCCTCATTGCAAGAGAGGTCTGCAACATAGAATTGACACCCCCTGCAATCCAGGACCCAGCAGCCATGGGCACATAGGAAGTCCTGCTCATTATGATGGAGTATCTCAGAGGGTTACAGATGGCCACATAGCGGTCAAACGCCATCATGCTTAAAAGGACACACTCTGTGGCTCCCATAGCGAAGGAGAGAAACATTTGCACTCCACATCCAGAGAAGGAAATGGTTTTCTTTGACGTTAAGAAGCTGCTGAGAAATAGGGGAATAGAAGAACTGGTATAGCAAATATCCAAGAATGATAAGTTACTGAGGAAAAAGTACATGGGGGTGTGCAGGTGGGTGTCACAGACACTTACAATGATGATGACTCCATTTCCCAGCAGGATCACTAGGTACATACATAGGACCAGCACAAAATAAATGGCCTCAAGTTCTGGATAGCCAGAAAGTCCCAAAAGGACAAATTCTGTCACAGAAGACTGATTGGTCTTTCCCATGTTAATATTTTCTTTCACTAAAATGAATTCTGTGGCAGCCAGAATACCTGTGGATCTGTTACAACAGTGTTTGCAAAAGTTATTTGTATCCTTAAGTGGCTTCCCTTATGGGTAATATAGACTTATAAATAGATGCACAGATAGCATAAGAATATGGTAAGATTCTCTAAGCTCAGTTAGAATTTTAGGTCTCATGGAGACTTCAGCTCAAAAATTTAAAAAAAAAGTCCTTGTTAGAAAAGAGAATCAGAAAACATACAACTGGGTTAGAATTATGTACCTCATTTACATTATGAATTTGAAATTATTTTGAATGCAATGTCACCATAACATTTTGACCAAACAATCTGGAACACAACTAATATGTTAGCATCAACAAAAATTACTGTCCTTCAGTTACTAAAATAAAATGGTGTATGTAAGTCCTGCTTTAATGGTTTCATCTCGGTTTCAGAATCTTGTGGCTAGAAAAACAAGCTGAAAAGATACATTTTTAGAAAAAGCAATTTGGTTTAATTTAAATCTGGGAGGAAATATATACCTGTAATATCTTAAGAATATTAACTAGACATTACTAATAGTTGTAAAAGAAAAAGGAAACATTTTTAGATAAAATTATTGTATTTCTCAGTAAAAATTGGGGTGTCTATTGTCTTGCCTAATATATATATATATATAATGAATTATAAGTAGATCTCAGAAAAACTCTAGTGTTCATGTCTCAATCTACAAATCATAATAAAGATATAACCTAAGAAACTCAAGTGATGGGGGATTTACTCTTTTACTTGCAGGTATGAGAAAATACATACTACTTTTCTGCACAGAAATCAGCTTCTGCTCAAACAGTTGCTCTATCAATTTTTTTCTCACTGCATATTCAGAACACCCATAATAAAGTGGGATAGGTCATTCAAAATATTCTTAAGCATTACTAATACATTCTAATTATTTATATCCACACTTGACTAGAAGTACAAGGTTTCTAAATTAAAATGCCAGAAATGGGGGCACCTGGGTGGCTCAGTGGGTTAAGCCTCTGCCTTCAGCTCAGGTCATGATCTCAGGGTCCTCGGATCGAGCCCCGCATCGGGCTCTCTGCTCAGCAGTGAGCCTGCTTCCTCCTCTCTCTGCCTGCCTCTCTGACTACTTGTGATCTCTCTCTCTCTCTGTTAAATAAATAAAATCTTTTTTTTAAATACCAGAAATGGAAATCCTACTTTTTTGTGAGATTGCTCATCTCATAAATTCCATCTTAATAAGTTCAATAATAAAACTAAAATAACTATATGCTTCTCCGTTTTCATTAACACCAAGTAGCTGTCATTGATACAGTAAAAAACAAAACAAAATGAAATGAAACAAAAAACAAACAAAACAATTAACCAGGAGAAAAACTGGACTGGACTGACTTCCAGTAAAAATAAAAATTGGGGCTCTTTACAGACACCTCCCTAGTAGAGGAGCCTTTAGAGGACCAGCCAAGAGGTCCTTGTGGCTGGCTGGACCTGGTGGCTCAGTCGGTTAAGCATCTGCCTTCAGCTCAGGTCATGATCCCAGGGTCCTGAGTCCTGCCTTGGGATCCCTGCTCAGTGGGGAGCCTGCTTTTCCCTCTCCTGCCTGCTGCTCCCCCTGCTTGTGCTAACCACCACCCCTAACAAATAAAATCTTTAAAAAAAAAAAAAAAAAAAGACCAGCCAATGGAGAACCAAAGCAACTTAAAGTCTTTGCTGCTTTGAGGATCTTTCTAATCCCAAAAGTAATTTAAAGTTGGCAATGTGGATTGCTTAGAATTTAGGAACTCTCTAGTCCTTTTGGGATGAAGTCCCCTAGAAGCAATTAGAACAAAGTTGCTAATACCATTAAACTTAAGTGTAACTCACAAATAAAAAACCAATTCTTCTGTCTTTACACAATTTTTTTTTTCTTTTTTAAAGATTTCATTTATTTATTTGACAGAGAGAGATCACAAGTAGGTGGCGGTGGTGAGGGGAAGAAGGCTCCCTGCTAAGCAGAGAGCCAGATGCAGAGCTTAATCCCAGGACCCGGGGATCATGACCTGAGCCAAAGGCAGAGGCTTTAACCCACTGAGCCACCCAGATGCCCTACTGAGAGCAAATTTAGAATGGCTACCCAGGTAAAATGGTCAAGACATGGATGTTAGAATTGACTATGTCTGATAAAGAGATGTTGCAGTAATCTGTGATGCTTAGGTTTAAATGATATTTTGTTCTTAATAAATAAGTTATCTACCAATTCCTTTATTTTCACCTCTAAATTCTAGATTCTCAGAGTTGATAAACATTATTGTGGTCTCACTGCCCTCTCCAAATAGCCAGAATAATAGACACAGTCATTTTAATTTTGCTCACTCATGCTCTCTATTCAATACATACACAATACTCCAAACTTAACCAATCTCTTTTTCAGCGTATCTATACTGGTATGATACAACATGGAAGAGACCATATCAACAATTTCCATTATATGAGCAAACCATACTTTACTTATGAACAGGAAAAGAAGTCCAACTTGAGGTGGGTAATTATTATGACATTTTCTATGACTATCTTTTGAAATCAATATAAATATATGAAGAATTCAATCATTTTACATGAATGTTATAAAATACTCTTCCAGCATGGAAATGACTGAAATCCCTGTGATTAGTCTTTTTAAAAAGAGAATAAAATTTGACAACAAAACTCTTGTCAGTGAACAACGTTTTTTAAAAGTCATTGAGTAAAAGATACATGGTAATACTGGGTATGAAACATGTAACAGCTCAAATAAGGAACTCAGTAAATGGGACATGCAGTACAATGAATACTATGACTCTATAATGGGTCCTAAAATAAGCTTTAAGTACTTTCAAACAATTTAAATCATTCAGAGAATGTTCTCTGGCCATATAGAATTAAACCAGGAAATTTTTTAAAAAGAAAATATAACTTAAAAAAAATCTCCAAATGTTAGAAACTTACATAATGCACTCCTAGTAACATAAGTATGAGAAAGAAATCACAACAAAAAATAAAACTGTTTTGAACTGAAATCTTTGGGATGCAGCAAAGGTGGTTCTATGAGGAAAGTATGTAGCAATACAAGCCTTTCTCAAGTAACAAGACAGTTTTCAAATACATAACCTAACCCTACACCTAAAGGAGTCTGAAAAATAATAGCAAATAAGGCCTGAACCCAGCAGAAGAAGAGAAATAATAAAGATCAGGCAGAAATCAATGAAATAGAAAACAAATAAATAGTAGAACAGTTCAATGAAACTAGGAGCTGACTCTCTGAAAGAATTAAGATTGATAAACCCCTGGCCAGACTTATCAAAGAGAAAAGAGAAAGGACCCAAATAAATAAAATCATGAATGAAAGAGGAAAGATCACAACCAACACCAAAGAAATACAAACAAGTATAAGAAAATATTATGAGCAACTATATGCCAGCAAATTAGACAATCTGGAAGAGATGGATACATTCCTAGAGAAATATAAACTACCAAAACTGAAACAAGAAGAAATAGAAGAACCTGAACAGACCCATAACCAGTAAGGAAATTGAAGCAATAAACAAAATCTTCCCCCAAAATAAGAGCCCAGGGTCAGATGGCTTCCCAGGGGAATTCTACCAAACATTTAAAGAAGAATTAACACCTATTTCTCTGAAGCTGTTTCAAAAAATAGAAAAATAAAATGGAAGTAAAACTTCCAAACTCATTTTATGAGGCAAGTATTACCTAGATCCAAAAACCAAACAAAGACCCCGTCAAAAAGGAGAACTATAGACCAATACCCCTGATGAACATGGATACAAAAATTCTCACCAAAATACTAGCCAATAGGATCCAACTGAATTAAAGAATTATTCAATTCTTTTAATGGCCAAGTGGGATTTATTCCTGGGCTATAAGGCTGGTTCAACATCTGCAAATTAATCAGTGTGATACAATACACTAATAAAAGAAAAAAGACCATATGATACTCTCAATAGATGCAGAAAAAGCATTTGACAAAGTACAGCATCCTTTCTTGATCAAAATGCTTCACAGTGTAGGGATAGAGGGTACATGCCACAATATCATAAAAGCCATCTATGAAAAACCCACAGCGAATATCATTCTCAATGGGGAAAAACTGAGAGCTTTCCCCCAAGGGTCAAGAACACAGCAGGGACGTCCACTATCACCACTGCTATTCAATACAGTACTAGAAATCCTAACCTCAGCAATCAAACAACAAAAAGAAATAAAAGGCATCCAAATCAGCAAAGAAGTCAAACTCTCACTCTGCATATGATATGATGCTTTATGTGAAAAACCCAAAAGACTCCACCCTAGAACTGCTAGATCTCATAAAGAATTCAGTAAAGTGTCAGGATATAATATCAATGCACAGAAATCAGTGGCATTTCTATAAAATAACAATGAGAAAAAGAAAGAAATTAAGGAGTCGATCACCTTTACAATCGCACCCAAAACCATAAGATACCTTGGAACAAATGTAACCAAAGAGGCAAAGAATCTATACTCAGAAAATCATAGAATACTCATGAAAGAAATTGAGGAAGACACAAAGAAATGGAAAAATGTTCCATGCTCATGGATTGGAAGAACATATATTGTGAAGATGGCTATGCTACCTAGAGCAATCTACACATTTAATGCAATCTCTATCAAAATACCATCAACTTTTTTCAAAGAAATGGAACAAATAATCCTAAAATTTGTATGGAACCACAAAAGACACTGAAGAGCCAGAGGAGTGTTGTAAAAGAAAAACAAAGCTGGTGGCATCACAATTCCTGAATTCAAGCTCTAAGACAAAGCTTTAAGCATCAAGACAGCATGGTACTGGCACAAAAACAGACACATAGGTCAATGGAACAGAATACAGAGCCCAGAAACAGACCCTCAGCTCTATGGTCAAGTAATCTTCGACAAAGCTGGAAAGAATGTTCAATGGAAAAAGGACAGTCTCTTCAACAAACAGTGTTGAAAAAATTGGACAGCCACATGCAGATGAATGAAACTGGACCATTTCCTTACATCACACAGAAGAAATAGACTCAAAATGGATGAAAGACCTCCACGTGAGACAGGAATCCATCAAAATCCTCAAGGATAACACAGGCAGCAACCTCTTCGACCTCAGCTGCAGCAACTTAGAACTCAGCTGTAGAAACATCACCAATGGCAAGGGAAGCAAGGGCAAAAATAAACTATTGGGACTTCATCAAGATCAAAAGCTTTTGCACAGCAAAGGAAACAGTCCGCAAAACCAAGAGACAACTGACAGAATGGGAGAAGATATTTGAAAATGACATATCAGATAAAGGGCTACTATCCAAAAGCTATAAAGAGCTTATCAAACTCATCACGCAAAGAACAAATAATCCAATCAAGAAATGGGCAGAGTAGCTGTTTGTCCCTCTTTAGAGCGTATCATGCTTAGCGAAATAAGTCAAGCAGAGAAAGACAACTATCATATGATCTCCCTGATATGAGGAAGTGGTGATGCAACATGGAGGCTTAAGTGGGTAGGAGAAGAATAAATGAAACAAGATGGGATTGGGAGGGAGACAAACCATAACTGACTCTTAATCTCACAAAACATACTGAGGGTTGCTGGGGGGAGGGGGTTTGGGAGAAGGGGGTGGGATTATGGACATTGGGGAGGGTATGTGCTTTGGTGAGTGCTGTGAAGTGTGTAAACCTGGTGATTCACAGACCTGTACCCCTGGGGATAAAAATATATGTTTATAAAAAAATAAAAAGTTAAAAAAAAATAATAAATAAAAAAATAAAAAAAAAAAAAGAAATGGGCAGAGGATATGAACAGACATTTCTGCAAAGAAGACATCCAGATGGCCAACAGACACATGAAAAAGTGCTCCACATCATTTGGCATCAGGGAAATACAAATCAAAACCACAATGAGATAACCACCTCACACCAGTCAGAATGGCTAAAATTAGCAAGTCAGGAAATTATAGATGCTGGCAAGGATGCAGAGAAAGGGGAACCCTCCTACACTGTTGGTGGGCATGCAAGTTGGTACAGGCACTCTGGAAAACAAAAAGTTTAAAATAGAGCTAACCTACAACCCAGCAATTGCACTACTGGATATTTACCCCAAAGATAAAAATGCAGTGATCCAAAGGGGCACAAGCCCCTCTATGTTTATAGAAGCAATATCCACAATAGCCAAACTATGGAAAAAGCCCAGATATCCATTCGTAGATGTCCATCAAAAGATGAATGGGTAAAGAAGATGCGGTATATATATATACGTGTATATATATATACATATTTCATTTTTTGTTAGCTGTATAATATATATATATATATATATATATATATATATATATATATATATACTTTTCTTTTTTGTATTTTTAAAAAATCTTTTTTTCACTTATTTATTTTCAGCATAACAGTATCATTATTTTTTCACCACACCCAGTGCTCCATGAAATCCATGCTCTCTATAATACCCACCACCTGGTACCCTGACCTCCCACCCCCCCACCACTTCAAACCCCTCAGATTGTTTTTCAGAATCCATAGTCTCTCATGATTCACCTCCCCTTCCAATTTATCCCAACCCCCTTCTCTCTAACTCCCCATGTCCTCCATACTTTTTGTTATGCTCTACAAATAAGTGAAACCATATGATAATTGATTCTCTCTGCTTGACTTATTTCACTCAGCATAATCTCTTCCAGTCCCGTCCATGTTGCTACAAAAGTTGGGTATTCGTCCTTTCTGATGGAGGCATAATACTCCATAGTATATATGGACCACATCTTCCTTATCCATTCATCCTTTGAAGGGCATCTTGGTTCTTTCCACAGTTTGGTGACCGTGGCCATTGCTACTATAAACATTGGGGTACAGATGGCCCTTCTTTTCACTACATTGGTATCTTTGGGGTAAATACCCAGGAGTGCAATGGCAGGGTCATAGGGAAGTTCTATTTTTAATTTCTTGAGGAATCTCCACACTGTTCTCCAAAGAGGCTGCACCACTTGCATTCCCACCAACAGTGTAAGAAGGTTCCCCTTTTTCCACATCCTCTCCAACACATTTCATTTTTGATAGCTGTATAATATTCCACTGTGTTGTGTATGTGTGTGTGTGTGTGTGTGTGTGTGTGTATTCCACTGTGTTGTGTGTCTGTGTGGGTGTATATATACGTGTATACATACACGTATATATATACATATGTATATATATACACATATATATATATTCCACTGCATTGTGTCTCTCTATATATATATGCACACACACATATATATATATATATTCCACTATGTTGTGTCTATATATATATATATATACACACACACATAAACACATACACACACACACACACACACACACACAACACAGTGGAATACACACACACACACACACACACACCCCACAGTGGAATATTATACAGCTATTAAAAAATGAAATCTTGCCATTTGCAACAACATGGATAGAACTAGAGGGGATTATGCTAAGTTAAATAAGGCAACCAGAGAAAGACAATTATCATGCTTTCTCTGAGGAATCTTAGAGGTGGGGGGTTTGTGGGGGATAGGAAAGGAAAAAAACTATTTTGAACTGAATCATAATGAGCATCCCAATAAAATTTTATGGAATCCAGCTAAAGCCAGTGATTAGAAGAAAATTTATAGCCCAAAATACATATATTAGATGATCTTATACTCTATCTCAAAATTTAAAAAAAAAACATAAAATTAAATCAACATGTTGCCCCCTTCATTCTGCTGTTAAACCTACCCACTGAATATTTTATTTCCATTATGGTTTTTTCCATTAGGTTCTTTTTTCTGTATCTTTTCTGAGGCCTTGTTTCTTTGTGAAGGCCTTCTATATTTTCATTTGTTTCAAGTGTGTGTATATTTGCCCACTGAAGCATTTTATAATGGTTGCTTTAAATTCCTTGTCAAATAATTCCAATATCTGTTCATTTTTTGTTGTATCTAGAGATTGTCCTTTATCATTCGAATTGAGATATCTGATACTTTATATGAGGAATGATATTCATTTGTATCCTGGATATTTTAGGTACTATGAAAGTCTGGATCTTATTCAGATCTATTTCAGCAGTCTTCCTCTAAAACCACATCCTTTAGAGAAAGGAGTCACTACCTCATTCTTGCCAGATCTGGCAAAATTCTAAACTCCCCACAGGACTTGATGTCACAATGGGGATGGAAGAATTCATTCCTAGCAGGTATAGATGAAAGCCTTGACTTCCTACTAATCTGTTTCTGAAGCCTGTCTGGAGGGAAAAGACAGATGGTAGAGGGTTGAAATCTAGGCTCCCCATTTGAAAATGCTGAAGTAAGAGAGCAGGGTTGCAGTATTTTCCTCTGGTGTTTGGCTGGAATAGGGCAATTACTGCCATTACGTATTCTGTCTTGCTAAGCCACCCCTTTCCTATTCCTTTGGCTAAAGAGAGTAAATTTTCTTGTGCTTTTTTTGTTTGTTCCCATTGGTGTTTGGGAGTTTTAAGCTTATGTTGCACTCTGTCTGGGATTTATAAAAGGCAAAAAGAAAACTCAGGAAACTCACTGCACCTTTTATTTCCTTAGATCCCAGAGTCCCTAGTTTCTCTTTCCACTATGAGAAGAGCCTCCGCTCTTCTCCTGCTCAGGAATAGAAGGGTTTCCCTTTCTCAGGAGTCTGGAGTCTGTTCAGCCTAGCGACCTGAGAAGGGGGGGGGGCACATCCTGCCGGAAGGGCCCCTTGGGAGGGGTATAACTGGGGTCCTGGACTTTCTTGTATGAGTCATAGTTGTTGAGCCCCTCTGGAGGAGGCGGCTGCTTCTTCATCTGCTGCTCTTTCCGCCTCTGCTCCTGGCGAAGGAGCTCCTGCATCTCCAGCATCACCCTGGCGTTCCTCTCTGTCTTTCAGAGTCTTCTTTTTTTTTATTATTTTCAGCATAACAGTATTCATTATTTTTGCACCACACCCAGTGCTCCATGCAATCCGTGCCCTCTATATTACCCACCACCTGGTACCCCAACCTCCCAGGCCCCACCACTTCAAACTCCTCAGATTGTTTTTCAGAGTCCATAGTCTCTCATGATTCATCACCCCTTCCAATTTCCCTCAACTCCCTTCTCCTCTCCATCTCCCCTTGTCCTCCATGCTATTTGTTATGCTCCACAAATAAGTGAAACTATATGATAATTGACTCTCTCTGCTTGTCTTATTTCACTCAGCACATAATCTCTTCCAGTCCCATCCATGTTGATACAAAAGTTGGGTATTCATCCTTTCTGATGGATGCATAATACTCCATAGTGTATATGGAACACATCTTCCTTATCCATCGTCTGTTGAAGGGCATCTTGGTTCTTTCCACAGTTTGGCGACTATGGCCATTGCTGCTATAAATATTGGGGTACAGATGGCCCTTCTTTTCACTACATCTGTATCTTTGGGGTAAATACCCAGGAGTGCAATTGCAGAGTCATAGGGAAGCTCTATTTTTAATTTCTTGAGGAATCTCCACACTGTTTTCCAAAGTAGCTGCACCAACTTGCATTTCCACCAACAGTGGAAGAGGGTTCCCCTGTCTCCACATCCCCTCCAACACATGTTGTTTCATGTCTTGCTAATTTTGGCCATTCTAACTGGTGTAAGGTGGTATCTCAATGTGGTTTTAATTTGAATCTCCCTGATGGCTAGTGATGATGAACATTTTTCATGTGTCTAATAGCCATTTGTATGTCTTCATTGGAGAAGTGTCTGTTCATATCTTCTGCCCATTTTTTGATATGATTGTTTTTGTGTGTTGAGTTTGAGGAGTTCTTCATAGATCCTGGATATTAACCTTTTGTCTGTATGTCATTTGCAAATATCTTCTCCCATTCTGTGGGCTGCCTCTTCATTTTGTTGACTGTTTCCTTTGCTGTGCAGAAGCTTTTGATCTTGATGAAGTCCCGAAAGTTCATCTTTGCTTTTGTTTCCTTTGCCTTTGGAGACATATCTTGAAAGAAGTTGCTGTGGCTGATATCGAAGAGGTTACTGCCTATGTTCTCCTCTAGGATTCTGATGGATTCCTGTCTCACGCTGAGGTCTTTTATCCATTTCGAGTTTATCTTTGTGTACGCTGTAAGAGAATGGTCAAGTTTCATTCTTCTACATATAGCTGTCCAGTTTTCCCAGCACCATTTATTGAAGAGTCTGTCTTTTTTCCACTGTATATTTTTTCCTGTTTTGTCGAAGATTATTTGACCATAGAGTTGAGGGTCCATATCTGGACTCTCTACTCTGTTCCACTGGTCTATGTGTCTGTTTTTATGTCAGTACCATGCTGTCTTGGTGATCACAGCTTTGTAGTAAAGCTTGAAATCTGGTAACATGATGCTCCCAGTTTTATTTTTGTTTTTCAACATTTCCTTAGCGATTCGGGGTCTCTTCTGATTCCATACAAATTTTAGGATTATTTGCTCCAGCTCTTTGAAAAATACCAGTGGCATTTTTATCAGAATAGCATTAAAAGTATAGATTGCTTGACTTATGCTGAAAATAAAAAATAAATTTAAAAAAAGTATAGATTGCTCTAGGCAGTATAGACATTTTAACAATGTTTATTCTTCCGATCCAAGAGCATGGAATGTTCTGCCATCTTTTTGTGTCTTCTTCAATTTCTTTCATGAGTGTTCTATAGTTCCTCAAGTACAGTTCCTTTACCTATTTGGTTAGGTTTATTCCCAGGTATCTTACGGTTCTTGGTGCTATAGTAAATGGAATCGATTCTCTAATTTCCCTTTCTGTATTTTCATTGTTAGTGTATAAGAAAGCCACTTATTTCTGTACATTGACTTTGTATCCTGCCATGTTGCTGAATTGCTGTATGAGTTCTAGTAGTTTGGGGGTGGAGTCTTTGGGTTTTCCATATAAAGAATCATGTCATCTGTGAAGAGAGAGAGTTTGACTTCTTCATTACCAATTTGGATACCTTTTATTTCTCTTTGTTGTCTGATTGCTGTTGCTAAAACTTCTAATACTATGTTGAACTAGAGTGGTGAGAGTGGGCATCCTTGTCGTATTCCTGATCTCAACGGGAAGGCTGCAAGCTTTTTCCCATTGAGGATGATATTTGCTGTGGGTCTTTCATAGATAGATTTGATGAAGTTCAGGAATGTTCCCTCTATCCCTATACTTTGAAGCGTTTTAATTGGGAACGGATGCTGGATTTTGTCAAATGCCTTTTCTGCATCAATTGAGAGGACCATGTGGTTCTTCTCTCTTCTCTTATTAATTTGTTCTATCACATTGATTGATTTGTGAATGTTGAACCATCCTTGTAGCCCAGGGATGAATCCCACCTGGTCATGGTGGATAATCTTTTTAATGTGCTGTTGTATCCTGTTTGCTAGGATCTTGTTGAGAATCTTAGCATCCATATACATCAGTGATATTGGTCTGAAATTGTAGTTTTGATTTGTATTTCCCTGATAATTAGTGGTGTTGGGTACCTTTTCATGTTTCTGTTGGCCATCTGTACATCTTCTTTGGAAAAATATCTATTCAATTATTCTGCCCACTTTTTAGTTGAATCATTTGTAGGGTTTTTTAGTGTTCAGTTGTATAAATTCTTTATGTTTTTGGATATTAACACTTTATGAGATATATCATTTGCAAATATCTTCTCCTATTCAGTAGGCTGCCTTTTTGTTTTGTTAGTTTCCTCCACTGTGCAAAAACTTTTTAGTTTGATGTAGTCTCAATATTTTATTTTTGTTTCCTTTGGGTTAGCTATTACATTTTCAAAAATATACTCATCCCATCTCCTTGCTTCACAGATTATCTATTACAAATGATCTTGAGTCTCCTTAAAGTCACATCCATCTTGCTAATAAACATACTCTAGAGGTGGTAGTGTAATGTAAATGTGAATTAAGTTAAAATAATAAGATCTAGAATCATCATAGCATGGCCAGAGAGTCAGCTGAATTAGAGGAGGCAGTTGGGAAGCCATGGAAATAGTGTACTGGAGTTAGAGGAGGTAGTTGCAAAGGAATGTAGATAGTGTATTGGCCATTCAGATGAGGCTGGGAACCCATAGCTTTGGTTATGGCATGCCAGTGTTTTCCCACCACACCAAGGAAAAATGTACCACACTGACTTTTCCATTCTACAAAAAGAGCATCCTAAAAAGCTCTATGAGGGGAATGAGGCTTTACTCATTAAAAATAGGGAAAGAAGAAAATCTCTGATCCCAGTCTTTCTCCGTTGTCATTACTCTCAAAAGTCAAAGATAAATGGAGAATTACTGTTTCACTCTCTATTTACTTTTCATTTCCTATTTTCCATTTACAAATATTTTACCACAGTTATAATTGTCTTTAAAAATGACACAGGATAATTCAAAATACACAATTATTTTAGAAAGTAGGTTAAAAAGTCAGAACTACACTATGCTCTCAATTTTATATGCAGTACATGCAAATGAATATATTAAAATATTAATAGTTACTGCAACTGAAATTATGGATGTATTTTTCTTTCTTTGGGCTTTTCCAAGTTTTCCAGCTTTTCTGTGATAAGTATATATTCTTTATTTAATCAAAAAATTTTTAATTTATTAAAAAAATAGTTTCTTGCTTGATAGACTATACTATAATTAGGTCTTTAAGACAATATCCCTAAAGCTTTAAGAGCTGCAACTACCTTCCACACAATTTAAAGATACTCTTTAAATGTCTTCTGGGATTACAAGGTCCCTTAGAAGAAAAGAAAAAATGATTTAAATAGAGCCATGGATAGGTCCTTTGGACATTCTTAGGGCCCCAAGATTAGAGAACACATATTTATTGATACAAATTCAAGACAGAACATTTTAGTAGGGATGACAGCCTTACTTTTGGTCTGTTCCCTTGACACTAACCACAGTAATGTGAAACGGTGGTGTTCCTAACAGTGGGCCCCACAGCTCAAAAAGAAGAGAGCAAAAATTTCAGCCCGAGAAAGGGCAACCACAACGAATTTATCATCTGGACACAAAGAAAATGGTAAAATACTAGAAAAAGGAACTATAAATGGATGAATGTGCCTGTGTCTAAAACTATGTCCTTTTTTAGAAACTGAACTCTCAACAGGCAATGCTACCTACTTGTGTGGGGAGCAGGTAAGAATCCTACACTAAGAACTGAATAGAAAGCACTAAAGAGTTGTAAAGATTTGTTTCAGAAAGAGAAGGAGAACTGGAAATGATAAATCATAAATAATTTATGTTTTCTGTTTTTAAAATTTTTTCCTTCAAACTGATTTTAAACTTCCAGAAAATTTACAAAGTTGGTTCAAAGAGCTCCCTTATATATCTCACCTAACCTCGAATGTTAACATCTTACAGAACCATAGTACAAATATCAATAATAAGAAAGTAACATTGGTACATTATATTGACTATGGACTTTATTCAAATTTCACCAATTTTCCACTAATGTCTTTTCCTTTTTCAGGATCCTCCTCAGGATTCCACTTGTTATTATATACTTGTTATTTCTCCCTTATCTCTTCCATTCCAATTTATAACTGTTCCTCAATCTTTTTTTTTTTTACTACTTTGAAAAATTCCAAACAAAAAAATTAAAAAATGGGCTAAAAGAATTATTATATCAAGGAAGTATCTTGAGTACCTATGAGCATAATTTTAAACTATTCATTTCTCCTTAGGATGAAAAAGGGAAAATGTCAGCCTGAGAGACTGAATTAAATTAACACATTGTATTCTCATTCTGTGTCAAGGATTATTACATATCACAAATAATCTTCAAAACAATTCTATAAAGTAAGTACTATTATGCTAATATTACAGATGACGACACATCATGTTCAGGGAAGAAAGTGTCTTGCCCAAGATCGGTACAGTTATGAAGACCTAGAGCAGAGAGTGGACTGGGATCCTAAGTTCTCTGACTCCAAGCCAATTGTTCTTTCCTTCAAGACATGGTATTCTTTTACACAAATATATCTTGTCAGTGGTCTGGACAAAGGGATAAAGAGATTAGGGCACAGTAGACTTCCATAACACAATCTTAGAGATGGTCAAAGCCGGCAGGCTGAGTGAAGGTGAATCAATTCCAGGAGTGAGACTACCGCTCAGATAGAAGTTCCCACCGGATAAGAGCTAAACATTTTTGCTGTGTTTCCAGGAGGATAAAAAAAAAAAGAAAAAAACTGCATGTGGTTTCCACAGTGAAGGAAAACTAAGAAAAACCACAGGATAATTCTCAAAACCATGTAGAAAGAAGAGAAAAGGCCTTTGCTTTTTCTCTTTGCCTTTGTTCATTCCACCTTATCCATTTTCTTTTGAGGCACATCGGGCTTATTTATTCAGACAAGCACTGGGGATCTCCTGTGAGGGACGTTTCATATTGTGAAGAACAAAGATGCTTTATAAACAATAGGGGACACTATGTCTGGAAATAGAATTCAATACCTAGTACTAGGAATTTTCTCCTGAGGATGCTTTACAGGATAGCTGTCATATAGCCTGATATAAGAGGCCCACGGGGCAAAATATGAAATGCTGGATGTATTTATATACTTTATATACAAACTTCTGTTAATAGATACAGGTAGAAGACAGTAGAGGCACGTGACCCGTGAGTCTCAGAATTTTCTTCCCTTGCATAGGTGGTGCCCAATGGTGAAAAACAATCTAAGGACAGGGCCTTTGGGGAAGATGAATAAAGCTCAGAAAGCCAAGAAATTGAAACTTGACCTTTTTATGGACAAAGAAAAAGAAGCCAAAGTAACAGAAGTTCCTGCTATTTCCCCATGGTCTTGTGTTTCAGGCAGTTATCTCCTCTCTTTTTACTACATAATCCTATTGCTGCATCCTGGTTGCTAACCCTGGTTACACTCCAAATAATGGGCTCTGGCATCCCTTTGCAAAAAGTGGGCTGTGTCAGTATGTCTTCTCAGAGTGGATGTATTTGTAAGATTGACTGAAATCAGAATGTTAAAAGGCATTAATTATTGTATGTAATAAAGCACCAAACATCTCAAATCAATTTCCAGTCCACTGACTGTTCTTTCCCCTTCTTGGGTTTTAGAGAAAACTGAGGCTAACAAATAACTGGACCTTTTGGCTTCTTCAGTAATTTCCTAATCATTAGAAAGAATACAGAGATATCAATCTTTGCCCCAGGGTAGTTTCCTATTAAGAATTTCTTTTTTTTTTATTTCTATAATCAGAAATATAGTTTTATTAAAGAAAAATGTGAAAAATATGTAAAAGTTTAGAAAATTTTAACTACCTCAAAACCAAATCTGATAAAGAAAACCATAGTTAATATTTTTTTTAAGATTTTATTTATTTGTCAGAGAGAGAGGGAGAGAGAGCGAGCACAGGCAGACAGAATGGCAGGCAGAGGCAGAGGGAGAAGCAGGCTCCCTGCCGATCAAGGAGCCTGATGTGGGACTCGATCCCAGGACGCTGGGATCATGACCTGAGCCGAAGGCAGCTGCTTAACCAACTGAGCCACCCAGGCGTCCCCATAGTTAATATTTTGATGAGGTTTCTTTCAGCTACATGTATACAAAATGCACATATAGGATAATTTATATTGTGTGAGACTTGTTTTAATCTGACAATCTCGTATCATGAGCATTTTTCTTTGTCCTCAACTAATCTCCAAGACTGCAATTTTCTTTTTTTTTTAATTTTCTTTTTTTGTTTGTTTGAGAGAGGGAGAGAGTGTGAGCAGGGGGAGAAATAGAAGAGGAAAGAGTGGGACAGAAAGAATCTCTCCAGCAGACTTGTGCTGAGCTCGGAGTCTGACACAGGGTTCAACTCATAACCCTGATATCATGACCTGAGCAGAACCAAGAGTCAGACGCTCAACTGACTAAACCACCCAGGTGCCCAGCAAAACTGAACTTTTCAATGGTTTAACAAAAGAAGGTATGTTTTCTCACATATCATATAGTAAGTCCTTTTACCACATACCAGATTTCCAGAATCCTTTTTAAAACTTTTTTTTAAGATTTTATTTATTTATCTGAAAGAGAGAGTGAGAGAGAGAAAAAGATGATGAGCAGGGGGGGAAGAGCAGAGGGAGAAGCAGATTCCCCACTGAGCAGGAAACCAGATGTGGGACTTGATCTCAGGACCCTGGGGTAATGACCTGAGCCAAAGACAGACACTTAAAAAACTGAGCCACTCAAGCGCCCAATTTTTAGAATCCTTAAAAAGAAAAATTATGACTATCTGTTGGTTAGATATTTCAGAAAAATAATTATTAAATAGTGATGACGAGGATGATGATGATAAAAGTAATTGAGTGACTTTTAGGGAAATACAGAATTTCATCATTTAAAATCAAGTTGGTGCGTGTCTAAACTACTAAGTATTTAGAAAGAAAATTGAATTCTATCAAATGATTTTTTAATCTATCTGGATGATCATATAGGGTTTTTTATTTACCAATTTGTTTGCCATATTATACTGATCAATTTCTATAAACATATATTTTTATACTGATCAATTTCTAAATACTAATTTGAAATGCCTTGAATTTATGAAACTATTACACAGTTGGATTTTATTTTATATTTGTTTATGATTTTCATAGGTATATTTAAATGAAATTAAACCATAGTTTTATTCTGTCTTTGACACCTGGGGTATAAAAGTTATTTTAGCTGGATAAAATGACTTGAAAGCTGTTCCATAATTTTTTGGACATTAAACTCTTTATGTTGCACAGAAATTACTTGCTTCTGGGAAGTATAACCTCTTTCCTAAGTAATCTGTGTCTGGTGTCTATTTTGAAGATCAGTTTCTATCTTTATCCCAGCTGGATTTTTGATAAAACTACAGTATCTACTGTGCTAAGAGTCAAATAAATGAAAGTTTCTATGAGAGAGGTAGCACAGTTCTGTGAAACCTCTCAAAATAGGAATCCTACCCAAACTAATTCAGGAAGATTTCCTAGAAAAGGGTAATAATGGGGATGGGGACTTTCCAGTTTAAGATGAGAGCATCTACAAAAGAATAGAGAAGAATAAGAATGATGTTTAGGGTAATTGGTGAGGAGTTCAGTATGGCTATGATAGAGCATAGGAAGAATGGTCACTAGTTGCTCCAGAAGGTCTATATTACAACATTTAGGGGTGACAATCTGGTTGCAGGAGAGTCTTCTTGGAAGTACTGTATCAGACAAGTACAAAACAACTGGAGCACAGCTGAGTTTTCATATGGTATTAACCGTGTATATCATGGTAACTTATACATGGAAAGATCAATGTGAGATAGAAAAAACAAGGCAAGAGTGTTTATAATTCAACACACCTGAGGACCATGTAGTATTTTCAGAGGTAAAGAAGAGGATCTGTAATAGGTACTGTAGAGTTGTGATAGAAAGGCTGATTCTTGGGGCGCCTGGGTGGCTCAGTGGGTTAAAGCCTCTGCTGTCGGCTCAGGTCATGATCCCAGGGTTCTGGGATCGAGCCCCACATCAGGCTCTCTGCTCAGCAGGGAGCCTGCTTCCTCCTCTCTCACTCTCTGCCAGCCTCTCTGCCTACTTGTGATCTCACTCTCTGTCAAATAAATAAAATCTTTAAAAAAAAAAAAAAAGAAAGAAAGGCTGATTCTTGATCTAAACTGCCATTTATTAAATCCTGATTCTAGTTACAAGATGTTGGGGAAGATATTTAACTTCCATTTATCTGTTTGCTCCTCTGTAAAACAGGGATAATAACAGCATCTAATACTGCTATTATACAAATTACTTACCTCATAGGTTTTCAATGAATATTAAATGAGTTAATAGGATAAAGTGCTTTGACAGTGCCTTGCACAGAATTAGTTCTCAATAAATATTAGCTAGCTATTATTGGGTCAGCCATACGAACACTTATCAAAAGTCATAAAATCTTTGTTTCAGGAACTGTTATAAGCACAGTTTATATTCATTATCAAAAGGTTTCTTGCTACAAAATAAAAATAATATAGAAGACACCCAGGTGCCCAGGTAGGGGCACAGGGGTGACTCAGTTGGTTAAGTACCTGCCTTTGGCTCAGGTCATGATCCCAGGGTCCTGGGATCGAGCCCCACATCAGGCTGCCTGCTTCTCCCTCTTTCTCTGCCTGCTGCTCACCCTGCTTATGCTCTCTCTGTGTCAAATAAATAAAATATTTTTTAAAAAAGAAGAAAAAGACACAGAGATGCATTCCAACATAGCACATACAAAGATTAAGAGAAAAAATTACTTATCATTAAATACTAGTATTTTAGTATATTAATTTGCATGAAAACAATATAAAATCTGCATCAAGGATTTTGTTGAGAAAGAAAGAAGAGAATAATTACAGAATTTAGAAGAATACACGTGTTAGGAAATGTTAGGAATACAAGTGACTTATACTGACATAGGAGAAAGCCAGGTTCTAAAAAAAACTGTACTTATGTGGACCCAAGCCACTTAACCCCTGGACGCTCCTTGCATCAATCTCAAATAGTTCCAGATTAATTCTAGACTGGACCTTAAAAGAAGAATAGATATATGTCAACTTGAGACAAGAAAATATTCAGAGTCTGTCCATTAGGACCTCAAACTTTAGTGCTATCACCTTAAACACACTACATAAATTTTTATGAGTCAGTCAAGAAACTTAATAATTATAATCAATGATATAATTATACAAATATTATAATTACAGATACAGTGTTTTAACCATGTATTATAATAGACACATAAGATATTTTATGTAATTTAACACTCACAACAAATTGCCAAAATTATTTCTTTCCCACATCTTACCATGAACCAACTGAAAGTCACACACAAAGCTAAATGGCATGGTTAATTGTTCATGATGTATTATTTTAAAAATAGAACCAGCTTCCTTTTTAAAAGATTTTATTTCAGAATACTCATTAATATTTAGATTTATATGTACATTTAGAATGATGTTGTCCTTATTATTTTATTGGAGGCCTGACACTTCACAGCACAATTCTTGGGGTTATTGGTAGCTTTGCCTCTGCTACTGCATGGCCCTACAAAGTACTGAATCTCTCAGTGCTTCACTTTCATCATCAATAAAGTTAAAATTGTATCTATGCCTTTTCTGATACCCAGAGCTGAATGAAAAATCAAAATATTGCAGGTAAAAGTGATGTTTTAAACTAAATTATAATTTAAATTTCCTGAAGTCATAAACTTATCTGAACTCCACAGGTGACACAGGCACATGCAGATGGGAAATTACTCAGCAGTCACTGAATTCTTTCTGGTGGGACTTTCCAAATACCCAGAGCTCCAGCTTTTTCTGTTCGCTCTCTGCCTTATCATGTATGCGATAATCCTCCTGGGAAACAGTCTCCTCATTGTCATCAGCATACTGGATTCTCGCCTCCACACCCCCATGTACTTCTTCCTTGGGAACCTCTCATTCCTGGACATCTGCTATACATCATCATCCATTCCTCCAATGCTCATCATATTTAGGTCCAAGACAAAATCCATCTCCTTCATTGGCTGCACTCTGCAGATGGTTGCCTCCCTTGGGTTGGGCTCCACTGAGTGTGTCCTCTTGCTGTGATGGCCTATGACCAGTATGTGGCCATCTGCAACCCACTGAGGTACCCCATCATCATGAACAGAGTGCTTTATGTGCACATGGCTGCTTGGTCCTGGATCATAGGCTGTATGAATTCCTTAGTGCAAACAGCCCTGACAATGGTGTTGCCTTTCTGTGGAAATAACGTTATTGATCATCTTACCTGTGAGCTCCCTCGCCCTTCTTAAACTCATATGTTCAGATATTTCCATGAATGTGCTTATCATGACAGTGGCAAGTATTGTTTTACTGGTGATTCCTCTGCTGTTAATTTTCATCTCCTATATTTTTATCCTCTCTTCCATCCTAAGAATTAATTCTACTGAGGGGAGAAAGAAAGCTTTTTCTACCTGTTCAGCCCACCTGACTGTGGTTATCTTATTCTATATGTTTAGGACATGTGAACCCATCTGGAGAGACGTATTTTATGTAGTCCCAGATGAAGTTGCAGAGTTCAGTATAATGGAAGCGTTGTGTTTGTAAGGCCAAATGTGTAATTCTCATTCTTACAACAGAGAATTTCCATGTAAATCTTTTCATATAATATATTTGCAGCAGTCCTTCTAGTTATATGGAACTATGCCTTTTGATCTCATAGAGGTCATGATGAATGCTGTTTCTCTCTGTCTCTATGTATTGCCTTCTCTCTCTCATCTTTGCTCCCTTTTCCTTCTTTTAACCTTTCTTTCTTTGCTCTCTTCTTTATCTTCTTTCTCAGTCTCCTCCAGGTATAAATGTATATATTGTTTTAGTCTGCCCAGCATCCTTTCATCTTGTAAAAGAACACATCTTTTTATTTTAAGGAATCAGCTCTCTCCCACGCTCAGTCTATATTTGGCTGAAGTTGACCACACTCTCTGGATCAAATGATAAGCATGAAACAAAGACTGGGCAATGAAAAATGAACATCCCCTAGTTACAGTGATTTATTCAGGGTAGCATGTGACTTAAGCCATGCTAATAACACTTAATTGCCGAAATGTTGCCTGAGCATCAAAGAGTCACTCTTTTTTTCAACAGTTTCTAAGAAGTAGAACATATGTCCAGATCTTCTCCTGGCCATCTTTATCAATATATGGGGAGAGCCAGACTGAAAATGAAATCACGAAAGAGGAAGATAGAGCTGAGGGAAGAACTTAGGGTGTGCTTGATGTCATTATTAACTCCTGGTTCAAGGTGGGTCTAAAAACATTAATGTTTGGACTTTTCAGTTATGTGAGCCAATAAAGTTCCTTTAATAGATTGAATTCAGGGTCCCTGGCTGGCTCAGTGGGTTAAGCCTCAGCCTTTGGCTTAGGTCATCCCAGGAGCCCTGCATCGGCCTCTGCTCAGCAGGGAGCCTACTTCCCCCTCTTTCTCTGCCTGCCCCTCTGCCTATTTGTGATCTCTCTCTCTCTCTCTGTCAAATAAATTAATAAATAATCTTTTTTAAAAATATATTGAATTCATTTCCACTGTTTATAAACCTATAAATCCTTACTAAGGCATTCTCTTTTTCTTAGTTCCAGAGGTAGAATTTAGTGATTTGTCAGTTTCATATAACACCCACTGCTCATTACTTCAAGTGCCCTCCTTAATGCCCATCTCTCAGTTACCCCAGCCCCCCCACCTACCTCCACTCCAGGAACACTCAGTTTGTTTCCTATAGTTAAAAGTCTCTTGTGGTTTGCCTCCCTCTCTGTTTTCCTTTTATTTTATTTTTCCTTCTCTTCCCCTATGTTCATCTGTTTTGTTTCTTAAATTCCAAATATGAGTGAAAATATATGGTATTTGTCTTTCTCTGACTCACTTATTTCGCTTAGCATAATACTCCCTAGTTCCAGCCATGTCATTGCAAGTGGCAAGATCTTTCTTTTTGATGGCTAAGTGATATTCCATTGAATATATATCCCACCTCTTCTTTATCCAGTCATTTGTTGATGGACACCTAGTTTGGCTCTTGTGGATGTTGTTGCTATGAACATTGGGATGCAGATGCCTCTTTGAGCACTGTATTTGTATCTTTCAGGTAAATGCCTAGTGATGCAATTGCTGTGTCATAGGGTAACTCTCTTTTTTTAATTTTTTTTAATTTTTTTTAATTTATTTATTTGACAGAGAGAGATCACAAGTAGATAGAGAGGCAGGCAGAGAGAGAGGAAGGGAAGCAGGCTCCTTGCTGAGCAGAGAGCCCGATGAGGGGCTCGATCCCAGGACCCGGGGATCATGACCTGAGCCAAAGGCAGAGGCTTTAACCCACTGAGCCACCCAGGCGCCCCCAGGGTGATTCTATTTTTAACTTTTTTGAGGAACCTCCATACTGTTTTCCAGAGTGGCTGCACCAGTTTGCATTCGAACCAACAGAGTAAGAGGGTTCACCTTTCTCCATATCCTCGTCAACATCTGCTATTTCCTGAGTCATTAATTTTAGCCATTCTGACAAGTGCGAGGTGGTATCTCATTGTTATTTGATTTGTATTTCCCTGATGCTGGTGATGTTGAGTGTTTTCTCATGTGTCTGGTGGCCATTTGTGACAATATGGTACTGGCACAAAAACAGACACATGGATCAATGGAACAGAATAGAGAGCCCAGAAACAGACACTCAAATATATGGTCAACTCATCTTTGACAAAGCAGGGAAGAATATCCAATGGAAAAAAGACAGTCTCTTCAACTCCTAGACTCCTGGAATGAAACTGGACCACCTTCTTACACCACACACACACACACACACACACACACACACAACACACACACACAATCCCAAAATGGATGAAAGGCCTAAATGTGAGACAAGAGTCCATCAAAATCCTAGAAGAGAGGGGCTCCTGGGTAACTCGGTTAAGCACCAGCCTTTGGCTCAGGTCATGATCCCAGGGTCCTGGGATCAAGCCCCACATTGGGCTTTATGTTCAGCAGGGATTCTGCTTCTCCTTCTTCTTCTGCCTCTCGCCTTGCTTGTGTTCTCTCTCTCTCAAATAATAAATAAAATCTTTTTCTAAAAAATCCCTGAGGAGAACATAGGCAGCAACCTCTTCAACTTTGGCTGTACCAACTTCCTGCTAGATACATCTCCAAAGGCAAGAGAAACAAAAACAAAAATGAACTACTGGGACTTCGTTAAGATAAAATCTTACTCATCCTCTCCCTTTTCCTCTCCCTCACTAGCTCCGGGCTCTAACTTTTCCTCTGTATATCCCTTTTTCCTGATTCTTTAGAATACTGTTTGTGTCTCTCCCTCTCATTGTCATTTTGTGACTGTTTCCATCTCTTTCTCACTCTTGCTCTTTCATCTTCTGTCTCAAAAACTTGTCATTTTTAAGAATACTGTTGTTCCCGGGGCGCCTGGGTGGCTCAGTGGGTTAAAGCCTCTGCCTTCGGCTCAGGTCATAATCTCAGGGTCCTGGGATCAAGCCCCGCATTGGGCTCTCTGCTAGCAGGGAGCCTGCTTCCCCTCTGTCTCTGCCTGCTGCTCTGCCTACTTGTGATCTCCCTCTCTGTCAAATAAATAAATAAAATCTTTAAAAAAAAAAGAAAAGAAAAGAATACTGTTGTTCCCAAATTCACCAGCACTCAGGAGTCACTTCTTCCTTTAGTACAAATTATAAAAATATAATAATTACAATAATATAACCTTCATGCTGCATGAATACACACAATTTATCCCCCATTGCAAATATTGCTGAGGACTTTTTACATTTTCTTAGTTCTTGGTCAACTTTTCTCCAGACAGCTTTACTGTTCTTCTCTATCACTTTTCTGATTATCTTACAATTATTTTTCATTGTACTTAAGTTCTCTACAGCCCATCTCACACCCCAAAGAGTATATACAAAACACATACATTCAAGAGGTTGTCACATTTAACAGACTACTTAGCTTGAGAATAAAATAAAGTGATGCAGAAAAAAAACTCTACCTCATTACTGAATATCACTGCTCCTAGGATCTACTAGACATAATCCCTCATAAGGGCCTCTTGAAACCATGTCCCTGTTTAGCTCCTGGCTAGTCACCTTCTGCTTCCTCTACAACATTGGGCTTAACCCAATAAAAACATATGGGTAGACAACTAAAAGCACTCCTCCTTATGGTCCTTCTCAAAGGGGTGAGTCTACCCCCAAAACAGATGGGATCTTCTACTCTTATAATTACAGAAGAGAAGTTCAGGCACTTTTAAAAACAACGTGTCTTCAGGATGCCTGGATGGCTCAGTCCTCGGGGCACCTGGGTGGTTTAGTTGGCTAGACATCTAACTCTTGATTTTGGCTCAGGTCATGATCTCAGTGTTGAGATCAAGCCCCACACTGGTCTCCACACTCAGAATGGAGATTACTTGAGATTCTCTCTCCCCTTCTCCCTTTGCCCCTATCCCCACTTTTGCTCTCTAGATAAATTAATTAGTTTTTAAAATCTTAAAAAAAATGTATCCTCACTATCACACCAGTAAGTTAGAAATATTGGATCCCAGCACCTTGTAGATTTCATCTACTTCAAAAATAAAAAAACATGGGCACCTGGGTGGCTCAGTGGGTTAAGCCCCTGCCTTCGGCTCAGGCCATGATCTCAGGGTCCTGAGATCGAGTCCCGCATCGGGCTCTCTGCTCAGCAGGGAGCCTGCTTCCTCCTCTCTCTCTCTCTGCCTGCCTCTCTGCCTACTTGTGATCTCTCTCTCTCTGTCAAATAAATAAATAAATAATCTTTTTTAAAAAATAAAATAAAATAAAAAAATAAAAAAACATGTGGGATATCTGGGTGGCTCAGGTGGTTAAGCTTCTGCCTTGGGCTTAGGTCATGATCCCAGAGTCCTGGAATTGAGTCCCATATTGGGCTCCTTGCTCAGTGGGGAAGCTGTTTCCCCCTCTGCCTGCTGCTCCCCCTGCTTGTGCTCTTGCTCTCGCTCTCTCTCTGACAAATAAATAAATAAATGGAAACTTAAAAAAAAAAAAAAAAAGCAGGGGCGCCTGGGTGGCTCAGTGGGTTAAGCCTCTGCCTTCAGCAGAGGTCTTGGTCTCAGAGTCCTGGGATGGAGCCCCACATTGGGCTCTCTGCTTAGCGGGGAGCCTGCTTCCCCCTCTCTCTCTGCCTGCCTCTCTGTCTACTTATGATCTCTCTGTCAGATAAATAAATAAAATCTTGAAAAAAAAACAAGAATAAGAAACACATAATAATAAAAAGATACCTCTATCATCTAAATCCATCTAATGAAATAAAAGATTTTGTGATGAAAAAAAATTTCTTCAGGAAAACCTCTGAAATATATTATCAACTAAAACAAGCTATCTCCTCACTGTCACCAAAAATGATCTTGGTCTAAATTATTTGTAGAATTTCTCAATGCAATTACTAGATATCAATATCAAGTATTGTATCCACCTCCAAAGGAAATAAGATTCTAATCTATCAAATAATATTTAAAGGTCAGTTAACACAAGAGTCAAATCACATGGATTTACAAGCATCTAGCTCAACACTTAATGCTTGAATATCCTCTAGCACATCCATTATGAGTGGTTATCCATCCTTTCTTGCAGTGGTAACCCCACCACTTCCTGAGAGACTTTAATCAATAATTATTAGAAACATCTTCTTATATGAAGCCAAAACCGGTCTTTTATATTTTCCACTTTTTATTCTTAGTCATAAACTTTAGGAAAATATCACTTGAGTTTATTTTTAGAACTAGAATTAGTTTATATTTTAGAGTATGCAACTAGTTCTTAAAATTAATGGAGATAGTTCAACTCACTCATGCATTCAACAAACATCTGAATTATCTAGACTCTTCTAGATAAGGCAAAACAATATGAACATTAATGTCTGAGAAAGAATTTGAACACAGATCTGTTTTATTCTAAAGGCCACTTCATACCTTTTGCTCCCTTCTACTACCCTGTGATTATAGCTTGGACAATCTTTTCAATATTGGATATTACAATAATGTTCTAATTGGTTTCACAATCTCTGAATTTTTCCTAATTTAATGCAATCTGTCTACCTTCTAAATTAATCTTTCTAATTCAAGGTGTTCATCATCACTAACAATTCAAGAACTTAGTCTGGTTTTCTAACTAAAATGCAAACACACTGACATGATATTAATGTCCCTCCACAAAATGGTCACCACCTAAAATTCTAGTATTATCTCATAGAGCAAATTCATCCATTCTCATTGTTTCAAAGAACCACAAATAAAATGATGAATCCAAATCTAC
Source organism: Mustela nivalis (assembly GCF_964662115.1). Classification (NCBI taxonomy): domain Eukaryota; kingdom Metazoa; phylum Chordata; class Mammalia; order Carnivora; family Mustelidae; genus Mustela; species Mustela nivalis. The sequence continues at coordinate 66,854,792 of NC_139032.1, forward strand.
AGATACATCACACATTTTCTCTAGGGGATTTTACAGTGTTATCTCATCTAAGTGCAATAAATAAAACACATTTATTTCACTCATCATGTTATCTTACACCATATTGTCTTCCTGCCATTTTCCCATCACAAAATGTTTTTTCATGAGTACTTTCCTGCTCTTTTGATAATTTCCAAAATTCTCAAATTGAAAGCATGACATCAGCAAGATGGCAAAATAGAAGGTCCCCAGGTCTAGTCTCCACACAAAAGCACTGATTTGGTAACCATCCATAGAGTCAAGTATCTTTGTGCAAGGTTCAGGGCCCAGTTAAGAGGATGCAACATATCAGTGGAGCCTAAGACTGAGGAAAAGTTGTTTGAGAAAGTAGGACAATACCCCAGTAGCAGCACCATCAACTGTGGGCCTGCAAGACCCAGAAGCAGCCCTATCCATCCATGGACTTAGCTCTAGTACTACATGTTCTTGGACTTGCCACCAGCCCTCCTCTTAAGCAGAGCTGGTGGGAACCACACCCAAATGGTGTCCACTAACAGTCCCACCCCATCTACAGTCTGACTGTGGACCTGGAAGCAGCCCCTTGTTTTACACCAGTCCCATCCACCCAGGGACCCAGTATGAGCTACACATGAACAAAATCCTACTAATAAATCCACCCACCACAAACCCAACCACAGACATAGAAGTAGCCCTGTGACCCAGTTCCAGCCTCACTTGACAGAGATCCCAGAGGTAGTCCTATCTTCTCCAGCAGGAGGTCATTACCTGCCAAAATCAGTCTGTAAAGACTGGAAGAAGTTAATGGTCCTTCAAATGCACAGTCACCTGCAAAAGGCTACAAGGATAATGAAAAATAAAACAAAAATGAAACTTCCAAAAAAGAAAAACCAAAGAGGGAAGGAGAAAACTTTTGGAGATGGATAAGTTTATAGTATTAATAGTGATGATGGCTTTACAGGTGTATAGTTATCTCCAAACAGATCAAGTTTTACAAATTAAGTATCTAGAGTTTTTGGTATGTCAATCATACTTTAATAAAAGTAGTTAAAGAACTCTTAAAATGACCTGCAAATTTGCCCAAGATCTAGATCCTTTATAATTCTTCAGCCTCATCTTTCACCCTGTTTATCTCTCCCCACTGTTGGGTACCCTGTGTTTCAGGTGGATTTCTTTTAATTCTTAGAGCTATCACTTCTTCTCTTTCCTCTCTCTTTCTCCCTCTCTCTCTCTTTCTCACACACACACACACACTCACACATGCACATTTCTATGTTGATGAAGCTCTTTTTATCTTAAAATCTAAGTGTTTAGACTCCAGTCAATGTGCTCTGCCATAATCCATGCTTGTTTGTTTGTTTTCTTGTTTGTTTTGATAAAGAAAATAATGATAATATAATCCCACTGCTAGAAAGACTCACATCTTGATTGGAGTCCAAGCTAGGAATCAGTTTCCAAATTCACACTGATATACTACTTACCATGTTACACAGTTTGGTACCCTCACTAAAAGAAAAAATTGGGATGACATCATTTACTAATGTAATAACTAAAGAAATATAAGATACACTATCTTTGCAAAACTAGAAGTTAAAATCATTTTACTACTCTTTCCAGTGGCAAAACAGTCCCAGGAGATTCAAGAAATTTTTTTAAAGATTTTTTATTTATTTATTTGACAGAGAGAGATCACAAGTAGGCAGAGAGGCAGGCAGAGAGAGGAGAGGAGGAAACAGGCTCCCTGCTGAGCAGAGAGCCCGATGCGGGACTCGATCCCAGGACCCTGAGATCATGACCTGAGCCGAAGGCAGCGGCTTAACCCACTGAGCCACCCAGGCGCCCAGATTCAAGAAATTTAAATTGTGACATACTGGTAGGAATTTTTGACTTGAGATTACAAATATTTCTGACAAATTTTTTAAAAGTTATGCTCTATATAAAGAAACCATCAAATGTCTTATGATATACAAATAAATAAGTATATGGTGGCAAATACTCAAGTTTTGAAATTCTCTATCAATATGATTAGATAATTGGGTAACTCCTTAAGACATTTAAATGAAAATAAATAAGTGTGTCATTGAGGAAGAAGCTAGTTTATGCTTCCTTTTTTGAGGTAACAAGGCAGCATTGTGTGTGACTAATAGAAGGTTCAAATATCTAAATGTATAAAGGGAGGGTATGTGATTTGGTGAGTGCTGTGAAGTGTGTAAACCTGGTGATTCACAGACCTGTACCCCTGGGGATAAAAATATATGTTTATAAAAAATAAAAAATTTAAATGTATAAAGTAAATAAAATAAACAAAACAAAATACAGGATTTTTTTCACATCACCAAGAGATTATTCTTTATTAAACCAGTCTGTACGAGATTTCCTGAAATAGAAGTTTTTTTCCCAATAGTAAAAATGCATATCTTTTAAATTCACAGGAAACTTGTCAAGTTAAATGTGTGATGCAAAACAGACTCCAGTGGAGATAAGAGTGACATGAATTTTTTAAAGTGTCATTATAAATGTCCTTAAACTTTCAGGAAAAAAGGTTATCCTATTTAAAAAGAAAAACTTTTCAATATATTGTTTACAAGTCCAACAAGGGAATAATTAAAATAAATTTTAATGGTCCCTTTGAAACTTAGTTTCCTATACTGAACAGTTAACAGTGTTTCATTGTTATTCCTGGGGGATAGGAAGAAAGGAGAGGGGAGCAAGTTAAAGCATCAGTGATTAACCAAACTTAAATTCTAAGTAATGAGGAGAAAGTTATAAATAAACTTCTGTCACATGATATGTTTTATGCTGAAGTATTCCATCTGTTTTTAGCTACTTCTGAAGGAACTACTGGTTTCTGTGACACGTCATATTGAATAGACCACAGCAAAAGTATCTTCGTTATTCCTACAATACTTTTCTGTGGTCTCACATTCAATACCCACAAGGCAATGAAGATACTTTTGATTGCGCTATTCTTCTACATTCATGTAATAATCACCTATATATCTTGTAATGCTGTTCTTCAAACGAATAAATTATACAATTACTAACATTTCTCAGGACCTATTATAATACAGAACTGTAATGAGCACTAAGGATTTGAAGTTCAACCCAAAGAAGTTACACTATAACCTGAATGAAAGAAGCAACTCTTTTTCTGTGTTACTCACATTCTTACACAGATAAGGGATTTTAAAATGATTAAATTATGAGATATTATTGATTAGAGACTATCTAAATTAATAGTAATTACACCGTGAGAGTGACTGAGTTGATTACAGGATATCAGGCACAATGTACATTATTGGTTTTTTAAAGAAAAAATTAGGACTTCAGCCAAAATAATTACCATTACTGCAATTAGTGAGATAGAGCTATTGGATATAAATTTTATGCATCAAATCTAAAAGATTTAATTTTCAAAGGACTTTGAATGGTACAATAAGCTGATACCTCAGTGTTCAGGGCAGTGGTGAAAGAGATTATCGAACCAGACCAACAAGACTATACTTAAATGGCAAACAAAAAGAACATTCATCATATTACTCTTTGTTAAAAATGAAATTCTTGGGGTGCCTGAGTGGCTCAGTGGGTTAAACCTCTGCCTTCAACTTGGGTCATGACCCTGAGATCATGGGTCCTGGGAAAGAGCCCCACATCGGGCTCTCTGCTCAACAGGGAGCCTGGTTGCATCTCTCTCTCTGCCTGCCTCTCTGTCTACTTGTGATCTCTGTCAGATAAATAAATAAAAATCTTTTTAAAAAAATGAAATTCTGTCTTCATGGCAAATAGTCATTAATCAAAACAAAGGCCAGCTATAAAGAACTTCTCAAACTCAACACACAAAAAAAACAGATAATCATGTCAAAAAATGGGCAGAAGACATAGACACTTCTCCAATGAAGACATACAAATGGCTATCAGACACATGAAAAAATGTTCATCATCACTAGCCATCAGGGAGATTCAAATTAAAACCACATTGAGATATCATTTTTTTAACTTTTACCCTTTTCTTTTTTAATATTTTTTAACTAGTTTATCTAATATTCATATATACATATTATTTTTTAATATTTTTTCTTTATTCATTTTCTTTTTTAATTGTTTCTTTTTTTTTTCTGAACCTCTTTTTATCCCCTTTCTCTCCCACACAATTTGGGGTCTCTTCTGATTTCATTAAAGCGTATTTTCCTGTGGTCTTTGCCACACTTTTAGTATTTTACTAGCTCCTTCATATACTCTTATCTGGACAAAAAGACAAGGCAGAAAAATTCACCACAAAAAAAAAAGAACAAGAAGCAATACCAAATGCTAGGGACCTAATCAATACAGACATTGGTAATATGTCAGATCTAGAGTTCAGAATGATGATTCTCAAGGTTCTAGCCGGGCTCGAAACAGGCATGGAAGATATTAGAAAAACCCTCTTGGGAGATATAAAAGCCCTCTCTGGAAAAATAAAAGAAATAAATCTAACCAAGTTGAAATCAAACAAGCTTTAATGAGCTGCAATCAAAAATGGAGGCTCTCACTGCTAGGATGAATGAGGCAGAAGAAAGAATTAGTGATATAGAAGACCAAATGAGAGAGAATAAAGCAGCTGAGCAAAAGAGGGACAAACAGCTACTGGACCACTGGAACTAGAGAGATAAGTGACACCATAAGACGAAACAACATTAGAATAACTGGTATTCCAGAAGAAGAAGTAAGAGAGAGGGGAGCAGAAGGTATATTGGAGAGAAATATTAGAGAGAATTTCCCTAATATGGCAAATAGAACAAGCATCAAAATCCAGGAAGTGCAGAGAACCCCCCTCAAAATCAACAAGAATAGGTCCACACCCCGTCACCTAATAGTAAAATTTACAAGTCTTAGTGACAAAGAGAAAATCCTGAAAGCACCCCGGGAAAAGAAGTCTGTAACACACAACGGTAAAAATATTAGATTGGCAGCAGACTTATCCACAGAGACCTGGCAGGCCAGAAAGAACTGGAATGATATATTCAGAGCACTAAACAAGAAAAACATGAAGCCAAGAATACTACATCCAGCTAGGCTATCATTGAAAATAGAAGGAGAGATAAAAAGCTTCCAGGACAAACAAAAACTGAAAGAATTTGCAAACACCAAACCAGCTCTACAGGAAATATTGAAAGGGGTCCTCTAAGCAAAGAGAAACCCTAAAAGTAGTATATCAGAAAAAAACAGAGACCATATACAGTAACAGCCACCTTACACACAATACAATGGCACTAAATTCATGTCTCTCAATAGTTACCCTGAATGTAAATGGACTAAATGGCCCCAATCTTAAGACACAGGGTATCAGAATGGATAAAAAACAAAACCCATTAACATGCCGACAAGATACTCATTTTAGACCCGAAGACACCTCCAGATTTAAAGTGAGGGGGTGGAAAACAATTTACCATGCTAATGGACATCAGAAGAAAGCTGGGATGGCAATCCTTATATCAGATCAAACAGATTTTAAGCCAAAGACTATAATAAGAGATGAGGAAGGAAACTATATCATACTCAAAGGGTCTGTCCAACAAGAAGACCTAACAGTTTTAAATATCTATGCCCCTAATGTGGGAGCAGCCAACTATATAAACCAATTAATAACAAAATCAAAGAAACACATTTCCAATAATACAGTAATAGTAGAGGACTTGAACACTCCCCTCACTGAAATGGACAGATCATCCAAGCAAAAGATCAACAAGGAAATAAAGGCCTTAAATGACACACTGGACCAGATGGACATCACAGATATATTCAGAACATTTCATCCCAAAGCAACAGAATACACATTCTACTCTAGTGCACATGGAACATTCTCCAGAATAGATCACATCCTGGGTCATAAATCAGGTCTCAACCAGTATCAAAAGATTGGGATCATTCCCTGCATATTTTCAGACCACAATGCTCTGAAGCTAGAACTCAACCACAAGAGGAAATTTGAAAAGAACCCAAACACATGGAGACTAAACTGCATCCTTCTAAAGAATGAATGGGTCAACCAGGAAATTAAAGAAGAATTGAAAAAATTCATGGAAACAAATGATAATGAAAACACAACAGTTCAAAATCTGTGGGACACAACAAAGGCAGTCCTGACAGGAAAATAGATAGCAGTACAAGCCTTTCTCAAGAAACAAGAAAGGTCTCACGTACACAACCTAAACCTACACTTAAAGGAGGTGGAGAAAGAACAAGAAAGAAACCCTAAGCCCAGTAGGAGAAGAGAAATCATAAAGATCAAATCAGAAATCAATGAAATAGAAACCAAAAAAACAATAGAACAAACCAATGAAACTAGGAGCTGGTTCTTTGAAAGAATTAATAAGACTTATAAACCCCTGGCCCGACGTATCAAAAAGAAAAGAGAAAGGACCCAAATAAATAAAATTATGAATGAAAGAGGAGAGATCACAACCAACACCAAAGAAATACAGACAATTATAAGAACATACTATGAGCAACTTTACGCCAACAAATTTGACAATCTGGAAGAAATGGATGCATTCCTAGAGACATATAAACTACCACAACTGAACCAGGAAGAAATAGAAAGCCTGAACAGACCCATAACCAGTAAGGAGATTGAAACAGTCATTAAAAATCTCCAAACATTGCACTATTGGGTATTTACCCTAAAGATACAAATGTAGTGATCCAAAGGGGCACATGCACCCGAATGTTTATAGCAGCAATGTCCACAATAGCCAAACTATGGAAAGAACCTAGATGTCCATCAACAGATGAATGGATCAAGAAGATGTGGTATATATACACAATGGAATACTATGCAGCCATCAAAAGAAATGAAATCTTGCCATTTGCAACAACATGGATGGAACTAGAGCATATCATGCTTAGCGAAATAAGTCAAGCAGAGAAAGACAACTATCATATGATCTCCCTGATATGAGGAAGTGGTGATGCAACATGGAGGCTTAAGTGGGTACGAGAAGAATAAATGAAACAAGATGGGATTGGGAGGGAGACAAACCATAAGTGACTCTTAATCTCATAAAACAAACTGAGGGTTGCTGGGGGGAGGGGGTTTGGGAGAAGGAGGTGGGATTATGGACATTGGGGAGGGCATGTGCTTGGTGAGAGCTGTGAAGTGTGTAAACCTGGTGATTCACAGACCTGTACCCCTGGGGATAAAAATATATGTTTATAAAAAATAAAAAATTAAAAATAAAAAAAATAAAATAAAAAATAAAATAAATTAAAAAAAAAATCTCCAAACAAACAAAAGCCCAGGGCCAGACGGCTTCCCGGGGGAATTCTACCAAACATTTAAAGAAGAACTAATTCCTATTCTCCTGAAACTGTTCCAAAAAATAGAAATGGAAGGAAAACTTCCAAACTCATTTTATGAGGCCAGGATCACCTTGATCTGAAAACCAGACAAGGATCCCATCAAAAAAGAGAACTACAGACCGATATCCATGATGAATACAGATGTGAAAATTCTCACCAAAATACTAGCCAATAGGATTCAACAGTACATTAAAAGGATTATACACCATGACCAAGTGGGATTTATTCCAGGGCTGCAAGGTTGGTTCAACATCCGCAAATCAATCAATGTAATACAACACATTAATAAAAGAAAGAACAAGAACCATATGATATTCTCAATAGATGCTGAAAAAGCATTTGACAAAGTACAGCATCCTTTTCTGATCAAAACTCTTCAAAGTGTAGGGGTAGAGGGCCCATACCTCAATATTATCAAAGCCATCTATGAAAAACCCACCACAAATATCATTCTCAATGGAGAAAAACTGAAAGCTTTTCCGCTAAGGTCAGGAACACGGCAGGGATGTCCATTATCACCACTGCTATTCAACATAGTACTAGAAGTCCTAGGCTCAGCAATCAGACAACAAAAGGAAATTAAAGGCATCCAAATCGGCAAAGAAGAAGTCAAACTATCACTCTTCGCAGATGATATGATACTATATGTGGAAACCCCAAAAGACTCCACTCCAAAACTGCTAGAACTTGTACAGGAATTCAGTAAAGTGTCAGGATATAAAATCAATGCACAGAAATCAGTTGCATTTATCTACACCAACAGCAAGACAGAAAAAAGAGAAATTAAGGAGTCAATCCCATTTACAATTTCACCCAAAACTATAAGATACCTAGGAATAAACCTAACCAAAGAGGCTAAGAATCTATACGCAGAAAACTATAAGGTACGCATGAAAGAAATTGAGGAAGACACAAAGAAATGGAAAAATGTTCCATGCTCCTGGATTGGAAGAATAAATATTGTGAAAATGTCTATGCTACCTAAAGCAATCCACACATTTAATGCAATTCCTATCAAAATACCATCCATTTTTTTCAAAGAAATGGAACAAATAATTCTAAAATTTATATGGAACCAGAAAAGACCTCGAATAGCCAAAGGAATATTGAAAAAAAAAAACCAAAGTTGGTGGCATCACAATTCCAGACTTCAAGCTCTATTACAAAGCTGTCATCATCAAGACAGCATGGTACTGGCACAAAAACATACACATAGATCAATGGAACCGAATAGAGAGCCCAGAAATAGACCCTCAACTCTATGGTCAACTAATCTTCGACAAAGCAGGAAAGAATGTCCAATGGAAGAAAGACAGCCACTTCAACAAATGGTATTGGGAAAAACTGGACAGCCACATGCAAAAAATGAAATTGGACCATTTCCTTACACCACACACAAAAATAGACGCAAAATGGATGAAGGACCTCAATGTGAGAAAGGAATCCATCAAAATCCTTGAGGAGAACACAGGCAGCAACCTCTTGGACCTCAGCCACAGCAACATCTTCCCAGGAACATTGCCGAAGGCAAGAAAAGCAAGGGCAAAAATAAACTATTGGGATTTTATCAAGATCAAAATCTTTTGCACAGCAAAGGAAACAGTTGACAAAACCAAAAGACAACTGACAGAATGGGAGAAGATATTTATTTGCAAACAACATATCAGATAAAGGGCTAGTGTCCAAAATCTATAAAAACTTAGCAAACTCAACACCCAAAGAACAAATAATCCAATCAAGAAATGGGCAAAAAAAAAAAAAAGAAAAAGAAAGAAAGAAATGGGCAGAAGACATGAACAGACACTTCTGCAAAAAAGACATCCAGATGGCCAAGAGACACATGAAAAAGTGTCTGACATCACTCAGCATCAGGGAAATACAAATCAAAACCACAATGAGATATCACCTCACACCAGTCAGAATGGCTAAAAATAACAAGTCAAGAAATGACAGATGCTGGCAAGGATGCAGAGAAAAGGGAACCCTCCTACACTGTTGGTGGGAATGCAAGCTGGTGCAACCACTCTGGAAAACAGCATAGAGGTTCCTCAAAATGTTGAAAATAGAACAACCCTATGACCCAGCAATTGCACTACTGGGTATTTCCCCTAAAGATACAAACGTAGTGATCCGAAGGGGCACGTGCACCCAAATGTTTAGAGCAGCAAAGTCTACAATAGCCAAACTATGGAAAGAACCTAGATGTCCATCAACAGATGAGTGGATAAAGAAGATGTGGTATATATACACAATGGAATACTAGCAGCCATCAAAAGAAATGAAATCTTGCCATTTGTGACAACATGGATGGAACTAAAGGGTATCATGCTTAGCAAAATAAGTCAATCAGAGAAAGAAAACTATCATATGATCTTCCTGATATGAGGACGTGGAGAAGCAACATGGGGGGGGGGGGTTAAGGGGGTAGGAGAAGAATAAATGAAACAAGATGGGATTGGGAGGGAAACAAACCATAAGTGACTCAATCTCACAAAACAAACTGAGGGCTGCTGGGGGGAGGGGGTTTGGGAGAAGGGGGTGGGATTATGGACATTGGGGAGGGTATGTGCTTTGGTGAGTGCTGTGAAGTGTGTAAACCTGGTGATTCACAGACCTGTACCCCTGGGGATAAAAATATATGTTTATAAAAAGTAAAAATTTAATTTAAAAAAAAAGAGTAAGAAATAGGGGGTGTGGGAGGTTGGGTGAGCCTGGTGGTGGGTATTATGGAGGGCACATATTGCATGGAACACTGGGTGTGATACATAAACAATGAATTCTGGTACACTGAAAAGAAATGTTAAAAATTTTTAAAAAGAATAAGAAATAGAATATATAAGGCTTACAAAGGAAGAAATCAAGTTTCCACTTTCCCAGACATGTAATTATCTAACAGAAAATGAAGATAAGTTATAAACAAATTATTTGAATTAATAATGGTTGCTGAGTCTAAAGATCAATTTTTTAAATATTTTATTTCTTTATTTGACAGAGAGAGATCACAAGCAGGCAGAGGGGCAGGCAGAGCAAGAGGGAGAAGCAGGCTCCCCACTGAGCAGAGAGCCCAAAGTGGGACTCGATCCTAGGACCTTGGGATCATGACCTGAGCCAAAGGCAGAGGCTTTAACCCACTGAGCCACCAAGGTGCCCCTAAAGATCAATATTTTAAAAATCAGTTGTGTTCCTTGTACCAATCACAACTAGTTAAAAATATACATATTTTATATAGAGGAGTTGAATCACTACAGTGTATACCTGAAAATAACATAACATTGTATATAGATTATACTCAAATTTTTTTAAATAATTACAATTAAAACCACAATAGTGATATATATGTCAAATGCCTATGAATAAATCTAATAAAAATATCACAACTCATTTTTTATAATGTATGTTTTTATTAATTATTTTTATTAACATATAATGTGCTATTTGCCCCAGGGGTACAGGTCTGTGAATCGTCAGGCTAACACATTTCACAACACTCACCATAGCACATACCCTCCCCAATGTCCATAACCCACCCATCCTCTCCATATCCTCCTCCCCCCAGCAACAATCAGTTTGTTTTGTGATATTAAGAGTCTCTTATGGTTTCACAAGTACTTTTTGAAGAAACCTATAAATCTTTATAAAAAAAATAATTTCAGCTTTTGAGGTCATGATCTCAGGGTCATGAGATCAAGCCCCACATCAGGCTCTGCACTCAGTGGGTAGTCTACTTAAGATTCTCTTTCTCCCTCTCCCTTGGCCCCTCACCCTGCTCATTCTTTCTCTCTCTCTCTCTAATAAATCTTTTGAAAAATAGGAAGCCTAAATAAACAGGGAGCTGTGTATATATATTTTTCTTAATTTAATATATTTAATATATATATATTTTATAAATATATATATATATATATATATATTTTTAAGATTTTTCATTCATTTGACAGACAGAGATCACAAGCAGGCAGAGAGGCAGGCGGAGGGAGGTGGGGGAAGCAGGCTTCCCGCCAAACAGAGAGCCCAATGCGGGTCTCGATCCCAGGACCCCGGGACCCAAGCCAAAGGCAGAGGCTTCAACCCACTGAGCCACCAAAGTGCCCCACAGGGAGCTATATTTAACACACAGTTACGAAATTCAAAAAATTTACCCCCAACATTCTCTCTAAATTTAATGTAATTCTATCAAAACTCTAATGGAATGAGCTTCCTTCACCCCCTTGGATATTGTTAAGTTGATCCTAAAATTTACATAAAAGAATAAAAAAACAAGGGTCACCAAGAAAATATTGAAGAATAAGAGTAAGATGATGGTTGCCACTATATCACATCAAGACTGATTATAAAGTTGTAGGTATTTTGATAATGTAGTATCGGTGAAGACAGAAAGACAAACAAATCAATAGAATATAATAGAAAATCCAGAAATATCTCAGGCATATATAAGAATTTGATAACAGATATCATCACAGTGTTTGATAACTGATAAGGCATTGTAAATCACTACATAGCAAATGGAATATTTGATAAATCATACTTGGTTATTCATAATGACAAAAAAGATAACTATATAGATGTCTATCTTATACTATATTACATAAAAATTTGAAAAGGATTTAATAGCCAAATTCTAAAAAGCAAAACTTTAGAACATCTATAAAAAATTAGAAAAGAATACCTTTATGACATGCAGACAGTAAAAGTATTTATTAAACAAGCTAAAAAACAAAAAGAGAAAATGAGAGATTCAGCCTCCTCAAAATTAAATATTCTATATGACAGAAGACACCATTAAGCAAGCTTAAATATTAGTCATAAATGGGGAAATTTATCTGTAGTACACAAAAACAAAAATGAGAGTCCAGTATATGTTTCTAAAAAACACAGACATCCAATGAAAAAAATAGCAAGTTCTACAACACAGTTCTATAACCATATCAATAAAAATATGAAAGGATAACCGAATCATAAGTAATCAAAGAAATGAAATATTTATAAATGTGACACTACCCACCCAAAACTTAAATACTAAATTATGAAAATAATATGGAGCAACACAAAATCTAATTCATTGCAACTGGGAGTATGAATTAACGTTTTGAAGTGCAAACAAGCAAGACCAGTGGAGTTGATCCTTAATTCCACTTACAGGTTTATACACAAAGGATGAAGAAAAAGCTAGTCTGTGCCACCACCTAGTGGCCTCAGAATACAACAGAAAATATGATCCCTTCCACAATGCTTACAAAAGACTTTTTTTAATATCTTTTTTTTTAAGATTTTATTTAATTACTTATTTGACAGACAGAGATCACAGGTAGGCAGAGAGGCAGGCAGAGAGAGAAGAAAGCAGGCTCCCTACCAAGCAGAGAGCCCGATGCTGGGCTCGACTGGACCCTGGGATCATGACCTGAGCAGAAGGCAGAGGCTTTAACCCACTGAGCCACCCAGGCGCCCCTCTTTTTTTAACATCTTAATTTTATTTTATTTTTTCAGTGTTCCAAGTTTCATTGTTTATGCACCACACCCAGTGCTCCATGCAATATGTGCCCTCCTTAATACCTACCACCAGGCTCACCCATTCCTCCACACTCCCCTCCAAAACCCTCAGTTTGTTTCTCAGGGTCCACAGTCTCTCATACTTCATCTCTCCCTCTTGAAAGTACCTGCACAGGGATGCACCAACAACTTACAAACATGTAGAGTTTATACATGTAGTTACTGCCCCCACTACTCTGTTGGGCCAGGATTTGGCTCCACCTATTTAGTTCCTTCTATGGATTTGCTTGAACCTAACCTCATGACCAACCAAACAGAAACATCTTCAGACAGTGCTTCATATATCCACCCCATATAATTCCCAAAACCCTTCAAATAATATCTACTGTTACGTGAGGCTTAAAGAATGCTTCTCCAAACTAACTGGACTGGATTGTTAATAATTTAAAAATTGGCCAATACTAAATATTGACAAGAACATTGTGCAGGGAGCCTGAGTGGCTCAGTGGGTTAAGCTGCTGCCTTCGGCTCAGGTCATGATCTCAGGGTCCTGGGATCGAGTCCCGCATCGGGCTCTCTGCTCAGCAGGGAGCCTGCTTCCCTCTCTCTCTCTCTCTCTCTGCCTGCCTCTCCATCTACTTGTGATTTCTCTCTGTCAAATAAATAAATAAATAAATCTTTAAAAAAAAAAAGAACATTGTGCAAAAGGAGCTCTCATACACTTCTGTTAGAGTACAAATTTGGAAAATTAGTAAAGATTAATGTATATCCCCCCAAAAAAGAAACTATAAAACTTTTAAAAATTGTTAAAATAAAAACTAAACATTACCAAAAAAGATGAGTATATGTATAGACTATGACACAGAAATTCCTTTCTTATGTATACTTTCTAGCAGTGGTTCCTAACCCCATAGGATACCTATGAATAAAATTCAAGGGGACTTGTAACTTAGATGGGAAAAAAATATATATCTTTTTTTTCATTAACCTCTAAGTGAAATTTAGTAGTTCAGTTTTACATATAAGTTTACCAAACTTTCAAGCTACAGATAGTCTTCATTTTATTCAAGTTATTTAGCAAAAACCAGAGTGAAACCTACCCCATCCTTTTTTTTAATGATAGTTCATTGTGGTTTTTTTAAATTTATTTATTTTCAGCATAACAGTATCATTATTTTTTCACAACACCCAGTGCTCCATGCAATCCGTGCCCTCTATAATATCCGCCACCTGGTACCCCAACCTCCCACCGCCCCCCGCCACTTCAAACCCCTCAGATTGTTTTTCAGAGGCCTACCCCATCCTTTTGCTTTTATCTCAGAACCAGGTAAAGACAATACAAGAAAATATAACTTCTTGTTTTATTTCACTTATAACATAGATGTGTAAAAAAATGCATAGAATATGAAATAGAATGTATGTATTCCATGAAATAGAATGTTCTAATAATGAATCTTGGATCACCCATTAAACCCTAGACAAAAAAAATTTTTTACAACTTCCTGAAACCAGGATCTCAAAGAGATATTTGATCCCCCATGTTCATTTCAGCATTATTTTCTTTTAAAGGTTTTATTTATTTTATTTATTTGACAGAGAGAGAGAGATCACAAGCAGGCAGAGAAGCAGGAAGAGAGAGAGGGGGGTGGGAAGCAGACTCCCTGCTGAGCAGAAAGCTCAATGCAGGGCTTGATTCCAGGACCCTGAGATCATGACCGAGCCGAAGGCAGCGGCTTAACCCACTGAGCCACCCAGGCATCCCTGCAGCATTATTCACAATAGCCCAAGATGACAGAACAATCTAAATGTCAAAAGATGCATAAACAGTTAAAGAAAATGTGAGATAGATAGATAGATAGATGTGTATATATATATATATATATATATATATATATATACACACACATATATATGCGGTATATGTATATATACACAAATACATACACATGCACGATGTAATATTCATCAGTCTTAAATATGAAGGAAATATTGCTACATGTGGCAACATGGATAAATTTTGAGGACCTCATGCTAAGTGAAATAAACCGGTCATAAAGGAAAAATACCCTCTAATTCCATAATGAATCTAAAATAGTCAAACTCATCGAAGCAAGTGGAATGGTGGTTGCCAGAGGTTGAGGGGAGGAATAAATGGAGAGTTATTATCCCATAGGGTATAAAGTTTCAGATATTTACAAATAATAAGTTCTAGAAATCTGAGATACATTTTTCCTATAACTAACAATATGGTATTGTACACTTATAAATTTGTAAAGAAGGGTTAGATCTAATGAAGGTGTGGTATATATATATATAGTGTATACACACACACACACACACACACATTACACACACATTGGAATATTACTTGGCCATAAAAAATGAAGTCTTGCCATTGGCAATGACAGGGATGGAGATACAGAGTATTATGCTAAGAGAAATCAGTCAGAGTAAGACAAATACCTGGTGATTTCTCTTATATGTGGAATTTAAGAAACTAAACAGATGATCATGGGGGAAAAGAGAAGAATACCAAGAAACAGACTCTTAACTATAGAAAACAAACTGATGGTTACCAGAGGGAAGCTGGGTAAGGGAAATGGGGTGAAAGAGGTGATGGGGATTAAGGAAAACACTTGTGATAAGTACCAGGTATTGTATATAAGTGTTGAATCACTAAATTGTACACTTGAAATTAATATTACACTGTATGTTAATTAACTGGAATTCAAATTTAAAAGTTAAAGATTTAAAAATAAATAAACAAATAAATGCCTTCCTGAAATGGCCAACAGTATCCAGAAAATGAATGAGGGCAGTCAACACTTGTTAGAAGAAACAGCACCAGTTGAGTTTCCCTTTTAGTAGTTTTTTTTTTTTTTTTTTTAGTTTTAAGATAAGGGAAGGACAAAGTCCTTCTACAGGGTAACTAACATTCAGATAGAAAATGCAATCTCAACAACTTGAAGAAACAGAGAAGCGTTTGGGAAGATCACAATAGTCAAAAATTTAGAAGAAGAAAAAAAGACACAGAAAGAAAATAGCTAAAGAATGAAAACCCCAGATTTCTACATAAGCTCTGCCTAAATATTGACTGATCCCTAAAATACACATAAGTACAGCTAAGCTTAAAATATTTGAGTAGAGATTTCAGTGGCTGCCCACCTTAGAGAACACAAGTTTGATATTTTGTTTAAATTATATTTATTTATTTGGCACGGAGAGAGAGATCACAAGTAGGCAGAGCAGCAGGCAGGGAAGCGGGCTCCCTGCTGAACAGAGAGCACAGTGCGGGGCTCGACCCCAGGACCCTGAGATCATGACCTGAGCTGAAGGCAGACTTAACCCACTGGGCCAGTTTGAAATTTGAGCCCTGCCAAATTACTGCCCACTAAAACAAAACACGAATACTTGTGGCAAATTCAATATCCAGGGGTGCCTGGGTGGTTCTGTCACTTGAGCCTCTGCCTTCAGCTGAGGTTATGATCCCAGAGTCCTGGGAGTGAGTCCTAAATAGGTCTCTTTGCTCAGCGGGAGCCTGCTTCTCCCTCTGCTTGCTGCTCCCCCTGCTGATGTACTCTCGCTCTTGCTCTCTCTCACTCTAACAAATAAATAAATACAATCTTTTTAAAAAATCCAATATCCAAAAACAGTTGCAGAGAGTTATACTCTAACAAGCTCTGAAACTTTGCTATTCCCTCCATCAAGAAGTAGAGTCTTTTTCATTTTTTTTTTTTATGTATCCCCACAACATGGAGTGAATATATTTGGCATTGGACTTTAGCAAAGGTCCTGAATCTTAAAATATGAGTAGAATTGTGTTCTTCTAACTAAGGCCTATACAATTTTGGAGTGCTAGAAAAATAGAAGTGTAGATGGAGCTGAAACACTAAAACCTGGAAGTACACAGCAGGGTCAAGGGCCAGAAAGTTGTTAGGAAGTAGGTGAAGTCGGGGACAATGGGAAGCAATAGCAGGAGAGCACTGGACATTCCTTGAGTTGTGCCTCCCTTGTCCTCACAGGAAATAAAATGAAGGGAATCTGATCCCAGTCCTCAACATTGTCATTCATTCAAAATGCCAAAAAAGTGAAAAATTACTGAGAATCCAGCAAAAAACTGTTTCATTTCTACTTACATTTTTTTCCTATTTATCAGCTGAAGATACTAAGAAATTCATTAAAACTGCCTAATATGGGAAATATACACATTATATTGTTAATTATTTTAAAACTTAATAAATCAAGAAATGCAGCATGGTCTTATGCCTGTAAATATAGTACTTCAATAGATAATATGTCAAAATACTAGTATTTGTTCTATAATAATGAATGACTTTGATTTCTTCCTTGGATTTTCTGGACTTCTCAAATTTCTATACTGAGTATACATAATCTGTATAATCCGGGAAGTAATAATTTAGAGGAGAAAATTACTGTTTATTAAGTTAAGTATAATCAGTTCTTGAAACATCATCCCTAAAGTACCTAAAAGTTACTGCCTTCTATATTATTAAAAGAAATCACTTCTGGGATTACAATGTCTCTTAGAAGAAAACAAAGGAGGATTTAAATTGGTTACCAGAACCACTGGTGGGGCCCTTGAAAATAAATATTTAGGGCCCAAAGGTACGAAAGTATTTATGTGACTTATTAATTTTCGATTGCATATACATTTATAGCATGATGTTTCTCCCTCTTCTTCACCACTACTAATAGTTGTGTGTGTGATTATGGAATACTCAACCTAGGTTTTACTTAGCGTTAGTTCTAAAAAGAAGAGTAAGAAGCCAACTCATTGAGGAGGAGCAAGAAATTGTCACAAGAAGTTAGTGAAACACTGAGGAAAAAAACAGCAGAGTGTTTTCCTTGCTTTGAAAACTGAAATCCTAATTAGCCATGCTATCTATTATAGATAAAGATGAAAATCCTGAAGATTTAATGGAGAACATTAGGACAAAGGTGAGAAGAGGTATTTCCAGAAAGGAAAGGGTGAATGGGAACTGGGAATAATGAATAATTTATTTTAGAAGTGTTGAACAAGACGAAGCAAAAATTAAGGAATTATTGGGCGAAGAAAATATCATGAATATACGTGAACATCATTTTAGATGTCACTTTCCATTATCATGGAAAACGAAAGAATATCACTGTAGGCATTTAAATTAACTACCAAGTGCTACGCATTCAATCTATGCCAGTGACTTTTAAAGATGTTACATTAATCCTCAAAACAACTCTAAAAATAGGTATCATCACCCCATTTTAAATGACACATCATGCTGTGAGATAATGTTTTGCACAAGATTTATAGATCCATTAAGCCAAAGATGCAAGACTGAAGTTTAGGTCCTCCAAGCCAAGTACTTCCCAATAAGACAGAGTGCTGCTCTTTAGCAGCTGCTAACGGGACACAGGAGAAAGACGACTGGGACATAGTAGGTTTCCAGAGACAGAGGGCTATGCACTGTACTATACAGACCTACAGATGTTAGTGCGTAAAGAAGATGAGCTGGATGAATTGATCCTAGCAGTGAGCCCAGTTCACTGGAGCTCCCAGCAACAAAGTGTTCTTTGTTTCCACACAGAAATGAAAATGAGAAAACCCGGGGTTAATTCCCAACACCGTATAAGAAATGAAAAGAAGCCTTGCTATCAGCAGCTTTGGGGCTGCTACTTATTTGGACAAGCACTGGAGATCTAGCACCAGGGATGTCTGATACCATGAAGAATATGTTGTTTCATAAACAGGAGGGGAAACCGGCTGAAGCAGGAGCAGGACACAATGGTACATTTGGTTTCCTTCTGAGGGGAATGAGGCACAGCCTGTTTCAAGAGGTTCCTCAGGTTAAAATCAGGAAGTCTGGGTGAGTTACTGTGTTTTACAAACTTCTACTCCTTTCTCTTGGTAAATGTAGGAAGAAGGGTGAATCCTTCAGGATCCCATTACTCATGCAGTTTGCTTTCCTTCTACAGCTGATCCCTGAAGATGAGCCTCAATTTAAGGACAGACCCTTTGGAGACAGATTGACAAAAAACAGCCAGAAAAGAAACTGAAATTTCTCCTCTTTGGTAGAAATAATGAAGCCGAGGTAATAGTTCTCATTAATATCCCACACACTCGTCATGTTGGGTCTCTCCTCTGCCTTATCTTTCTACTATGTGATATATTTGGGTCCCACATAAACTACATCCTATCTACACAGCCCACCTGGACATTCTAACTGGTGACCTCTAGAAACTTATTCCAAGTATTGGAACAGTTTCAGTGTCTCTGCTCAGGGTCCATATATTTGTGAAGTGATTGCTTGAAATCAAAACACTGTCTTAAGTCAAGTCTGTGTAACAAATCAATGAAAATTTCTCTCAAACATCCATTAACTATTCTTACCCTTTCTTGGGTTTTAATGAAAACTGAGGACAGAATTCCTTCAATTTTTGCCACAGTTTCCTTAAAAGGACTACTTTAAAATACTTCTGATTTTTTATTAAGTTATTTTAATTCCGGTGTAGTTAACATAGTGTTCTATTAGTTTCGGAGGTGCAAAATAGTGAGTCAACAATTCTCGACATTACTCAGTGCCCATGATAGTAAGTTTACTCTTTTATTCCCATCACCTATGTCACCTGCCCCTCCACCTACCTCCCTTCTGATGACCTAGTTAAGAGTTTATATCTTGGTTTTTCCCTTTTATTTTCCTTTGCTCATTTGTTTCATTGCTTAAATTCCACATATGAGTAAGATCATATGGTATTTGTCTTTCTCTGACTTATTTCACTTAGCACTATACTCTATAGCTCTATCCACGTTGTTGCAAATGGCAAGATTTCATTCTTTTTTGACTGAATAATACTCCATTGTGTTCTTTATCCATTCATCTATCAATGAACACTTGGGCTGCTTCCACAATTTGGCTATTGTAAATAATGTTGCAGTAAACATAGGAGGGCATGTACCCCTTTGAATTAGCATTTTTTTATTTTCGGGGGTAAATACCCAGTAGTGTGAATACTGGATTATAGGATAGTTCTATTTTTAACTTCTTGAGGAAGCTCTTACTCTTCTGCAGTGGCTGCACCAGTTTGCCTTCCTACCAACAGGAAATGAGGATTTATTCTCCCATCCTTGCCAACACTTCCTATTCTTGTATTTTTTATTTTAGCCATTCTGACTAGTATGAGGTAATATCTCATTGTGCTTTAGATTTGCATTTTCCTGCTGGTCAGTGATGCTGAGCATCTTTGCATGTGTCTGCTGGTCATCTGGATGTCTTCTCTGGAGAAATGTATGTTCATGTCTTCTCATTTTTAAATTGGATTATTTTTTGGTGTTGAGTTGTATAGGTTCTTCATATATTTTGGATACTAACTCTTTACTGATATGCCATTTCCAAATATCTTTTCCCAAAGGGAAAGCTGATTGCTTCCCTCGCTGTGGAGAAGCTTTTAATTTTGATGTAGTCCCAAATGTTCATTTTTGGTTTTATTTCCCTTGCCTCAAGAGACATAACCAGAAAAGTATTGCTACAGCTAATGTCACAGAAATTACTGACTGTTCCCTATTCTAGAATTTTTATGGTTTCCTGTCTCACATTTAGATTTTTAATCTATTTTGAGGTTATTTTCATGTATGGTATAAAAAAAAAAAAAGTGGTCCAGTTTCTTTTGCATGGAGCTGTCCAGTTTTCCCAACTGGACTTTGGTTAAGATTATTCCATTTGTTGAATTTCCCATTGCATATTCTTTCATGCTTTGTCAAAGACTGATTAACCATATATTTGTGGGTGCACTTTTGGGTTTTCTATTCTGTTCTATTGATCTATGTCATACTGTCTTGATGACTACAGCTTGTAATAAAAATAAACAACCTGAAGTCTGGAAATATGATGCCTCCGGCTTTGCTTTTTTTTTTTTTTTTTTTTCAGTGTTGCTTTGGTTATTCAGGGTCTTTTGTATTCCATACAAATTTTAGGATTGCTTGTTCTAGCTCTTTGAAAAATGTTGTTGGTATTTTGATAAGGATTGCATTAAATGTGTAGATAGCTTTGCATAGTGTAGACTTTTTAACAATGTTTGTTCTTCCAATTCATGAGCATAGAAAGTCTTCCCATTTCTTTGTGTCATCTTCAATTTCTTTCATCAGTGTTTCACAGTTTTCAGAATACAGGTCCTTCATTTCTTTGGTTAAGTTTATTCCTAGGTACTTTGTTATTTTTTGGTGGAATTATAAATAGGATTGTTTTCTTAATATCTCTTTCTGGTACTTCATTATTAGTGTATAGAAATGCAACAGATTCATGTATATTGATTTTGTATCCTGTGACTTTATTGAATTCGTTTATCAATTCTAGTAGTTTTTGGTAAAGTCTTTAGGGTTTTCTGTATATGTATCATGTCATCTGCAAAAAGTGAAAGTTTCATTCCCCTCTACCAATTTGGATGCCTTTTATTTTTTGTTGTCTAATAGCCTTGACTAGGACTTCCAATACTGTGTTGAATAGAAGTGATGAGAGTGGACATTCTTGTCTTGTTCCTGACCTTGGGGGGAAAGTTCTCAATATTTCCCCATTAAGGATGATGTTAGCTGTGGGATTTTCATCAGTAGCCTTTATTATGTTGAGATATGTTCCCTCTGCACCTACTTAGTTCAGGGTTTTTATCATGAATGGATCTTTACTTTGTTAAATGCTTTTCCTATATCTGCTGAAATGATCATGTGGTTTTTGTCCTTTCTTGTATTGATGTGATGACATTGATTGTTTTGTGAATATTGAAACACCCTTGCATCCTGGAAATAAATTCCACTTGATTGTGGTGAATGATTTTTTAAATGTATTCTTGGATTCAGTTTGCTAGTATATTGTTGAAGATATTTAAAATACTTCTGACTTTCACAGTCATAAAATATATATTCTCCATGTCTTGAAAATTTGGACAATGAGGGAAAATTGGGGGAAATGAAGAAAAATAAAAAATATTAATAATGCTTCCAAATGCATTTCAGAGAAAACTAGTTAATATTTTGCTGTGGCTCTTTTTCAGCCACATATATACAAATTGTAATCATTTATATCGCTATGAAACTTCCCTTTTTTTTTTTAACCCATTTATTTGACAGACAGAGATCACAAGTAGGCAGAGAGGCAGGCAGAGAGAGAGAGGGGAGGAAGCAGGCTCCCCGCCGAACAGAGAGCCCGACGCAGGGCTCGATCCCAGAACCCCAGGACCATGACCTGAGCCGAAGGCAGAGGCCTTAACCCACTGAGCCACCCAGGCACCCCGAAACTTCCCATTTCAATGTAACATTATACCATGAGTATTTTCCTTTCCCTTTACTCCTCTCCAAAATTACAATTTTTATTGGCTGTATAACACATGAAGGTATGTCATCTCACAAATATAGAATGACCCACGATCAACACAAACCAGATTTCAGCAACCTAAAAGAAAAAAAAAATTGCTGCAACTGTTCAAATACTGATCAAACTTGAAACATGGAAGGACGTGCAAAAAATATCAATAAATAAATATTATTTATTTCTCTTACTATTTCTACTTGGTAGATTATTCAGGAAAAAAAAGTTAAATAATAGTAATAGTGCTGGGCACCTGGGTGGCTCAGTGGGTTAAGCCTCTGCCTTCAGCTCAGGTCATGATCTCAGGCTCCTGGGATGGAGCCCCACATCTGGCACTCTGCTCAGCAGGGAGCCTTCTTCCCCGCCCCCCTGCCCCTGCCTGCCCCTCGGCCTACTTGTGATCTCTCTGTCAAATAAATAAATAAAATCTTTAAAAAATAATACTAATAATAGCGCTAATATCAATCTTTGATGATGTTTACAAATACACTCCAGAGTTTCGTCATTTTGAATTATGTGGCCCAATGATTTGATAGAGATGATCTTTACTATATTAATTATGTATCATCCCATATCTAGATTTCTAAGGGATTTTACTATAAATGAGTATATTTTATCAAATGCTTTCTGGCATCTTATAAGATGAGCATGTGTTTTGGTTTTTTGTCTATTTGTTTAGTGTATGATATTGATAGACTTTCAAATATTAATTTGGACTTTCATTAATTCACAAAATAAATTATAGCACTTTAGTATACAGTTTGGATGTATTTTATGATTCTTATACATATGCATGAGTAATATTGATCACAGTTTTCTTCTATCCTTGACAATTTGAAATAAATAACAGGCTATTTTAGCTTAATAAAATGGCTTTATAAAACTTTCTATATTTTTTCCACATTGAAACATGTCATATAGCACAGACACTGTTTCTTGAAAAAAGAAACAATTTTTAACAATTTTAAACAATATTTTAAGTTTAGGATAAGCTTAAAATAACTCTCATAAACATTCTACATCCAGCTCCATTTTGAAAAATAAGTTTTCATGATGGGATCTCTATTATCTACATATGTAAAGCAGGGCTTGAGCGGTATAGATGAATAAACAAAGGATTCTATGAGAGACATGAAGTACAGAGTGCTGTGAGGGACAGAAAGTGTTTATAAGGGACATCCTCCTCACAAGAGGGGTTGAGATTGTTTTCCTAGAAAATGTGGTGTCTAAGTTAGGAGAGGTCCTTCTAGCTTAAGAAAGCAACATGTACAAATACATATGGAAAAAGGGTGCTTGGGTGGCTCCGTCGGTTAAGCATCTGCCTTCAGCTCAGGTCATGATCCCAGGGTCCTAGGATTGAGTCCCTAGTTGGGATTCCTGCTCAGTGGGGAGCCTGCTTCTCCCTCTTCCTCTACCCCCCACCCTGCTCATGCTATCCCTCATGTGCTCTCTCTCAAATAAATCAACTCTTTAAATTTAAAAAAAATGCATAAGGAAGAGTATAGTGTTATGGAGAGACTCAAAGAAATAGCATGGCCTCTGCAGGACATTTAGGGTGTTAGTGGTACCTCCAAACTTCTACAGTAGAAGAATCAAGGGGTAACAATGTGGTTAGTTGAGGAGCTGGAGGACTTTTCTTAAAATTGTTTTACACAGGAAGCACACTGTTTTACATGGATTATATTTTCCTATTAAGATGTTTTTTGTGCTGTTGCTGATGAAGATCATGAGGAAACAAAACCTCCCTTGATACTACCAAAGGAGAAGAAATGGCAAAAGTGAAAGCAAAGGTAACTGAAGTTGAATAGGCCCACATGACAGGCTGCTTTGGTGTTTCTGGTAAACTTATTGTTTCAATTTTCTCTTGTTTTGACCTAAATTCTGAGAAGTGGCTTCCCTCATCTGGGATTATTTTAGAACAGAGAAAGTCACACCTCCTTCATCTTTGTGTGTATATGTCTGTATTACATGTGTACTTATTTAATACTACTTTGTTATATGATTATATATTATATATATATGCCATGGTGGAACCATCTACTGATGTAGGTGCCTAACGGATTTTACCTAAGTTGATTCCAATGACAACTTGACAAATAATTACTGCTTTTTCCAAGTCAGCTATGAGCTGAGACTCTGAAAAAATAAACAGTTTACTAAAGTTATATCCAGGTTAAATGACAGGTGCTTGATCTACATAATCTTTTAAATGGAGACCAGTTTCATCAGGAAACACCTTTAATTTAAAATTCTCCATTAATAATGGCATCCCCAATATCTACATTTGAAAGCAGTTTGCCTTAAATTTTATTTGGCACTTCCCAGTAGGACTCTTGGAGTATTAATAGCCTTGACACTGTTTCTGTTAGGCCTCAGATGTGTTGGATTTCTCCAAAGCCTTACTACCATCCATCGTCAATAAAATAAATACCATATCCCTCCTCCTTTGATTCCTAGGACTGTTTCAAGATGAATCAAATACAATATTGGAAGAGAAGGTATACTAAAAATCTACATTATAAACTTAAATTTCCCTGATCTTGTCCTTTCCTAAACACTGAAAGTGAAATGGAACACATGAAGATGGGGAATTACTCGCCTGTGACTGAATTCATTCTGGTGGGACTTTCCAAATACCCAGAGCTCCAGTTTTTTCTTTTCATGCTCTGCCTCATCATGTATGTGATAATTCTGCTGGGAAACAGCCTCCTCATTACCATCAGCACACTGGATTCTCGCCTCCACACCCCCATGTACTTCTTCCTTGGGAACCTCTCATTCCTGGACATCTGTTATACATCATCATTCATTCCTCCAATGCTCATCATATTTAGGTCTGAGACAAAATCCATCTCCTTTATTGGCTGTGCTCTCCAGATGGTTATCTCCCTTGGGTTGGGCTGCACTGAGTGTGTCCTCTTGGCTGTGATGGCCTATGATCGGTATGTGGCCATCTGCAACCCACTGAGGTACCCCATCATCATGAACAAAGTACTTTATGTGCATATGGCTGCATGGTCATGGATCATAGGCCATCTGACCTCCCTATTGCAAACAGTCATGACAATGATAATGCCGTTCTGTGGGAATAATGTCATCGACCATCTTACCTGTGAGTTACTGGCCGTTCTCAAACTCATCTGCTCAGATATCACCACCAATGTGATAATCATGACAATGATAAGTATTGTTATATTGGTGATTCCCCTATTGTTAATTTTCATCTCCTATGTTTTTATCCTCTCTTCCATCCTGAGAATTAATTCTGCCGAGGGGAGAAAGAAAGCTTTTTCTACCTGTTCAGCCCACCTCGCTGTGGTTATCTTATTCTATGGTTCAGCCCTTTTTACATACATGAAGCCCAAGTCAAAGGACACGAACACTTCTGATGAGATTATTGGGCTATTTTATGGAGTGGTAGCCCCAATGTTAAACCCCATTATCTATAGTTTGAGGAATAAAGAAGTGAAAGAAGCCATGATAAAAGTTTTGAAGAGACACCAGCATTTATTGAAATCATAAAATGCTTAAAGACATGTGATATCCTAAATGGTGAAATGGACCTTGTCTTTCTTTTTAAATTCAATTAATTAACATAAAGGGGTGCCTGGGTAGCTCAGTGGGTTAAAGCCTCTGCCTTCGGCTCAGGTCATGATCCCAGGGTCCTGGGATTGAGCCCTGCATCAGGCTCTCTGCTCAGCAGGGAGCCTGCTTCCTCCTCTCTCTCTGCCTGCCTCTCTGCCTATTTGTGATCTCTGTTAAATTTAAAAAACCCAAAAACCATATAATGTATTATTGGTTTCAGAGGTAGAGGTCAGTGATTTATCAGTCTTATATAATACCCAGTTCTCATTACATCACATGCCTTCATTAATGTCCATCATGCACTTACCTCGTCCCCTCACCCCTCTAACCTCAGTAACCCTCAATTTGTTTCCCCTGATTAAGATTTTTTTATAGTTTGTCTCACTCACTTTGTCTTGTTTCATTTTCTCCTATTTTCCCTTATGATCCTGTTTTGTTTCTTAAATACCATATGATAATTGTCTTTCTCTGACTGATATTCACTTAGTATTATTCCCTCTAGCTCCATCCACGTCATTGCAAATGGCAAGATTTCATTTTTTTTAAGATTTTATTTATTTATTTGACAGAGAGAAATTACAAGTACACTGAGAGGCAGGCAGAGAGAGAGAGAAGGAAGCAGGCTCCCTGCTGAGCAGAGAGCCCGATGCGGGACTCGATCCCAGGACCCTGAGATCATGACCTGAGCCGAAGGCAGCGGCTTAACCCACTGAGCCACCCAGGCGCCCCAAGATTTCATTTTTGATGGCTAAGTAGTGTGTGTGTGTGTGTGTGTGTGTGTGTGTGTGTGTGTGTGTGTGTATCTTCATTACCATTCATCTGTTGATGGACTTCAGGGCTCTTTCCATAGTTCGGCTATTGTGGACATTGCTGCTATAAATACTGGAGTGCAGGATCCCTTCAGGTCACTACATTTACTTTGGGGTAAATATCTAGCAGTGCAATTGCTGGGTTGTAGGGTAACTCTATTTTTAATTTTTTGAGGAACATCCACACTCTTTTCCAGAGTAGCTGCACCAGTTTGATTCTCACCAACAATGTAAGAGGGTTCCCCTTTATCCATATCTTCGTCGACATCTTTTGTTTCCTGACTTATTAATTTTATCCATCCTGACTGGTATGAGGTGGTATTTCACTGTGGTTCTGAACTCTATTTTCCTGATGCCAAAAGATGTTGAGCATTTTTTCATGTGTCTGTTGGCCGTTTGTATGTCTTCTTTGGAGAAATGTCTGTTCATGGCTTCTGCCCACTTCTTGAATGGATTCTTTATTCCTTAGGTGTTGAGTTTGTTAAGTTCTTAACAGATTTTAGATACTAGCCCTTTATTTAATATGTCATTTGCAAATATTTTCTCCCATTCTGTCAGTTGTCTTTTTTGGTTTCATTGACTATTTCCTTTACTGTGCAAAAGGTTTTTACCTTGATGAAGTCCTAATAGTTTATTTTTGCCTTTGCTTCCCTTGCTTTTGGAGACATGTTGAGAAAGAAGTTGCTACAGCCAAGGTCACAGAGGTTGCTACCTGTATCTTCTAGGGTTTTGATGGATTCTTGTCACACATTTAGGTCTTTAAGGCATTTTGAGTCTATTTTTGTGTGTGGTGTAAGCAAACAAAATGAAATAGGATTTTTACATTTGCCAAGCTGATCCTTAAATTCATGGAAGAGTAGAGAGCTAATAATAGCCAAAACTATGGTGTAGAAAAAGAAAAGCAGACTCACTATACCAGACATCAAGAATGATCATAAAGATAGTGTGGTACTGGTTCAGGTAAAAACAAGTCTATCAAAGGAACAAAGCAAAGAATCCAGAAATGCATTGAACTATGTATGGAAATTAATATATAACACAAATGAAGTGGTATTTTATATAAATTAGCATTATTAATCAGGATAAAATGGATGAACTATTAAACAAACCATGACTGGATATTGAACGTATTATACTGAAAAAATATTAAAACTCTACCCCACACTGTGCCCAAAATAAATTTGAGACAAATTTAAATATCTAAATTTAAAAAAACAAAATCCAAAACTATAAAACATCCAGAGAAAAATAAACCATATGCTCTATAGAGTTGAAATACAACTGATTGTTCCACTTTTAAAATTATGTGTTACATCCCCTTATTTCTTGGTATAATTATTCTAGATGAGCTAAAGTCTTCTAGCAGTAACTCTAAAGCCTTTTGTGGAGGTGCTGAAAGAAAATAAATGTAGGAAGAATTAAAATACTAAAACCTACTTTTACTGAAAAAGAATAGACAGTGAAGGATGCTGTTTCCACTCCTCCAACATTGTCATTACCTTCAAAAAGCCAAAAAGAAAAAAAAAAGTGGAAAATTGCCAAGAATTGAACAGGAAACAATTTCATTTCTACTTGTTTCATGTGCTCCCCCTCCCTTGTGTACTTATGTAAAAAGCTATGATATTCATTAAAAATGTCTAATAAAATAACATTTATTTATACATATTTATTTTAAATAGCAAGTTACAAAACAGGAAATGCATTGTGCTCTAAAGTTTTTAGTATATGTAGTACTTGCATAAAAGCAATCAAAATACCAAGTTACATCTGAAATTGTGGGTGACTTTCATTTTATCCATTAGGCTTTTCTTTATTTCCCAAATTTTCCACAATAAATAGGTATCATTTCTATAATCAGGGGAAAAAATGAACTCAAAGAAAGAAAACTGCTTTTGAATAAGTAACATACAATTTAGGTTTTTGGACATTATCTCAAATGTATCTTAAAGCTATTATCTTCAGCAAGGTTTAAGAGTTCAACTCTAAATCACTTCTGGGATTAGAGAGTCTCTTAGAAGAAAACAAAGGAGTATTTAAATTGGCTACCAGAGCCACTGGTGTGCCCTCTGGAATGTTTAGGGCCTAGAGGTTAGAGTACTTATGTGACAGCTTGACTTACTATTGATACAAATTTATAACATGAATCTCTATGGAGAATGAAAGCTTGGTTTTTGATCTGCCCCCTTACCACTACTAGAAGTCAACTGGAACTGTGGGATATTTGCCTGTGGGTTCTAGTAATATGACTATAGCTCTTGGAGAAGATAGTTAAGATTCTAGCGAATCTAAGTAGGAATAGCAGCAGTAACTTCTGTAGGCAGAAAAAGTTAGTGAATCACTGGAGAAAAGAAATGCTGAACAGAGGGATCCATGCCTGTGTCTAAAATGGCTTCTTTTTTTGAAGACTGTAGTCCCAATAAACTATGCTATCTATTGTGAATGGAGAATTTGAGGATCCTACGCTGATGCATAAATGAGGCAGACTTGAGCAGAGTTGGGAAGAGTCTTTTTCAGAAAGGAGAGAAGATAAGGCAGTTAGGAATTCTGAATCATTTATTTTACTTGAAAAGTTTTTAATAAAACAGTGAAAATCTGGGGAAAGAGGTATTGGTGGGCGAAGGAAATATCTTGGATAGTTATGAACATCACTTTAAATTAGTTGTTTTTCTTTACCATGGAAAATAATAAATAAATAATAAAGCCTGGGAGTTTATATTAAACTAATACATATTGTGCACTCCCACTGTACCAAGATCTTCCAACCACGTCATGTTAATTCTCACAATGATTCTACAAAATAAATACTGTCACCTCATTTTTACATCATGTTCATGTTAAGTGTGTTGCTTAGGATTTGTACAACTATTCAGCCACAGAGCCAAGACTGAACTCTAGGTCCCCTGACTCTAAGACAACTGTTCTTTTGATTCAAATACAACTTACTTGCATTAAGAACAAAAGTGTAAGAGGACTTGGAGCACAGTAGCCCTAGAAATTAGTATATAGCATATTCTAATCAATCCCAGAATTGACTCTACAGGTCAGACAGAAGCTTCTATAAGATAAGAACTTAAAGCTTCAGCTGTGCTACAAGCAACAAAGAATTGCATTTCGTAACCACACAGCAATGTTAGTAAAAACAAAAACAAAACAGAACAAAAAACTCAGGATAATTCTCAAGATCATACTGAAAAAGGAGAAGAGGACCTATTTCTAACTCATCCAGTATTGCTTATTATCCACACCTTTTGAAGCTAATTGGACAAGCATTTAGGATCTCCTGCCAGAGACGTTGTATTATATAGAACAAGAGTACTTTATAAACAGTTGGAAAAACTGGATATAGAATGCAATACTCAGTGCTAAAAATTTATTCTGAAGGAAATCTTCCATAGTGAGTGTGCTACACTCTGCTTCGAAAAGTTCCCTGGGTTAAAAACCGGAAGCATGGGTGAGTACCTGTGCTTTACAAACTACTACCCCTCTTCTGTTGGTAAACACGGGGAGAGGAGTGAATGCTTTGTAATCCACAGTCCTCAAGCAGAGTTTCCTTTCTTTTCATAGTTGAAGCCCAAAGGTGAAAGGACGGATCTAATGACCACGCATTTGGAAAGAGATGAACAAAACCTGGAGAACAAGAAACTGAATGCTACCCTTTATGGCAGAAAGAAAAAGCATAGGTAACAGAAATGCCTGATGTTTTCCCTCGCTCCTTCCTACCTACCAGGTATCTCTCTTTGTCTAGTGTACCACTAAGCTTGGTCACATTCTAAATGGTGAGTTCTAGAATCCTTTTGCAACACTTGAGTCAATATGTCTGCTGATGGTGGATGTATGTGTGAGACTGACTGAACTTGGAACATTAGTGACATTACATTAGTCTATGTAATATAAAGCAACATAAATCCCCTTCTCAATTTCCTGTCCATATCTTATTTCCTACTTGAGTTTTAAAGAAACTGCGGCAGAACCTCTGGATATCTTAGCCACTATCTCCTTCTAAGAAAAATTTGAAAATGTTATTTCTGATATTTATAACCATAAAATATAGGTTAAGTAAGAATTATTTGGAAAATATAAAGAACAGAGAGAAAATTATTAGTGCCCCAAATCCCATATTCCAGAAGAAACTACAATTAAAATTTTGGAGTAGTTTCTATACAACTATGTGTATATATGTGTGTGACCATTTATATTAGTTGTAACCATTTATAATATTTATATTAAGAACTTGTTTTTATTCATGTAATATCATGAGCCCTGTCCCTTATCTTTAATTCTTATCCAAGACTACAATTTGTACTGTTGATAATACATATGACATTATGTCTTCTCATGCATATACCATAACCATAACATGCCAGAATGTCAACATCCTAGAGGAAAAAAATGATGGCACCTATTAAAGCATGACTGAACTTGAAATATGATATTACATGCAATGTCATTTATTTTGTTTTTCTATTCTATTGTTGGATGGTTTAGGGGTAAATGTTAAGTAATAATAATAATACATCTTCAAATGACTTTTAGGGAAATAGTTTCAGCATCTCACCCTTTGAAATTATGTTGACCAACAGTTTGAGAGAGAATCTTTGCCATCTTAGTGATTTTTCCTCCTAGACTTAGACTACTAAGGGGTTTTATCAAGAATGAATTTTATGTTCTATTGTTGCTTATAGTTAGATGACTATTTTATTTTTATTACCTGTTTATTATATTAAACTGATAGATTTCCCAAGCATTAACTTAGAATTTCATGTATTAATAAAAATAAATGATATAGCTTTAGCTAAATGGTAAAATGATATCATTTTAGCTTGATATACTTATTATTCTTTGCAAATGTATTTATAAATGGGATTGATCATAGTTTTACTCTGACAGTTCTGGGTTGAATCTCTTTGTTCATCTCTTTCCAAATGCGTGGTCATTAGATCCGTCCTTTCACCTTTGGGCTTCAACTATGAAAAGAAAGGAAACTCTGCTTGAGGACTGTGGATTACGAAGCATTCACTCCTCTCCCCGTGTTTACCAACAGGCAATTTTAGTTTGATAAAATAATCTGCAAAGTGTTCCATAATTTTTTCACACTGGAACATGTTATAGAGCACATAAATTGTTTCTCTTTTTTAAGATTTATTTTATTTATTGAGAGAGAGAGAGAGAGAGAGCATGAGAGGGGAGAGATCAGAGGGAGGAGACTCCCCACTGAGCAGGGAGCCCAATGTGGGACTCGATCCCAGGACTCTAGGCTCATGACCTGAGCCGAAGGCAGTTGCTTAACCAACAGAGCCACCCAGGCACTCCAAATTATTTGTTTCTTAAAAGCATAAAAAAAAATTATGATAAGCATTCTGCATCTGGTGTCAATTTTGAAAGTCTAGTACTCACAGTGAGACTCCTATACACATCACAGTATTTGTGGCATAGTATGTGTTGAATAAATGAGTAAATGAAGAAAACCAGCAGAATGGAAAGCATAGGGATCTGTGACATCACACAGTAGGGACATCCTACTTAGATCAGGAGGTAAGAAATCTTTCCTAGAAAAGATAATATCTAAGTTGGGAAAAGCCCTTTCAGCTTAAAAACACAGCATTTACAAATGCATGAAGAAGAAAGAGTGTAGTATTTTCCAGGAAGTAGAAGAAATTCAGCATGGCCATTTCAGAGCTTTGAAGGTATCAGGAGTGACTTCGGTATTTCTACATAGAGGAATTTTAGGAGTGGCAGTGTGGTTGAAGGAGGGACTAGAGAACTGTGCATGAAGTCATCTTTATAGTAAGCATGTTGCTTCTCCTTAGGTTGTACTTCTCTGTTAGGAAGTCATTTATGGTGAGGCTACTGAAGATTACTGGGAAGCAAACCTACTGAATAATCCTTCCTCGACACCATCAGAGGGGAGAAATAGCCAAAGTGGGAGAAGAGAGCTGAGGGGATTAAACTAGGCTTCTTGTGATGGGTTGTTTTTACTTTCTCTTATTCACCTTGGATTGGATAATATCCTCCCTCATCTAGGACCTTTTCTGAACAGAAAGACAGCCATTCCTCCTTCATACCTTTCCCCTCAACAACTTTACCCTAGGATACAAGTTTTAAGTTGAATGTGTTTTCTATAATAGTAAAAACGGGCTCCTTTCCTCCTTCTCCTCCTTTACAACTAATGTCTTCAAACAAATTAAACCTTCAGCTTTAACTGGTTCCTTTGTGGAAATAAATCCATGTGCTAATGTGACCAGAAACAGGAATGAAGGTGCATGAAGAAATAAGTATTTGCTATGATCCAGCCTTTTAGAGTTCACTATCAAATTATGCACATCACAAATAAAACTGAGGGCACAGGGCAGCAAGAGGGAGCCGCGTGGGCTGGGGTTCCCATGCCTGAGGTCCTGAGGGGCCAAGGGACCTGGGGCCAAGAACACAGTGAAGGTGTGCGCTGGGAGGAGTGCAAGGTCAGGAAGAGAAGTGCAGGAGGGGAGAGAAGATCTGGACCTCCGCTTTATTAATAATAAACATTTACTATTTGTATAATGTTTAAAAAAAGAAAACAAATTGGGGCACCTGGGTGGCTCAGTCATTAAGTGTTTGTCTTCAGCTCAGGTCATGATTCCAGGGTCCTGGGATCGAGCCCCACATCAGTCTCCCTTCTCAGTGGGAAGCCTACTTCTCCCTCTGCCACTCTCCCTGCTTGTGTTCCCTCTGTCTGTTTCTCTGTCAAATAAATAAATAAAATATTTTTTAAAAATTACAGAAATTAGGGGCGCCTGGGTGGCTCAGTGGATTAAGCCTCTGCCGTCGGCTCAGGTCATGATCTCAGGTCCTGGGATCGAGCCCCCCATCGGGCTCTCTGCTCAGAGAGCCTGCTCCCCACCCCCACTCTCTGCCTACTTGTGATCTCTCTCTCTCTCTATCTCTATCTCTTTGTCAAATAAATAAATAAATAATTTCTAAAAAACAAATTAGGAAGAAAAGTAAGTGACTTATAGGAGGACAGATTCCAGGCCCTGATTCCTAGACTCCTTAAAATTCTGGATCAGATTATTTCTTAGATCAAGAAATGTTCATATTCTATTAATTATAGCCCCCCAATTCAATGGCTTTCCTAAAATTAAAAAAAAAAAAAAACTAAAGCGATTTTCTTCCTTCTGAGCCAAATAGACTTAAAAGTTACAATTCTATGAACATATAAGTACTTAATATTGTTATATTCTATTACATATTTTATTATAGTGCATTCCATTATATATGTATACTGTATTTTTTGAGAGAGAGAGCACATGAGCAGGGGAGAGAGGGAGAGAGAGAACCTCAAGCTCCTGGGTGTGGAGCGGGGCCCAAGCTCACCACCCTAAGATCATGACTTGAGCCAAAATCAAAAGCCAGATGCTTAAGCAACTGAGCCACCCAGCCAACCCTATATTGCATATAATTTTAGATGACATGTTATAACTACCTACTATGCATGTTACTTTTAGATGTTATCGAATTTAATTCTCACAACAAACTACCAAAGAGTTATAGCTTCCCTGCCCCTCCCCCTAATTTTATTAGCTGAGACTAGCAGCTGAGCCTCAAAAAAGTTAAGTAACTTAAAATAGTCATACTGAGGATAACTGTCATGGTACCAAAGATATATATTTCAAATTACATCCAGTTTTATTAGGATGCAGTTACATTTCAAAATATTTATTAATAGATTCTTAGGTAGCTACATTTGGAAGCAGTTTTTGCCTAAGTTTTATTAATTAGAGGCCTGAAACTTTCTAACACAATTCTCAGCTTTCACTGCTATGTGAGCCTCAGTAGTGTTGATCTCTCAGTTCCTGTTTCATCATTAATAAAATTAATGTAATATCCCTATCTTTGCTGATTCCAGAGGCTAAGAATAAAACAAAGTAATAGAAGTAAAAGTAATTTGATAAATCAATTTATTTCCTGAGTCCTATCCTTTTCTCAAGTGTTAAGGTAACATGGACACAGGAAGATGGGGAATTACTCAGCGGTCACTGAATTCTTTCTGGTGGGACTTTCCAAATACCCAGAGCTCCAGCTTTTTCTGTTCGTTCTCTGCCTCATCATGTATGCGATAATCCTCCTGGGAAACAGTCTCCTCATTGTCATCAGCACACTGGATTCTCGCCTCCACACCCCCATGTACTTCTTCCTTGGGAACCTCTCATTCCTGGACATCTGTTATACATCATTATCCATTCCTCCAATGCTCATCATATTTAGGTCCAAGACAAAATCCATCTCCTTCATTGGCTGTGCTCTGCAGATGGTTGCCTCCCTTGG
Organism: Mustela nivalis; assembly: GCF_964662115.1. Classification (NCBI taxonomy): domain Eukaryota; kingdom Metazoa; phylum Chordata; class Mammalia; order Carnivora; family Mustelidae; genus Mustela; species Mustela nivalis. The sequence goes on from NC_139032.1 coordinate 66,889,659, forward strand.
GTTGGGCTCCACTGAGTGTGTCCTCCTGGCTGTGATGGCCTATGACCGGTATGTGGCCATCTGCAACCCACTGAGGTACCCCATCATCATGAACAGAGTGCTTTATGTGCACATGGCTGCTTGGTCCTGGATCATAGGCTGTATGAATTCCTTAGTGCAAACAGCCCTGACAATGGTGTTGCCTTTCTGTGGAAATAACATTATTGATCATCTTACCTGTGAGATCCTAGCCCTTCTTAAACTCATATGTTCAGATATTTCCATGAATGTGCTTATCATGACAGTGGCAAGTATTGTTTTACTGGTGATTCCTCTGCTGTTAATTTTCATTTCCTATATTTTTATCCTCTCTTCCATCCTGAGAATTAATTCTACTGAGGGGAGAAAGAAAGCTTTTTCTACCTGTTCAGCCCACCTGACTGTGGTTATCTTATTCTATGGTTCAGCTCTTTTTATGTACATGAAGCCCAAGTCAAAGGACACAAAAGCATCTGATGAAATCATTGGACTGTCTTATGGAGTGGTAACCCCAATGTTGAACCCCATCATCTACAGCTTGAGGAATAAGGAGGTGAAAGAGGCTGTGAAGAAAGTCCTGAGCAGATACTTGCATCTATGGAAAATATAAAAGGTATTAAAGCAAGTGATATCCTCAGTGTGAGACCAGATCAGATCTCTTATGTTCACAGATGAAGTTACTGAAGCTAGTGTTAAGAGAGCTTATCTGCTCATAAGTCTAAATACAGGACTTAAACTCTTTTCAAGACAGAATTCTCAAGTAAGCCTTCTGAATAGTCTCGTCTGCAGTTTCTAGTTGTATGCAGCTTTGCCATGAGGTCCCATGCAGAGCACAAGGCTTTTCCTCAAGATAAAGCTCTTCTCTCTCTCTCTCTCTCTTCCTTGTTTTTCTCTCTTCTCTTCCCCACTTCCTCCTCCTTCTTTTCCTTTCCCCTTCTCCATCTACTTTGTTTCTCCATCTTCCTTCTGTTTTCCTGGTCTCCTTTCTCAGTCAGTTTGAACTGAACATCTATTATTTTGTTTTCTAGTATCCCTTATTCTGGTATAAGAACGTACTTTTTCCTCTGACATTCAAAAGTGCCACCCTCTGAGTCCATGTGTACTGGACGGGGCTGGCCCTACCCCCTGGAAATAGTGGTACAGCTTGAAACAAAAGCAAATCCCTCAAGTTACAGTGATTCATTCATTCAGCATAGCAGGTGAGTTCTGCCAGGCTAATCAAACACAATCCAAGAATGCTGTCTCTGGCTAAGAAAAGAGGCATTCTTCCTCCTACAGTTGCTAAACAGGGTGAAATGTGAGCCTGGGTCAATCTCTGTCAAAAAGAGCAGAAAGCCTATCTGAGAGGCAAAGAAGTGTTGAGAGAAGGAGTATGTGTGTGATCCTATTTTAAGACCTTGATCCAGTTGTGCCTAACATCAGTTCACAATTATTTAATTTAATTTAATTTTTTTTCAGTGTTCCAAAATTCATTGTTTATGCACCACACCCAGTGCTCCATGCAATACATGCCCTCCATAATACCCACCACAGGCTCACCCAACCCCTTACTCCCCTCCCCCTCCAAAACCCTCAGTTTGTTTCTCAGAGTCTACAGTTTCTCATGGTTTGTCTCCCCCTCTGATTTCCCCAATTATTCTTTTTAGCAATATGTCAATAAAATGCCTTTATTAAAAAATACTAATTTTGAGTTGGATTTAGCATTTCTTTGTACTCCCTCTTTCCAGTCATATTTTTGAGGAAAATACATGAGGATATATGTTCCCTAAGTGGTCCCAAGTTCTCCAGCCTTCAGAGGCTCTCCTTCCTTTAACAACTAAATAATCTAATTTCTATTCCGTGTGGCTATAGGCATTCTCGTCACCTACCCAATAATTTCTGAGGAGTGTTTACATTTTCCTGGTTTGTGGTCTTCATTTTATGTCAGACTACTCTAAATTTCCTTATCATTCCTCTCTGGTAATCATGAGTACTTCTGTGTTGTTTAAGCTCTCAACAATACATTTTGACCACAAAGAATCTACATAAATCTCCTGAATATCCACATTCAAAAGACCACTACATTTAACACCTTTATTTTGAAAATAACATAAAGGGATTATGTATTAATTATGTATTAAATATTAACTGTTCTTGGTATCTATTAGCCATCCCCTTTCTTACAGGCCTCAGCCCATTTTCCTCTTTAGCTCCTGTCTGCTACAAGACTGAGTTTCTGTTCGTTTCCTCCTCCACAAGGATCAGCACTTCTCTCAACAAAAATGAATGGATACATAACTCAAAACACTCTTCAGCATGGTCTTTCTCAGAACAGAGAGTGAGCTTATCCCAAAAGCAGAATGCAGCTTCTACTCTTAGAGCTACAGGAAAGAACTTCAGGAAATCTCTGAAAAACAGTGCTTCCTCACGACCAATGATTTAGAAATACTGAAGCCCAATATACAAGCACCTTGAGTGATATGTTCTGTTTGTGAAAATACATTAATACACTTTCAATAAAAAATCAAAGAAAGAAAGAATCCAACCACTGCCTGCTGTCTATTATTAGTATTACAAGTATTACAACCTAGAATCTACATGGTTCGTTCTTAAACAAAGAAACAGAATCCAACAATCTAAAGTACTTTTAACATCCCCTACTCGGGTTTCTTAAAACGTATAGTACCACAGCAATCTAATAAAAGTTCCATTTGCATTACAGCCCACAGCTTCTCTGGGGTATCTCCTTTCCACCATTTTCTAAAACCCAGTCTTCCTGCTGTTTTCTACCTGTCTTCCCCACCACCCCATCTCACCCTTCCTTGACCACAATAGCCTCTTTCAAGTAAAATAAGAGTGTGTCCTCCAAGGGTAAGGGACTTGGAGAAAGATGAGTTTTGAAAGAAGTAAGAAACAGGGGTGTAAGTTATGTGCAAACACTTGTTAAAATTCCCAAGCTAAGAATTTTTGTCCCCTTATTTTCATCATGTTTCACAAATGCCACTTTTTTACCACTTCATCAGTTCTTCCAGGAAGAAACGGTTTCTTCCCCTTTTCCTTCCATTCTTCCATAGATTTTTAAGTGCACTTCTATTACACTTCTTATTATAGTGTATTTTATTTACTCGATATGGCGTCGTTAAAAATAAATGAACAAAAAACATAGGGCTTTTATAAATTCTTAATTCTCCAATTTATTAAGATTATAAATTTAATCTTTCAGATTCAGTGGCTACCTATGTGGGAAAGGGATCAAACTGAGAATCTATTTACCGGGTCGGGGCACGAGGGAACTTTTCTAAGGTTATGTTTATGTTCTATGTCTTGATATGAATTTTAATAATAAGCATGCATATTTCAAAACTATGAATATCACATTAAGATTCATGATTTTAATGTATATAAATTTTAAATTAAAAGAGAACTGTAAACACATATAGGTTAAACTCTATATGATACATGTGCTGAAGTATTTAAGGAAAGGGGTAATGATGTCTACAGTTTATTCTGAAATGTACCCCAAATGACATTAACTTAATGGGGGAATAGAAAGGTGAACAGACACTTACATATAAACAAATTTAATAAAATGTTGGTGGTAAAATCTAGTTAGTAAATGTATGATGTTCAAGAAAAGCTATTTCAGTTTTGCTTTATCTTTGAAATTTTTCATAATTCAGTGATGGACAAAATTTATACAAATCCTGTTAGAATACAGCTCTTGAACACATGTTCCAATGAGTGAGGCAAGGGTAGAAACTGGATAAATTCTCTTAAAATTAATTGATGAAAAAGTACTACTATTTTAAAAAGGCAAAACTTTTTAATAAGTTATTTATAGCTATTACAAGAGCGAAATTAAAAATAAATTTTAATGGTCCCTGTGAAATTTAATTTTCTACACTGAACTCTTGTCAGGGTTTCAGTTGCTATTCCTGGGGGATGGAAACAAGGAGAGGAGAAAGAAAGGGAAGAAAAGAAGTCTATCAGAAGATTTACCAGATCTACCCGATCTACCAGAAGATTTACTGCCCAAAGGCAGTAAGGAGATTTTTGGCATGATGTGATTTTGCCGTATTCCTTCAGGTGTTTTTGGCTTTTTCTGAGGGGACTACTAATTCCTCAAGAATGTCAGATTGCACACACCTTACAAAAGAAATTTAGTTCTTTCTGTACCATTTATTCTGCAATTACACCTTTTTAATATGATTAAGGCCATAAAGTTTTAAATGCCATTCCTATATATTCACATAATAATCACATATATATCTTGTAACATCACTATTTGTAAAATGACCAGAGTACATAATCACTCACATTTCCCAGGGCATTTTTTTTTTAAATGGAACTTGACTCAGAATTAAGAAGTTGAAGTTCATTCAAACGATGACAAACTATTTCTTCTTTTCTATTCTGCTCATATTCATACCAGATGTGAGACAAACACTGTTTATAAATGTGAGGCACTATATGTTAAAGACAACACACACTAATAGTGATTGTAATATAATAATGATTCTGGTGATGACTGAATATAAATGTTAATGTGTATGCTGTAATGCATAAGATTATTTAAAAATAGAAAATGAGACATTATCAATGTAATACACACTATTGGTACTGGTGATAAAAGGACTATTGAAAATATAACACTTCTCAACAAATGGTTTAAATTTCATAGCATTTTGAAAGATAGTGTAAGTGCACAAGTCAGTGACTGAACAAATGAAAGAAACTATTGAAGCAAACCAGTCAAAACAATTATAAGAATTAGGTATCATACTCATCTTGGTTCAGAATGAAATTATGTTTTCATAAAGAAATAAATGCCTGTAAATTTAGGTATCTTTGGGTTTAATGGCCTTAATTTTTCATACAGTAGATTAAAATTCAGGAACATAAGTCAAAAACATTAAAAACTTCCAGTGAAAGAGAGAAATGCCAAAATAATTATATAAAGGCACAAGGTAAAATAGATTTTAAGGAAGTACTTGTGCTCTATATTTCTTAGGTTTATACTAGCCTAGGAAATTTTACATTTTAAAACTATTTGTCTTACTATAATGGTGAAATCATTAGAAGTCCTAAGAATGATTGTGCAAATGTATGTAGTCTGTGCAAAACTACGTTATGTTTCAGTAGGTATGACATTAGTATTTGCCTTAAATTTCTTCCTAAGATGTCAAATTAGGAAATCCAAAATGTACTTTTTTCTTTTTACAGTATAAAAAAGAAAAAGATAACCCCTAGAATAAGGTCCTCTGTATAGATACTGCAGAATATATCTTCCTCTCTGTTCTTTCATGTGTATTATATAGATGAGATTTTATAGTAAGGTTCACCAGGTGCACTTAAATTTCAAAATCCAAAACTTATGAAAAGTTGTTTTGAATTCATATTTTCAAAATCTATATTTATAAGAAAGGAAATAACTTTTTTCATTTATTTATTTATTTATTTATTTATTTTTTATATGACAGAGAAGGAAATCACTTTTTAAAAATAATATGCAATAAATGTATAAGCATGTGTGTCTGTGTGTGTCACTCTGCAAACAGTAAAGAATGTTTTTAAATACAATAAAATATGTTTATAAAACTGATGATACATAAGAAAAAGAAGCAAGTCTCGGGGCACCTGGGTAACTCAGTGGGTTAAGCTTAAGCAGCTGCATTGGGTTTGGGATAATCTCAGGATCCTGGGATCGAGCCCCACATCGGGCTCTCTGCTCAGCAGGGAGCCTGCTTCCCCTCTCTCTCTGCCTGCCTCTCTGCCTGCTTGTGATCTATGTCTGTCAAATAGACAAATAAAACCTTTAAAAAAAGAAAAACTAAAAAAAAAAGTGTAATATATATATGTATGTACATATATATAATGGAATATTATTCATCCATAAAAAAGAACAAAATCTTGCTATTTGCAATGACATGAATGGAGCTAAGAGTATAACGCTAAATGGAATAAGTCAATCGGTTCAAGACAAATACCATATGATTTCATTCATATGTAAAATTTAAAGCAAAAAAAAAAAAAGCAAAGGGAAAAAAAGGAGAGAGACAGACAAACCAAGGAACAGATTCTACTATAGGGAACAAACTGATGGTTACCAGAGGGGAGGGAAGGCAGGTAGAGGGATGGGTGAAATAGGTGATGGGGATTAAGGAGTGCACTTGTTGTGATGAGCACCAGGTGTTGTATGTAAGTGTTGAATCACTATATTATACACATAAAACTCACTGTATGTTAACTAAGTATGGAGGAGAAGAGAGGGGAGGGAAGGGGGGGTGGAGGGTTGGAGAGGAAATGAAATGAAATAAATGAAATGAAATGAAATGAAATGAACCAAACCAATATTGAAAAGAGAAACCCCGAAAATGTCTTTTAAATGTGAAAATGTTGAAACGTACTTTTAAATAATCTATAGGTCGGGGCGCCTGGGTGGCTCAATTGGTTAAGTGGCTGCCTTTGGCTCAGGTCATGATCCCAGGCCTGGGATTGAGCCCCGCCTTGGAAGGGAACCTGCTTTTCCCTCTCCCCCACTGCAAGTGCTTCTCTCTCTCTCTCTATCTCAAAAAAATAAACAAATAAAATCTTTAAAACAAACAAATGAAACAAGTTTTCTCTCCCCAAATACTATTATATCATATAAAGAAAAAATTGATAGGTCAAAAAAATCATGACTAAAACATCAATGTATTTATAACTTTATGATAAGGAATGATTATCAAAACTGGAAGAATGAAGGGATTTACAGTCTTAAATATATGTACTGGAAAATTTAAAAGATTGAAAATTAATACACTATGAATTCAGTTCAAAGAGTTATAAAAAGAGGAAATGGAAAATTCTGAAGATAGGTGAAGTTTGAATCAGTAGTTTAAAATTTTACCAGTCCCTAACAATTTCCCTGATTAATTCTAATACATTTTCCAAGAATAGGTAACCCCTACCATAAACAAATTGTTTCATAAAATACAAAAAAGGGGCTGGAAGGTCCTCTAACTCTTTCTATAAGCTTGATAAAACATTGAAACAAAAACTGAGCAAGGACAGGGTAAGAAAGAAAAAATTATGAGCTAATCTCCTGTATAAACATAAACAGAAAAATTATAAATAAAATAGTATCAAACAGAATCTAACAATCTACAAAATAATAATGCTGAACATCCAGGTAGGGTTTGTCTCAGGAATGCAAGGATGTCTTAACATTAGAAAGTATTTTTTTTAAGATTTTATTTATTTATTTGACAGAGATCACAAGTAGGCAGAGAGGTAGGCAGAGAGAGAGGAAGGGAAGCAGGCTGCCCAACAAGCAGAGAGCCCGATGCGGGGCTCAATCCCAGGACCCTGAGATCTTGATCTGCTTGAAGGCAGAGGCCCAACCCACTGAGCCACCCAGGTGCCCCAACATTAGAAAGTATTTTAATGTAATTCATCACAATAGCAATTAAAGGATAAATACAAACAATTATTTTAGTAAATGCAGGAAAAGCTTTTGATCAAATTCAAAAGCATTCATACATTTTTTTTTTAGAAAACTTAGCAAACAAGAAACAGAAGAAAACGTTTTTAACTTGATGAAGAGTATTTATCAAAAACTTATAACTAATAAGTTCCTTTTCCCTTTAAATTTCAAATTCAACATCATACAAAACTCCTATGCAGCACAGTACAGAGAGAGGGAAAGAAAAGAGGAAGTGGGAAGGGAGAAGAATGGAGGAAGGAAAGGAGGGAAAGGGAGGAGAAAGAGAGGAAAGAACTAAAAGAAAGAGAAAAATAAGAAAGAAGTAAAGAAGAAAGGAAAATAGGAAAGAAAGAAATAAGAAAGCGAAAAAGGAAGAGGAATGTGGGAGGAAAAAATCTTCAACCCTTCAACCCTTCTTCCATATATAACTCCATTACATATGGAGTTCTCATATATAGGAACTCCACATATATGAGAGGTGCAGACAGAAAAATAAATTAGGTTTATATGCTATTCTGAGCTAGGGAATGGGATGGAGGTCTGGAGCTTCAAAGGGGAAAAGAGCATTAAGAAGGGCAGATGTTTGGTCATTAGATGTTTGTCCTGCCATACAGATAAGCCATTAAGACAAAATTTATTTCTGGTAATAATTCTTGTTCTGGGAAAGATTCCCAATTTAGATTCTTCTACATAGTTAAGAGAGGGACAAAAGTTTCTCTTAAACCCTCACACTCACAAATGCCTTCACTTCAAAATTGTCCGCATTGGGGAGACTGAACCCCCTCAGGAGGAAGGAAAGGAGAAAAGGTGTAAAGATTGTAAAAGGAGAAACAAAATTGTCATTATTGTCTGAAAATAAGGTTTACAAAGTTAGTGAGAAAAAAATATTTAAAAAAAAAAACCTTAAAATTTATACTGAGGCTATAACAAGGCTGATAAATACATGGTCAACTTATAAAATTCAAAAGTATATTTTACAGCAGTTACAACTGTTTAGAAAATGCACTTTAAAAACCACTTCACAATACCAACAAAAATTGCTCATGAATAAATTTATAGAAGCTGTAAAAGTATTTATGAATTAAAGTATAAATCTTCACTAAAGCACATAGAAGAACAACACTTTCCACAAACTGGGGAGTTATATTTTGTTCATGTTATGAAATTCAAAAATAAATATGTTAATTCATCCCTAATTTCTCTATAAGTTTAGTGTAAATGTCAATCAAAATGAAATTGGAATTTATAAAAAATGTCTAAAGTTTACCTTCAAATTCAAATTGAATAGTAAAGACCAAGAGTAGCCAAAACAATGTTAAAACAAGAATGATACGGGCGCCTGGTTAGCTCAGTGGGTTAAAGCCTCTGCCTTTGGCTCAGGTCATGATTCCAGGGTCCTGGGATCCAGCCCTGCATCAGGTTCTCTGCTCAGCAGGAAGCCTGCTTCCTCCTCTTTCTCTCTCTATGTACTTGTGATCTCTGTCATATAAATAAATAAAATCTTTTAAAAAAAGAATGATATATTTACTGTATCAAATGTCAAGATGAATGATAAAGCTACCATAATTCAGATAGCATAGTATTGGTTCAGGAAAAGATAAATATATCAGTGAAATAGGGTAAATAATTCAGAAATAGCCCAGGCATATGTGAAAGCTTATATGCTAAATAAATGATACTTGAAAAAAGTTGATATTGCAAATCAGTAGGGAACAACCTGTACCTAACAGTGTTACCAAAATCAATTTGAGACTGATCAAATGCCAAAAGCAAAGCTGTATGTCTAGAGGAAAATATAAGATATAGGACATCTTTGGTCTATGATCTCTTTAAATACAGGATAGGAATAATGATCTTAGATGCGGAAAAAAAAGGCAGAAAACAAAGGACAAATACTTCAAAATTAGAATCTATATGGCAAAATGCATCATTAAAAGATTTAAATAAAAGCACAAATGGAAGACTATATCAGTAACAAATGCAACGAAAAGAGGATCAGCATCCAGAATATTAAAAAAAATTACTATAACATTAATAAGAAAAAAATGAACAACATAACAGATAATGGGGCAAAAGGTATAAACAGGGACCTAAAGGAAAAGGAAAGCAGCATAGCCTATAAAATTATGAAAAGATGCTCAATTCAGAGGTGCCTGTGTGGTTCAGTTGGTTACATGGTTGACTTTTGATTTTAATTTTTTTTTTATAAACATATATTTTTATCCCCAGGGGTACAGGTCTGTGAATCACCAGGTTTACACACTTCACAGCACTCACCAAAGCACTGACTTTTGATTTTAGCTCAGGTCATGATCTCAGGGTTGTGAGATTGAGCCCCACATAGGCTCTGAGCTCAGCACAAAGTCTGCTTGAGATTCTGTCTCTCTCCCTCTACCTCTCTCCCAACTCATACTCATTCTCTCTCTCTGTAAATTAAAAAAAAAAAAAAATCTTTTAAAAAAATGCTCAATTACATGAATCAGAAAAATATAAAGTAAATCAATGAGATATTTCCCTGCCAAAAGACAAGCAAATATTAAACTTCTAAAAAAATTATCAAGACTGTGAAGAGGAAATCCCATTCACTGCCATTGGGAGTATAAATCCATATTATAAAAAGTGTGAAGCAAACTCATTAATTCCACTTACAGGTATATTCCCAAGGAGATATTTACAGTTACTCACTGAAGCATAATTTATAAAATAAACATCCTCCAACATCTAAATATCAATATGGGAAAGAATAACTACATTATAGTATTAGTTTCCTATAACACAGGATTATAGGAGAGCAATTAAAATGACCAGCTCTAAATTAATCATTTTGTTAACCTTTAGCAGCTTTTTTTAAAAAAAGATTTTATTTATTTATTTGACAGAGATCACAAGTAGGCAGGGAGGCAGAAAGAGAGAGAGGAGGAAGCAGGCTCCCCGCAGAGCAGAGAGCCCAATGTGGGGCTCGATCCCAGGACCCTGGGATCATGACTTGAGCTGAAGGCAGTGGCTTTAACCCACTGAGCCACCCAGGCACCCCTAGCAGCTTTTTTGAGCTTCTTTTTGCTGCTTTTATTTTAATCTGTAAAATGGAAATAAATACCAATGTCCCAAACTTAAATGAAAGAGTAATAAAGAATTCAGTAGAAAGCATAACATACATGACAGCTCCTACGTGCTATCAGACTCATCAGAACCTGATGTTCTCTAATCTGGGAAACAGGTTTCACTGACGTTCTCTGAAAAAGGGACAGGACTGGGATATATGACTAGATATTTTTAAATAAATATTTACTAAAACCTGTTAAGAAATGAGAAGAGCAGCTAAATAGGAGTGAGGATTAAACAACCAAATGAGGCCCTAGCTCCCATTTGAGTCTCATAAAGGAGACTCTAGTGACATGAATCTACCAACATGTCTCAATCTAAAATAGTTACAGGCTCAGTACCATTATTTAATTAAAAAGCACTATGAAATAAAAATTATACTGAGGCAGAGTGTAAAGTTACAATTTTCACTATTTTCAGTTTTTATTTTGTGCTGTGTGGGAACTTCGGATGACTCCAAGCGAGTAGGAAAACTGGAAACTGTATTTTCTTCTTTAAGATTTTATTTATTTATTTATTTGTTTGTTTATTTGTTTATTTATTTGACAGAAACGCAGCTAGAAGAGGGAACATGGGCAGGGGGAACGAGAGAGAGCGAGAAGCAGGCTTCCCACTAAGAAGGGAGCCCGATGCAGGGCTTGATCCCAGGACTCTGGGATCATGACCTGAGCTTAAGGCAGATGCTTAATGACTGAGCCACCCAGGCACCCCAAGGAAACTGTTTTTTAATATCCAGTGTCTTTATATAAAAAGAAAATCATCTTGAATAGTAAGCCTTTTTCTAGGAGCACTATTAAGCTATCTCAAGCAGTCAACTTAGTATGTTTTGCAGAGGCAGTGTCAACCTGAATAGTGCTGACTTCCCATAAACAAAGGTGTCTGTCAAACCTTATAAGAGATAAAGGGACATTGAAACTTAGATCATAAAGTGACCTTGGGAAAATCCTAAGCCATATCCTGAAGAACCTAACAAGAGACAGAAGAGAAAACGGGCCCCCAGTGTTAGGACACAGCCTGCACGACCCATGCATTAATGCTCTGGCCCTTATTACAATGTGAGAGTAAATGAAACATAAAAAATTACAATGATTCAGCAAAAACAATCAATGGTCGTCAAGCAAAGCCAAAACAGATCAAAAAATAAATTAATTACTCAGCTAGTAAGTATCTATGACAACTTTTGGAGGTGAAGAGAAATACATCAGAGAGCACTAGATAATGGATGTTCACGTGGAAGAGGAACTTGGTGAAAAAGGACCTGCCACAAACTAAGCCCCACAAGTGCCTGAAGCTTAAAAGTGTTTCAACTTACACAGAGGAAAGAAACCAGCCATATTTCTCAATAAAAATCCAAAACATACAGCAAAAGGTCCATAAATACTTCCTCATAACATTTCTCCCCAACTACAGTAGTGAGGCATAAGGACTACCTAAAGCAAGAGACTTGCAAAGCCTATTTTAGAAAATAATTGCATTTATTAATATGAGGTTTTAAAATATCATTGGTACTAGAATTCACTTTCAAATGCAAAACATTAAGTCCATTAACATATTTAAAAAGGGATATAATGGATATAAAGCTCACATTTATGTGTTTCAACAATAAAAACAATTTATCTGGGGGCGCCTGGGTGGCTCAGTGGGCTAAAGCCTCTGCCTTCGGCTCAGATCATAATCCCGGGGTTCTGGGATCGAGCCCCACATCGGGCCCTCTGCTCAGCGGACACCTGCTTCCTCCTCTCGCTCTCTCTGCCTGCCTCTCTGCCTACTTGTGATCTGTCAAATAAATAAATAAAGAAAATCTTTAAAAAAAAAAATTTACTTGGGGCACCTGGGTGGCTCAGTGGGTTGAAGCCTCTGCCTTCGCCTCAGGTCCTCAACCTAGATTCCGGGGATCAAGCCCCACATCGGGCTCTCTGCTTGGCCGGGAGCCTCCTTCCCCCTCTCTCTCTGCCTGCCTCTTTGACCACTCGTGATCTCTCTCTCTGTCAAATAAATAAATAAAATCTTTTAAAAAGAAAAAAAATTACTTTATCAATAGAAACATTAAATACATTCATACTATATTTAATATCGAGCTGCTTACAAATCTTTGCTCCTACTTATTCTAAGAAGATTAGTAGCAAAGAGGCTGATACAGAAATATCAAGACATATTGACAAGTACAAGAAGAGGCATCCAGTCTTTTTCTTCCCCACAGCATCTAACCCAATACTCAACACAAGATGTACTTAATAATATTACTGATATAAGTGGGCTACTTGTTAAGGAACATTTTGAAAATTTAATTCATACATTATTACCACTTATTTATACTAATAATAAAGCAATTATAAAAGTTATGATGGTAATTCAACTTTACTAAAGCTTTTCTCTCTAATACATAATCCCATATGGAAAAACAAAGAAATGTGAACTGACTCCACTCTATATCTTGAGTTGCGGAACTCAAAAATTCTAACAAAAATAGCTTAATTTGAGATTTTAATGATGTAAAAGTAGTCTTTACCACCATCTAGTGGCCTCAGTATATAACAGTATGAAGAAAAGTACTTACCAGGAATGTCACCAGAAATACAAGCATCTAGTTTACATGTAGAGCTGCGGCCCTCCTTCCTACTCATTTGGGACAGCATTGGTTCCACCTCTCTTGCTTCCTTCTGCAGATCTGCATGAGCTGGACCTCTGGACAAAACCATGCAGGAACACCATCAAGGGATTGTTGCCTTTGCTACCTTATGTAATTTCTTCTACCCTCAACTGATACCTATTTGTTACATTAGATGCAAAACCGCATCTTTATACTCATAGAACCAAACTGGCAATAATTAAAATCTGATAAGAAAAACCTCGTACACTGTAGTTGAGGGTATAAATTTAAAAGACAGTTTGGCACTGTTCAGTAAATCTAAATATGTGCATATCTTATGGTCCAGCAATTTCACTCCTAGGTATATAAACAAGAGCAGTGGTTCATAACCTCCAGTACACAGATCCCCAACCAGTCTAGGTATAGAATTCAGAGGGCCTCAAAACTTGGATGAAAAAAAAAAAAAGTTACATCTTTAATGTCATTAATTTCTAACTAAAAATAAGCATTTCCTCTGAATATGAATGTAAGCAACAAATCACAGTATTTTTTGTACAAATCACATTATCAGCAAGACTAGAAACTATGTAGCCAATAAAAATCGTAGATATTGTCAAGTTCTCTTGACAGATCAAAATTTCTTATATGCTTATCACTAATTCAAAATTATATCTCATATCTACTGATAGATCTTGCTATTTAGTGCCCTACTAAAGAACTATGTCTACTTCTTTTTGAAGATTTGCTTTTATGTTTTCCAGCTATTTTGAGATCTAACTGACATATAAAATTATATAAGTCTGTTTCCTTTGTATCTCTTTCTTTTGAAATTTGTAATTTATTTTCTTTATAAACGTATTCATTTGTTATACATTTAAAAACATCCAGGGGCATGTGGGTGGCTCAGTGGGTTAAGCCTCTGCCTTCAGATCAGGTCATGATAGAAGGGTCCTGGGATGGAGCCTCACAATGCTGAGCAGGGAGCCTGCTTCTTCCTCCTCCTCTGCCTGCTTGTGATCTCTCTCTCTGTCAAATAAAGAAGCAAAATCTTTTAAAAAACAAAAAACAAACAAACAAACAAAAATCCAGAAGGGACACCTGGGTGGTTCAGTCAACTAAGCATTCACCTTTGGCTCATGGTCCTGGGGTCCTGGGACTGAGCCTAGCATCAGGCTTCCTGCTCTGCAGAGGGCCTCTCCCTCTCTCACTGTCTGCCACTCTCCCTCTCTTTCTCTATCTCTCTGAGTCAATCAAATAAATAAAATCTTAAAAAAATAATAATTAATAAAAAAACATCTGAAGACTATAGACCCACAAGATTTCCAAAGGGTTTTAAGACACTAAAAAGGTTTAGAATGCTTGCCTGGAAAGAATACTTCCATTGGATGGAACCAGGAGATATCTACAAAGAAAAGCAGCTTTGTCCATCTAGTCAGATGGACAAATAAATTAAGGAATGGAATAGTAAAGAGCACAGAAGTGAAATACTACAACTATATCAACAAGGATAATTTTCAAAAGTCTAAAGTTAAAGCCAAGAGTTATGTAACAAAATTTTTAAAAATCTGATTCCACTTAAAAAAATGTCTAAAATAGACAAACCAAAACAATATCTTTGGTAGTGTTATTTACAAATAAAAATTTTAAAGATATCAATGTAATGATTAACACAAAATTAGAGATCATGGTTAATTCAGGGAGATGACAGAGGGTGTTAAAGAGAAAATGTTACCAGGAAGGAAATGTATTGAGCTTCTAAGTTGCTGGAAATATTTTATTCCCTAAGCTTGGTGACAGAGGCACAAATGCTCATTTTATTATTTTCCTTAAAATGTAGATACACTGTGGCTCCTGGGGCTCAGTGGGTTAAAGCCTCTGCCTTCAGCTCAGGTCATGATCCCAGGGTCCTGGGATTGAGCCCCCACATAGGGCTCTCTGCTCAGCGGGAAGCCTGTTTCCTCCTCTCTCTGCCTGCCTCTCTGCCTACTTATAATCTCTGTCTGTCATATAAATAAATAAATAAATAAATAAATAAATAAATATTTAAAATGTAGACACATTAAAGCTACATTAAATAAACTTTTGTACTGGGGTGCCTGGGTGGCTCAGTAGGTTGAGTGGTCAAGTCTTGATTTCAGCTCAGGTCATGATCTCAGGGTTGTGAGATCGTGGTTAGTGGAGTGTCTTCTTAGGATTCTCTCTCCCTCTCCCTCTGCTCTTCCCCTGGATCACACACACACTAGCTCTCTCTCAAATGAATAAATAAATCTATAAATACATACATACATACATACATACATACATACCTCAACAAATTCCAAAAAATCAAATTCATACCAGAATTTTATCTGACCATAACGCTATGGAAGTTAAATAACGTACTACTAAACAATGAATGGGTCAACCAAGAAATCAAAGAAGAAATTAAAATTACATAGAAACAAATGAAAATGAAAACACAACAGTCCAAAATGTTTGGGATGCAGCAGAAGTGGTTCTAAAGTGGAAGTTTATAGCAATACAGGCTTAACTCAAGAAGCAAGAGAAATCTCAAGTAAAGTACCTAACCTGACACCTAAGGAAGGTAGAAAAAGAAAAATGAACAAACCCAAAACCTAGCAAAAGGAAGGAAATAATAAAGATTAGAGCAGAAATAAATGATATAGAAGGAGGAAAAAAAAAACCAAAAAACTATAGAACAGATTGAAGAAATCAAAAGCTATTTCTTTGAAAAGGTTAACAAAATTGATAAATCTCTAGCCAGATTCATAGAGAGAGAGAGAGAGAGACAAAGAGAGAGAGGAGACCCAAATACAAAAAAATCACTAATGAAAGAGGAGAAATGGCAATCACCCCAACACTACAGAAATATGAACAATTCTAAGAGAATATTATGGAAACCTATATGCCAACAGATTAGACAATGTAGATGAAATGGACAAATTCCTAGAAATATATAATCTACCAAAAATAAAGTGGGAAGAAATAGAAAATTTGAACAGACCAATTACCAGCAATGAAATTGAATCAGCAATCAAAATACTCCCAAAAAATAAAAATCCAGGACCAGATGGCTTCACAGATGAATTCTATCACATATTTAAAGAAGAATTAATGCCTATTCTTCTCAAACTACTCCAAAATATAGAAGAGAAAGGAAAACTTAGGAATTCATTCTATGAGGTTAGTATCACCCAAAAGTAGATAAAACACCACAAAAAAGACTATTTCAGGAAAATATTTCTCATGAATATAGATGAAAAAAATCCTCAAGAAATTATTAGCAAACTGAATGCAACAATACATTAAAACAACCATACACCATGATCAAGTGGGATTTATTCCAAGGATGCAAAGGTTGTTCAATATTTGCAAAACAATCAATGTGATATGTCATGTTAATAATAGAATAAAAATCACATAATCATTTCAACAGACATAAAAAAGGCATTTGACAAAGTACAACATCAACAAAGTAGGTTTAGAGGGAATATATCTCAACACAATAATCGCCGCTAATGAAAAACTCACAGTTAACATCATCCTTAACAGGGGAAAACTGAGAGCTTTTCCTCTATGGTCAGGAATAAGACAAGAGTATCCACTCTCACCCCTTGATTCAACATAGAAAGAGAAAGTCCTAGCCACAACAATTGGACAACTAAAACAAAATACAAATAAACAAACAAACAAAAAAGGCATCCAAACTGGTAAGAAAAAAGTAAAACTCTCATGATTTGCAGAGGACAGGATACTATATATAGAAAACACTGAAGACTCCACCAAAAAAAAAAAAAAAAAACCACATAAAAAACAAACTAGAACTAATAAATTAATACAATAAAGCAACTGGACACAAAACCAGTGTATAGAAATCTGTTGCACTCTTATACACTAATAATAAAGCCGCAGAAAGTGAAATTAAGAAAACATGCCCATTTATAAGTGTACCAAAAACTATAACCAAAGATTATAAAATATCTAGGAATAAACATAACTAAAGAGATGAAACACTTGTACTCTAGAAACTACAAAACACTGATGAAACAAATTCAAGACAATACAAAGAAATGGAAAGACATTCCATGCTCAAAGGCTGGAAGAATAAATATTGTTAAAATATCTATGTTACACAAAGCAATCTACATATTTAATGCAATCTCTATCAAAATACCAACAGCATTTTTTACAGAACTAGAACAAACAATCCTAAAATTTGTATGGAATCACAAAGGGCCTAGATAGTGAAAGAAATCTTGAAAACCAAAAACAAAACTGGAGGTATCACAATTGAAGATTTCAAACTGTATTACAAAATAGCAGTAATTAAAACATAATGGTATTGGCAAAAAAACAGATACATAGATCAATGAAATAGAATACAAAATGCAGAAATAAACCCACAATTATATGGTCAAGTAATCTTCAACAAAGGAGGAAAGAATATACAGTGGGAAAAAGAGTCTCTTCAACAAATGGTGTTGGGAAAACTGGACAGTCACATGAGAAAAATGAAGCTGGCCCACTTTCTTTCACCATACATAAAAATAAACTCAATGGATTAAATATTTAAATGTGAGAAATGGACCATAAAAACCCTTGAAGAGAGCACAGGCAGTAATTCTCCAACATCAGCCATAGCAACATTTCTCTAGATAGTCCCCTGAGGCAAGGGACATTGACACAAAAATAAACTGTTGAGACTATATCAAAATAAAAAGCTTTCAGCAAAAGAAACTATCAGCAAAACCAAAAGACAACCTACTGAATGGGAGAAGTTATTTGCAAATAACATATCTAATAAAGGATTAGTATCCAAAATATATAAAGAACTTACACAACTCAACACCCAAAAGATAATTACTCCATTTAAAAACTGGGCAGACACATGCACCCAAATGTTCAAAGCAGCAATGTCCACAATAGCCAAACTATGGAAAGAACCTAGACATCAATCACCAGATGAATGGATAAAGAAGATGTGGTATATCTATATGTACCACGGAATACTATACAGCCATCAAAAATGAAATCTTGCCATTTGTAATGACATGGATGGAACTAGAGGGTATTATGCTAAGCAAAATAAGCCAATCAGAGAAAGACAATTATCATATTATCTCACTGATATGAGGAATTTGAGAAACAGGACAGGGATCATACTGGAAGGGAGGGAAACATGATGAAACAGGGAGAGAAGGATAAGAGACTCTTAATCTCAGAAAACAAACTGATGGCTGCTGTGTAGGGGGAGAGATGGTGTGGCTGGGTGATGGACATTGGGGAGGGTATGTGCTATGGTGAGTGCTGTGAATTGTGTAAGACTGATGAATCACAGACCTCTACCCCTAAAACAAATAATACATTATATGTTAGTTAAAACAACAAAACAGAAACAAAAAACAAACCACTCTCCTACGGCAGAAAAGGGACAATTAAAAAAAATGGACAGGAGACATGAATACACATTTCTCCAAAGAAGACATACAGAATGGCAACACACATATGAAAAAATGTTCAACATCACTCATCAGGTGGGAAATACAAATCTAAAATATAATGATATATCAATGATATATCACATCACACCTGTTAGAGTGGCAAAAATAAAAAACACAAGGAACAACAAGTGTGAGAAAGGGTGTGGAAAAATAGGAACCCTGTTGACTGGTGGTAGGAATGCAAACTGGTGGAGCCAATGTAGAAAATAGTAAGGAGACTCCTCAAAAAATTAAAAATAGAACTATCCTACTTCCAGTAATACACTACTGGGTATTTTGCCCCCAAAATAGAAAGACACTAATTGAAAGAGATACATGCACCATGTTTATGGAAGCATTATTTGAAATAGTGAAACTGTGGAAGCAACCCAACTGTCCATTGATAGATGAATGGATAAAGACGCTGTGGTATATATACACAAGGGAATACAATTTAGCCATAAAAAGAATGGAACCTTGCCATTTGCAATGATGTGGATGGAGCTGGAGAGGATAATGGGTTTTTTTATTTGTTTGTTTGTTTTAAGATTTTTTTCACTTGAGAGAGAGAGAATGAGAGGCGAGAAGGTCAGAGGGAGAAGCAGACTCCCTTTGGAGCTGGGAACCCAATGCAGGACTCAATCCTGGGACTCGGAGATCATGACCCGAGCCAAAGGCATTCGTCCAACCAACTAAGCAACCCAGGTGCCCCTTGAGGGATAATGTTAAGTAAAATAAGTCAGTCAGAGAAAGACAAATACCATATGATCTCACTCATATAAGGAATTTAAGAAACAAAACAAATGAGCAAAGGAAAAAAGAGAGAGAAAGAGACAATACAAGAAACAGACTTTAACTATAGAGAACAAACTGATGGTTACCAGAAGAGGGGTGGTAGGTGAAATAGGTGATGGGGATTAAAGAGTACTTATGATGAAATAACATAAAATAAATATATTTAAAGAAAAAATATTCCAAGTGAAATAAGTCAGCAGAGAGAGAAGTATCATATGGTTTCACTTACTTATAGAGCATAAGGAATAGCACAGAGGACATTGGGAGTAGGAGAGGAAAAGTGAGTTGGGGAAAATCAGAGGGGGAGATGAATCATGAGAGACTGTGGACTCTGAGAAACAAACTGAGGATTTTGGAGGGGATGGGGGTGAGGGGTTGGGTGAGCCTGGTGGTGGGTATTAAGGTGGGCACGTCTTGCATGGAGCAATGGTGTGGTGCATATACAATGAATCTTAGAACACTAGAAAAATAAAATTAAGTATATATATGTAAATGGTAGACTGAATTTGTTTTACAATCTGCCTTTAAACCCTGGCTGGGCCACTTAGCAGCAATGAACCTGGGGAAATAAGTTAATCTCTGTGAGTCTTACCTTTCTCGCTTATAAAGGTAGATAAAGCTTAACTTATAGCATTTTTTTAAAAGATTTTATTTATTTATCAGAGAGAGAGATGGGGAGAGAGCGAGCACAGGCAGACAGAATGGCAGGCAGAGGCAGAGGGAGAAGCAGGCTCCCTGCTGAGCAAGGAGCCCGATGTGGGACTCGATCTTAGGACGCTGTGATCATGACCTGAGCCGAAGGCAGCTGCTTAACCAACTGAGCCATCCAGGCGTCCCACTTATAGCATTTTGAGGATGATTAAGGTCTGTGAGAAACTGAATAGGAGACTGTCTTAAGCACCTGATACCACTTAACAATGTTCATCTATCTCTATGTTATAGTTGTAAATTTTACTCCTATATTGTACGCATTTTCCTTTTAGAAGATCTTTCTGCTGGCTAGAAGCAATTAGTTATGGATAAGATTCTAGGGAGGAGTAAAATGACAAAGTGAAAGAAATCTGTGTCCTTAATTCAAGATGTATAAAGAGCTGCCTATATACTAGGAAAACTCACTTTTGGATTCTTATAAAAAATAAGTTTGAGTCTAACACATTTTTGGTGTTAATGTGTAAAAGCAAATTCACCTATGCTAATTAACAGATTCCTGAAAGACTACCAATACTGAGATCTCTGGCCTCCTTCCCTCCACAATGTCAGGAACCTGGCAGTAAAGATTATATACTTCACAGATGGATACTGAAAGTTTCTTTGTAGGGGAAATCTTACTAGACAAGAGAAATAACTGACAGACAGTAACAGTTGAGATGAGAGAAGTCCACTGAAGGTCCAGTCAGGTCACATTACAGTAAAGCCCATTACTTAACAAGACCCACCCATACTCATATAGCTGTCAACTTTTTTTTGTCTCACTCCAAATATAAGCTGATAGACAAAGGTCATGAAACAATAAATTTTTCACAACTTAAAGAGTTTCCAGATTGGAGAAGGTCTACTGAAATAATAGATTGGGGGGGGGGGTGTGAACTATTCCAAGGCACATTATTATGAAATTTCAGAAAATCAGGAAAAATGAGAAAAACATAAAAGCTTCCAGAGAGAAACAAGTCACATACCAAAAAATCAGGAATCAGAATGGCATAAATTTTTCACTAGAAGCTATACTGCAATGAATCATTACCTTTAAAAATATGAGGAAAAACTACTGCCAATGTAGAATTTTATACCCAACCAAACTATAAATTAAGAGGGTTGATAAAATACAGTTTTAGAAATAAAGTTCTCAAAAGTTTAATTCCCATGTACCCACTCCTAAAATTAGGAGGGGGCGGTGGGGGGGGGCAATAGACAAGATCCTGAAAACAGGAGTTAGAAAACAAGGCAAATGTTATTCCCCAGGATATTAGCGAAAGGAGATCCCAGAAGTATTACCATGTCACCTTAGAAAACAACTATCCACACTGGAGCAAGAGCACAAAGAATTCCCAAAAGATAACTCTATTAGAAGAAACTGATAAGCTGATTAATAGGTTTAATCACAGTGAGAAAAAAAAATGTATACTTTTGGCAAAGAATTTTGTCATCAGTAAGCGATAGGTATAAAGAAAATAATAGAAACAAATGAAAGAGAGAGAAAAATAAAATAGTCATCCTCCTATTGATGATAGTTATAGGTTTAAACGATGTAGCAGTGGCTTAAACTAGAAGATGATTTCTCCTGTAAAATAAGTCCAGAGATAGGTGGCCCCCAGCTCCTAGCATGGTGTTCTCTGGTGTTAGAACCATCTCCATCATGTGGCTTCTACCACACAATTCAAAAGCTTTTCCCATTATATCCACATTTCAGCATGTAGAAATAAGAAAGGGCCAAAGAGGAGAATCACCCCTCCTACACTGCCTATGATCAATTACAGTTAAGTCATAAATGCGCTGGCCAGGACTCAGTCACATGACTACACGAGGCTGCATAGTTTCTACTGCAAATTTTTTAAAAAGGGGACCAGAAGGTGAATGGAAAATGATAAACAGCTAACAGTCTCTGCTACCTCCCTCCAACACTTTGTATTCTTCAGATCTTACTTCGTTCTTCCTCAGAATATTGATTAATCTCTGACATATTTTTCTCTTCCTTTGTTTCCCCTAACCTTTACGTTCTAAGAGGATAAGAATGCTAGCTTTTGTTCAATTCTGTACCCCAGTCACTGCAAATGTGCTTGAAACATAAAAGAAATTTAACAAATATGGGTGGAATGAGTGAATGGGTTAATTCCAGAGGGAGCTAAGAAAATAAATTTAAATATTTTATTTATTTATTTGACAGACAGAGATCATAGATAGGCAGAGAGATAGGCATAGAGAGAAGGGGGAAGCAGGCTCCCTGCTGAGCAGAGGTGGGGCTTGATCCCAGGACCCTGAGATCATGACCTGAGTGAAGGCAGAGGCTTAACCCACTGAGCCACCCAGGGACCCCCAAGAAAATAAATTTAAACATTAAAGATTCAGTCTGGGTACAGATAATTTTGTTTTGTCTGTATTAGAAATGGATGCCTGTCATCCAGAAAAACTGACTCACCCCCTCTGGAATTATAATTTTCAAAAGTCTACTCCCTGCTGTATACATCACCAAAAGGTCTTCGCACAAGGCACAACTAATTCCCTAGTCCTAATAATGTAAGTAACATGCCATTAATGCTTGCAATAATGTAATTATTAACAAGAATGTTAACAGTAACATAATGTAGATACTGCAAATTAATGAAATCAATTAACTTTTTAGTGTAAGCAGTAGACGCTGGAAGGAAAATTATTTTGATAGAGTGGTACATAAGAGGCTTAAATCCTCTTGCATAAAGGTCAACATATTTTGACTATAACTGAAAAAATCAAGATATAGCAGAATACACCTATTATTTAAAAATATACTAACAGCGGGACGCCTGGGTGGCTCAGTTGGTTAAGCAGCTGCCTTCAGCTCAGGTCGTGATCCCAGCGTCCTGGGATCGAGTCCCACATCGGGCTCCTTGCTCAGCAGGGAGCCTGCTTCTCCCTCTGCCTCTGCCTGCCATTCTGTCTGCCTGGGCTCGCTCTCTCTCTCTGATAAATAAGTAAAATCTTAAATATATATATATATATATATATATATATATATATATATATACACATACATACTAACAGGCATTAGAAGAAACAGCTTGAAATGCTGAAGATGTTATTTTGGTCACCGATAACCGGAGACAGGGACTACTGACTGACTAGTTCAGAAGTCGGCTGCTTTGCTTTTAAAGTTTACGGAATTCTCTCGTTTTTAACAGCGTATGTTTAACTTTGACTTTCTCACGTCTGGTTCGACACCCTCATTCTTCTGAGCTCCTGAGAAATACAACGTCAATTATGAGAAGCCTTACGGGGTCACGCTGGGGTGACGATTAGGGAAAGAGGATGCACTTCATGAGGTCAAGTGAAGGCTCCCTGGTTTTTACGTCAATCACCCCGACTGAAGATGAACCACGGCAAAGACCTCGAGGATTTTAAATGCACAGCACCACGGGCGCACGCAGCATCCGCCCTCCTCCAAGGGCAGCACTCGCGGTCGGCACACGAACTCTTAAGAACTGATGCTCAGCTGCGCGTGGAGAGGAGGTGATGGGCTCAGAGAGGTGGAGCAGAAACGGTCTCCGCCTTCACACAATCCTAACGCGCCGTCTGACGCTGGGGTAAGAGAGTCTGAGGAAACAAGCCAAGGACCAAAGGGCACGTGCCTTCCGGAGGCGCCCGGCGCTGGGCCACGGAGCACTCGAGCCTTCGGGGCGGTGCCCGCGCCTCCGGCACGAGAGGCGGAGCTGAAGCCGCCGAGTCCCGCCCCCGCCTGCGTCCGCCAGTCGTCTAGTCGCTGCGCGTCTCCAGGCGGGTAAGTCTTAACAGGAGGAATCTAAGAAAGAGTACCGGCTGGCTGTCCTTCCCAGCGCCCGAAGCCCCGCCATGCTCGTCCTCCGAAGCGGCCTGACTAGGGCTCTGGCTGCGCGGACGCTCGCGCCTCAGGTACCCGCCGCCCTGACGAGCCCAAGCCGTTCCTTGGGGGAGGGGAGCGGGCGTTAGCGGGGGAACTAGCGGCCACGCGCATGCGTTGCCCAATTTTGCTCGCCCAGGCTTGCGAGAGCCGCGCATGCGGCCATCCGGTTCGTCGGTGCAGATTGCGGGCGTGGAACCGCCGCGGAGGTTCTAGTGCCGGTCCCAGATCCCGCAGGTGGGGCGTCCCGGGACGCGCGGGAGGAAGCGGCGCGCGGTTGGGGGATGGTCCGGTGGTCAGTGTCGCCTCCCGGCCAATTCGCGACTAACCGCGAACAGGGTTTTTCTGGCCTAGGTGCCAGGCTGCTGCGTTTGCCACGTTGGGACCAGTGCCTGGTGCTTTGCTTGCTGGTCGAAACTTCCCTACTGATTTTGTCGTTTGTCGTTTGACAAGCCACCGCCCCCTCCAGACAGAAGGTAGATGCAAACTAGGCCAACCATACCAGGGGCAAAAAGAACCGCCCCGCCCCCCTCGCAGTTTAAACAAAACTTCCGAGCGTTTTGCAGAGAACCTTGAAGAGGAGGGCCAAGGTGCCGGTGGTGGAACGTCCTGCCCACTGCCTCTTGCGGGGGTGTCTTAGCCCGACGGGGCCAGGAACCTCTTAGCAAACATGATGATGACCTCACTTAACCTTAGATGAGGAACGTACGTAATAGAATTTTGTGATTCAGCCTTAACTGTCGGGACCTGGCCTATTCCGCACATCTGCAGGGTTGTTTTGTTCTGTTTTGTTTTTCCCCTCTGACACTTAGGCTTGTACTTTTCTCGAAGGGGACAAGCAGAAGGGGCTGAACCTACTCTAGAGACAGACGGTCTGCTGAAGACCGAGGAACCAACGATGGCCTGTTCACCCAAGATTAGCAATCCAGTCTTTAATGTTTCCTGATTCTCACTCTACTGGGCAGGGCAGAGTTATTCCGGAAAACTTTATTCTGAACTTTGACTTTATTACATGTCAGCCAGTGGTTCTCATAAGTGAATTGGAAGTCAGTGCTGTGGAAAATGAGCCTTTCTTTGGAGATTAGGGGGCCTGAAGCATTCATGTATCCTTCCCTAGCATACGGGTCCTATATTGTGGCTGCACAGTTACCCTCAACAAAGATCGCCGTACCCCTTCCCACACACATACACATCTCATTGCTTCATTGCTGTTAACCTCTCCCTGAGCTTTCCTATTGTACGCTTCCGCAGAAGATAATAAAAAATGTGCGCCTGTGGTCACTTATTTTGTTCTCCAAATACAGGGTCCATAAAAAAATTCAAAAGCAGTTGTTTCAAGTACCCCATTGGCCTAGTTTTGATACATTTATATTTTATTTATATTTTTAAGCTATAAATATTAAGCAGTTTTCATTTGCATAGCTTTGTTATTAGATTAGTAAAACGGCCCAAAAAAGAATGTCTGTCAAACCTAGCAGCAGCTGCCATTGTTTTTGATGGCAAATGTCAATCAGACAATAAGAATATAATTCATCATAGACATGAATGGTATGAACTCAAAATAGCTTACTATAATTCAGCCTTATACACAAGTAAAATACCATTGTGCTTTGTAAAACATATAGATAGATAGATAGATAGATCACATATATACATAAATGTCAGAGCAAGAAGCCGACTGCTTTTGATTGTTGTACCAGGTAGTCAGCGTAAGCCCAAAATTCATCTGTAGCTTTATAGGTATGAAAACTATCATAATAGATTATGCTGATGTAATCAGCTTTAGGAAATGTGCACATGCTAACCAAACTTATGTAAGATGGATTCGTAAATTAGAATACCATATGAGTGTGTCTGTGTTTACATATATCTGTGTTTATATACACACATATAAACACAAAGAGGATAATTTCTGGAAAAGCATTTCCCACTGAAAGTTCAGTTCACTCAGAGAACCAAATCAGAAATTTACAGAGTGAATAAAGGACTATTAGAAAAGGAACTAATGGTTCTTAAAAAGTATTTCCATTAACATGGTATAACTGGGTGGGTTAAATACCTTTCTTTAGACTGCATCTATAATGAAAAACGACTCAGGAGTACCTGGGTGGCTCAGGAAGGTAAAGTGTCCAACTCTTGGTTTCAACTCAGGTCAGGTCGTGATCTCAGGGTCCTGAGACCCAGCTAAGGGAGGAGCTTCCTCCCTTAGCAGAGTCTGCTTATCCCTCTCCCTCTGCTCCTCCCCACCCCCACGCCCACCCACATCCCCCACCCCTTGCTCATATGAACTCTGTCTCAGATAAATGGATAAATAAAATCTCTTTTAAATTAAAAAAAAAAAAAACAATGAATCAGACAATTGTGACTCCGACTTTTTTGCCTTTACTAGCTTTACACATTCTGTATTACAATGCAATTGGATAGGCCACAGTTTACTGTTACATTAGTTAAATTCCTACTAAATTCCTATCCTTTTTTTTAAAGATTTTATTTATTTGACAGAGATCACAAGTAGGCAGAGAGAGGAGGAAGCAGGCTCCCTGCTGAGCAGACAGCCCAGTATGGGTGGGGCTCGATCCCAGTACCCTGGGATCATGGCCTGAGCTGAAGGCAGAGGCTTTAACCACCCAGACGGTCCCCTCGCCTTTTTTTTTTTTTTTTTAAGAGAGAGAGAGCACAGTGGGAGAGGCAGATGGAGAGGGAGAGTGAGAACTTTAAGCAGGCTCCATGCTCAGCTCAGAGCTGGAGGCAGGGATCTCACAACCGTTAAATCACTATTTCAGTGGCAATCAAGAATTTGGCACTCAACCAGCTGAGCCACCCAGGTGCCCCTCTATCCTATTTTTTGACCAGTGGTCTACTTCATTAGATTTAGGAAATACCTTGACTTGACCAGCAATTTCCATTGTAGAAAGAAAGGGAGGGAGGGAGGAAAGAAGGAAAGAAAAGGAGAAAGGGAAGGGAAAGAGAAACGAAAGGAAGGAGAAAGGAAAGCAAAGGAAAAGGAAAAAACATCTTCTGCTAGTAAATACATATCCATTGTGCCAGCCAAAATACTATATATTTAAAATTGTTTTAAATGCTTAACTCAACATAAACATATACTATTGATTAAAGATGTAATACTGACTAAATAAGGGATAATTAAAACTATTTGCAAAACTTATTATGATCCTAATTATAATTTTTGGGTAAAGAAATGGCCCCAGTGGATTCTTAGAAGAAACTTCTCATGAAAAAGCAACTAGAGGTAGACCACCTACAAGCAGATAGTAGCTATATATTGGGAATACTTAAAAGTAGTTTACTGATACCTCTCTAAACAAATTATCTATGGAGAAAGGACCACAGAAATACAGATTGTGAGTCTACTGAGTGTCCCTTGTTTCCAGACTCAGATTTGGTTGTGGCATAGTATTACAACCGTACCTTCCCAAAATATTTAAATTTGCCTTATCTTTCTTCAGGTGTGCTCATCCTTTGCTACAGGCCCCAGGCAATACGATGGAACAGTCTATGAATTTCGTACCTATTACCTTAAGCCCTCAAAGATGAATGAGTTCCTGGAAAATACTAAGAAAAACATTCATCTTCGGACAGCTCATTCTGAATTGGTTGGATACTGGAGTGTAGAATTTGGAGGCAGAATGAATAAAGTGTTTCATATTTGGAAGTATGGTATGAGTCATCAGCTTAAGTATTCAGTACAGATTTTCATTCCGTTAGATGTTACCCGTGACTTAGCTACTTAGTTCTTGAATCTATATTGCTATAAATACATAGAGGTGAAGTAAAACTTTTAAATAGCAATACCAAAAAATAAATTCAGTGATTGTGCCTCCCAGTGGTATACCTATTGTAACCCATTGCTGGAAACTTCCATTGCCATATGAGAATGTGGAAGTAAGAAAATGGCATCTCAGATTTCAAGTCATAAAATTATGAACCACACTTTAATTCTTAAGAAAAGTTAAGAATAGATTATTTATTGTAAAGATGGTTTATGAAAAATTTAAAGCAGTGATTTCAAGAACCCAGGTGGTTTAAGATCATAAAACGAAAATAGAATTTTTTTAAAGTGAAGTTATAGCTGGAAATCAGTGTTTTAACAAATCATTCAAATGCCTGGGGGCTCTAGTGAAATAGAATAGGAGGTGATAGTAAACTTTGAAACCCTCAGCCTTCTGTAAGATATAATAAATCTGTTAGGTTTGGGAACAGTTTTATTTGTATACACAGTTTTATTTCTATTCACTGTCATTTTACTAGTTTAGGGAAATAAAAGAAAAGGAATTAGAGTTTTCTTCTCATATTGAAGCTGATCCACCTCTGGTTTAGTAGAGGAAGGAGTATGGTTGATGGAATCCCCAGAATGTTTGTTACTCCATTGTCTAATCTTTCTGAAGTCCACAGTAGTACATCATAATATCCAAAAAAACTTTTGATAATTTCATTTAGTATTTGGTCATCAGTGTCCAAAGTTAATAGTCATAAAATACTTTAATGTGAAAAGTGCTCATTCTATACTTAGTAGGTCCATAGTTTAGAGGTTTTTCCCCAATTGTAGTAAAACAAACCCCATTAAAACACAATTTATGCTTTAATGCACCACCAGTTGAATTATATCCCAGTTAAAAACAAAAAACAAAACAAAAACACAAAAATCTGCTAGTGCAATCCTCATAAAATTTACTTAAGCTCTAAGATAGATATTATTCTTTATCCTCAGCATGAACCATAGAAAACTATTTTGCCATTAGTTTTATGAAGCCCTAATTGTTAAATGTAGTACTGGGTCCATAAGTTAGCAAAAATATGTAGTTGTTTGGGAAACAAAAAGACGAGAAATAGTACTAAGTAAAAAGAGGGAATGGCAGAGAAACAGCCTTATTCCTTTGGAAACTTAGATCAAAGCAGTAGCTGTCAAAGTTCATCTTAATTTCATTTACCTCAAATGTAATTCAAGGTACATCTTGACCTGATTACCCCTCCCCACCACCACAGAACTGCTGCTATAATTTAAATGCCTTCAATTAATAAAACTAGTTAATGTATACCAAGTTCTAACAAGGTGCCCAACACTGTTGTAAGCTCCTCTTGTGTACTAATTCATTTAATCTAAACAGTCCTAGGGGGAGATACTATATCATTATCCCCATTTTACAGAGTAAGAAATAGGCACAGAAAGATTTCATAACTTAACCTAAGTCACACAACTGCCTACTAAATGGTAGAGCCTGCAGAGCCCACAGTATGACATTATCATTAGTTGTTTACATTTCTACTGCCCTTTTCAGGCCATGAGAAACTTGGGAACAGATGTCACATCTGTATGTTATCTCCAGTGATACAATACAATGTCCTTCTGTGCCCCTGATGAACACTTGTTGAATTGAATGAAACCCAGAAAAAGTACAGGTGATTTTAAATTAATAATTTTTGGTTTTCTTACTCCTTTTCCCATAGATAATTTTGCTCATCGGACTCAAGTTCGGAAAGCATTGGCCAAAGATAAGGAATGGCAAGAACAATACCTCATTCCCAATTTGGCTCTTATTGATATACAAGAGAGTGAGATTACTTATCTGGTGCCATGGTGCAAACTAGAAAAGCCTCCAAAAGAAGGTAAGTCCTCCCCTCTTAGTCACTTTGAATTCTGACAGAGAAATCATTGAAGATTTTAAGCTATAAAAACTCAAGTTCTACTAGAAAAGAAGTTAATCTTTGTTTAATATAGAACATATGTTGCTTGTTCAGGTAAAAATAAATTGGTGCTCTTAGCTTACCTTTTTTTAAAAAATGACCATTAAATAATGAAGTGTTTTTCCATATTGGTATCTTATTGATTCTTAAAGCTTAGCTATATGATAGAAACAGTTGACATGGTCAGTAAAGGTTGAGAAGTTGGGCCTTGGGAGCAGAGAATACATCTGTGGGTAGGTGAGGGATAGTATGTGATGTGATACTCTGTCATAATTTTAAAATAATACAAACTTTTAAATATAAAAGTATTTTTCCATAAATGACAACTATTTTAAATCTTAAGTATATATCTGCTTATTAAATTGACTAGGGGAATGAATTAACTGGAACTACCAAGCTGTATTACTCTAGTCTAACTCTCGTGTCTTCCTCTTTCTTATTTCTCAGTTTGAAAGTAATTCCTAAAGATTTGTCTTCTTGCTGATTTCACTTCTTGCTGACTTAAAGAAATTATTACTTCAATCCAGTTTTAAACAAAGGTCAGATTAGCAAAAGAAGAAACTAATTTAAGTGTTGTTTTATTTCCCCCAATATTCCCAACTTTGTAGTGCATTTTAGATTATAAGAGATTTGAAAAATCTTATTTGGAAATTTATTCTCATAGCTCCCCCTCAGCTTTCAGCACTAACTAAATGAATTAGTTGGCTTCTCAAACAGTATCAAATCTTAGTTCTTTTCCTCTATGTTATTCATGATTCTTCAGTAACTTGTGTATGTTTTTCTTGTATTTTCTAAATCTACTTGTCCCCTGGTTTCCTTCTCTTCACCTGGTCTGTATTTCATCCAGAAGGTAAAATGCTTTTCAAGTATTTACCTGGATATTTAGGAATAATAAAACCCATCTCCTTTAGATTATTTTTTTCCTCAGAACTCAGAGACCGGGGTGCCTGGGTGGCTCAGTGGGTTAAAGCCTCTGTCTTCAGCTCAGGTCATGATCACAGGGTTTTGGGATCGAGCACCCCAGGGTCCTGGGATCGAGCCCCGCATCGGGTTCTCTGCTCAGCAGGGAACCTGCTTCTCCCTCTCTCTCTCTCTCTGACTGCCTCTCTGCCTGCTTGTGATCTCTGTCTGTCAAATAAATAAATAAAATCTTAAAAAAAAAAAAACAACTCAGAGACTGTCACTTTACGTATATTATTTGCTTGCTGTTCCTGTTGGAAATGGAATCTTACAGAGGAAATTATATAGAGAGTTAAGTTAATAGAAACTGGTAAGAAGAATGGAACTATAAGACACTAGAAATACTTCATTTTTTTGTAAAACTATAGATTCAGACAACTAAAAAATACTACTACATTATAAATTCTTAATAACTTTTGACAAATTTTATAGATTAAAAATAGATAATATCTGAACTACAGATTCCAACCATTCTTGTTTGTTATGTATGATAAGTTTAATGACTGACCCTTAAACTAGGACAAGGACTTTCTAAACATAAAAGCAAAGAAGAACAATGCAGATTATTAGTAAATATGCCTATAGGTATGCAGGTATGATTCTCAGAATCTATAGATGTAGATAGCCTTCCACTGGAACCAAACTGAACATGATTAGAAATTGCTTGTATGTGTTCTATAAAATAATTATTTTTCTCCCTGTTCTAGGGATCTATGAACTAGCTACTTTTCAGATGAAACCTGGTGGGCCAGCTCTATGGGGTGACTCATTTAAAAGGGCAGTTCATGCTCACATCAACCGAGGCTACACAAAACTAGTTGGAGTGTTCCATGCAGAATATGGAGTGCTCAACAGAGGTACAGTTGTCCATTTCTTCTTTTGAAATTGCAAAATACATGAGTGATCCACATTAAGTTCCTTTGGTCAGTTTTTCTCTGTTCTCATTATGGAGTATATTTTGCTTCTTATTGCCCAAGTTTTAGTTTTGTAATTTTAAGGGTTGAGCAAAGTTGTTTTACATCTTTTTTTTTTTAAAGATTTTATTTATTTGACAGACAGAGATTATAAGTAGGCAGAGAGGCAGGCAGAGAGAGAGGAGGAAGCAGGCTCCCCATGGAGCAGAGAGCCCAATGTGGGGCTTGATCCCAGGACCCTGGGATCATGACCCGAGCCGAAGGCAGAGACTTTAACCCACTGAGCCACCAAGGCGACCTGTTTTACACCTTATTTAGAATGTTTTTCACCTTATAAAATTTTTTTTAAAATACTGTTCTTTTCCCTGATATATCAAAATGATAAAATTTTAAATACTGGAAGGAACCTGAAAGGGTCACCTATTTCTTTTATCACTTTATTTTCCTCTGAATGTACTTTCAGTGATTTTTTTTCCTTTTTTCCCCAGTTTTATTGAGATAAAATTGACATATACGTTTAGGGTATGCACATAATGATTTAATATATGTTGTGAAGTGATCATCACAGTAAGTTAACATCCATCACGTCAGAGTTACAAATTGTTTCTCCTTATGATGAGAACGTTTTAAGATCCACTCTTTTAGCTTTTACATATACAGTATAGAATTGGGTGCCTAGGTGGCTCAGTTGGTTAAGTGACTGCCTTCGGCTCAGGTCGTGATCCTGGAGTCCTGGGAACAAGCCCCACATCAGGCTTCCTGCTCAGCAGGGAGTCTGCTTCTCCCACTGACCTCTCTCCTCTCATGTTCTCTCTCTCTCTCTTTCTCTCTCTCTCCCAAATAAATAAATAAAATCTTTAATACACACACACACACACACACACACACACACACAATATAGAACTGTTAACTGGTAGTCATCATTTTATATATTACATCTCTAAAATTTTATTTCTCTTGTAACTTCAAGGTTATGCTTCTTGTAATTTTTTTTTTTTTTTTTTTTAAACTGGGCACCTGGGTGGCTCAGTGGGTTAAGCCTCTGCCTTCAGCTCAGGTCATGATCCCGGGGTCCTGGGATCAAGGCCCACATGGGGCTTTCTGCTCAGCGGGGATCCTACTTTCCCATCTCTCTCTGCCTGTCTCTATGCCTATTTATGAGCTCTCTCTGTCAAATAAATAAATAAAATCTTTTTTAAAAATTTATTTATTTTTAGAGAGAGCACACATGCACATGAGGGAGAGCGGGGGGCGGGGTAGAGGGAGAGAGGGTCTTAAGCAGACTCCACACTGAGTGTGGCACCCAATGAAGGGCTCAATCTCAAGACCCTGATATCATGACCTGAGCTGAAACTGAGAGTCAGACACTTAACTGCACCAGTCAGATGCTCCTGGGATTTTTTTTTTTTTATAAATAGCATTACTTGGGGTAGAAAGATTGTTTATGGGTGAAAAAGCAACATGTAGTTATTATAAATACTGAAAACATGGATAAGCCCAAAGAAAAAAAATTATCCATATTCTACTATTTAGGTATATATATATATGATACAAGCATATGGTTTACTAATTTAATATCTATTTAAGATTTTTTATTTTTTATTTTATATATATATATTTATATTTTAAAGATTTTATTTATTTGACAGAGTGAGAGAGATCACAAGTAGGCAGAGAGGCAAGCAAAGAGAGAGGGGAAGCAGGCTCCCTGCTGAGCAGAGAGCTAGATGCAGGGCTTGATCCCAGGACCCTGAGATCATGACTTGAGCCAAAGGCAGAGGCTTACCCCACTGAGCCACCCAGATGCCCCTGAGGTATTTAATTTTTTTAAACTTGAAAGATACTCCAATCAGAATTTCAGAGAGTTTTCTTGGTGGCAAACTCTGAAAAATGTTTATAAAGTTTACCTGAAAGGATAAATGACTAAGAATAGCTAATAAATATTTGAAAGACTTAGAATATCCGGTTGCCTCTTCATCTTCTCCATTTTATGTCAAACAGGCATCTCAAAACCTAACATATCCAAAACTGAACCTAATCATTGCTCATAAAGTCAACTTCTAATACATGTGTTATAGATGTATAGTCAAGTTGGAAAATATATGAAGAGGAGAAAAAAATATCAGATGCCTGTCTCATACCATATGCTAAAATAAAATCAAGATACATTATGGATTTCAATTAAAAAATTGAATTCATACAATTATTAAAACAAAATCCCAGTGAATTTATTTAATAATGTATATGGAAACAGTATTTCTAAGCAAAAAAGCATATTAAGAAACTATGAAGGGAAAAAAGAATAATTTTATTTTAAAAGAATCATTTTATGGGGTGCCTGGGTGGCTCAGTGGGTTAAAGCCTCTGCCTTCTATTCAGGTCATGATCCCAGGGTCCTGGGATCAAGCCCCACATCGGGCTCTCTGCTTGGCAGGGAGCCTGCTTCCCCCTCTCTTTGCCTACCTCTCTGCCTACTTGTGATCTCTGTCAAATAAATAATAAAATCTTTAAAAAAGAATGATTTTTTATATAAAGCTCAAATTTTGTGCCTCCCAAAATACCTTAAATAAAATAAAAAAGGAAAAAATAAATATATACATACATACATACGTACATACTTCTACAAAGGTAGACACAGATGACTATTAAAAATATATTAAAGAAGATTCAGATTAAAACAATAATGAGATGTCAGTTTTTACCTAATAAGGATATATTATATAGATACAGTATTAGACAGGTTAGAGAAAAATCGGTTAAACTTGTAGGGTTCATATCTGCTTCCTCTTCCCTCAAAAAAATTGGCAATATAAATAAAAGGCTTATCTGTTTGTATTTCACATTTTTAAATTTTTCATTTATTTTTTTAATTTCAGTGTAAGTAACAAACAATGTTACATTAGTTTCAGGTGTACAATACAGTGTTTCAGTAATTCTATACATTACTCAGTACTCCTCATGGTAAGTGTACTCTTAATTCCCTTCACCTATTTCACCCACTCTTCCACCCACCTCCCCTCTGGCAACAAGAGTTCTTTATATTTAAGAGTCAGGGGGGGCAGTTTTGGTCTCTTTTTTTTCTGTTTATTTTCTTAAATTACATTATAAGTGAAATCATAATGGTATTTCTTTCCCAGATTGCTTATTTCATTTAATATTATATCCATTAGCATTATATCCATCCTTGTGTTGCAGATGGCAAGATTTCATTCTTTTTATGGTTCACTAATAATCCATTAGATAGATAGATGGATGGATGGATGGATGGATGGTTAGGTAGATGGATAGATATCACAACTTCTTTATCCATTCATCTACCAGTGGAACTAGGGTTGCTTCCATATCTTGACTACTGTAATTAATGCTGCAGTAAACACCTGGGTACATGTATCTTTTCAAATTCATATTTTCATATTATATGTGTAACTATCCAGTAGTGGAATTACTGGATCCTATGTTAATTCTATTTTTAATTTTTTGTGGAACCTCCATACTGTTTTCCACAGTGGCTGCACCAGCGTGCATTCC
Organism: Mustela nivalis; assembly: GCF_964662115.1. Classification (NCBI taxonomy): domain Eukaryota; kingdom Metazoa; phylum Chordata; class Mammalia; order Carnivora; family Mustelidae; genus Mustela; species Mustela nivalis. Next base: position 66,924,760 of record NC_139032.1, read on the forward strand.
AACCAACAGCACATGAGGGTTCCTTTTTTCTCAGCAGCACATGGTGGTTCCTTTTTTCTCCACATCCTTGCCAACACTTGCTGTTTCATGTGTTTTTATTTTAGTCATTCTAACAGATTTGAGGTGATACCTCATTGTGATTTAGATTTGTTTTGATGATGATGAGGGATATTGAGCATCTTTCAATGTGTCTGTTAGCCGTCTGTATGCCTTGTTTGGAGAAATGTCTACTCGTGTATTCTGCCCATTTTTTAATTGGATTATTTGTTTTTTGGGTCTTAAGTTGTATAGGTTCTTTATATATCTTGGGTATTAACTCCCTATGAGATCATCATTTACAAATATCTTCTCTCATTTAGTAAGTTGTCTTTTAGTATTGATGATGGTTTCTTCTGCTGTACAGAAGCTTTTTTTTTTTTTAATTTTTAAAAGATTTTGAGAATAAGAGAGGGTGTACATAAACCAGGGGAGAGGCAGAAGGAGAGGGAGAAGCAGACTCCCTGCTGAGCAGGGAGCCTGACATGGGTCTTGATCTCAGGACTCTAGGATCATGACTTGAGCCAAAGGCAGACATTTAACCAACTGAGCCACTCAAGTACCCCAGAAGCTTTTTATTTTGATGTAGCCCCAGTAGTTTATTTCTGCTGTTTCCCTTGCTGTAGGAGTCATATCGAGAAAGATGTTGCTATGGCTAATGTCAGAGAAATTACTGCCTATGTTCTTTTCTAGGAGTTAAGGTTTTATTTAGGTCTCACATTAAGGTCTTTAATCCACTTTTTAAAAGATTTTATTTATTTATTTAAGACAGAGAGAGAGAGAGAGAGAGAGAGAGAGAGCGCGAGCAAGCAAGAGAGAGAGAGAATGAGCAGGAGGCAGAGGCAGAAACAGGTTCCCCAGAGTAGGGAACCCTATATTTGGCTTGATCCCAGGACCCTAGGATCACATGAGCCAAAGGTAGCCACTTAACTGGCTGAGCTACCCAGATGCCTCTGGTCTTTAATCCATTTTGAGTTTATTTTTGTGTATAGTGAAAGAAAGTGGTCCAGTTTCATTCTTTTGCATGTAGCTGGCCAGTTTTCCAGCGCCATTAATTGAAGAGACTTTTTCTTATGCTTCCTTTGCTGAAAATTAATTGACCATATAGATATCAGTTTATTTCCGGGCTCCCTATTCTGTTCCATTGATCTATGGATCTATGCATCTATTTTTGTGCTGGTACCTACTACAGATTTGTAGTGTATCTTGAAATTTGGGACTATGATGCCTCCAGTTTTTTTGTTCTTTTTCAAGATTACTTTGGTTATTGAGGGTCTTTTATGCTTCCATATAAATTTTAGAATTATTTATTCTAGTTCTGTGAAAAATGCTGTTGGTATTTTGATGGGGTTGCATTAAATCTGTAGACTGCTTTGGGCAATATGGACATTTTAACAATATTGGTTCTCCCAATCCATGAGCATGGAACATCTTTCCATTTGTTTGTGTCATCTTCTTTGATCAGTGATTCATAGTTTTCAGAATACAGGTCTTTCACCTCCTTGGTTAAGTTTATTCCTAGATATTTATTTTTGATGCAATTGTAAATGGGATTGTTTTCTTAATTTCTCTCTCTGCTACTTATTTGTATATAGAAGTGCAACAGATTCTGTATGTTGATTTTGTATACTACAGCTTTACTGAATTCATTTACCAGTTCTAGTAATATTTGGTGGAGTTTTTAGGGTTTTCTATATATAGTATCATGCCATCTGCAAATAGTTTTGCTTCTTCTTTACCAATTTAGATACCTTTAATTTATTTCTGTTGTCTGACTCCTGTGGCTAGGACTTCCAATACTATGTTGAATAAAATTGTTGAGAGTAGACATTCTTACCTCGTTCTTGAATGCAGAGGAAAAGCTCTATTTTTCATATTGAGTATGATGTTAGCATAGGGCTTTTCACATACGGCATTTATTATATTGAGATATGTTCCCTCTAAACCCACTTTGTTGAGGGTTTTTTTATCATGAATGGATGTTACACTTTGTCAAATGCTTTTTCTACATCTACTGAAATGATCATACGGTTTTTATCCTCTTATTGATGTGATGTATCATGTTGATTGCTTTGCAAATATTGAACTACCTTTGCATCTTGGGAATAAATCCCACTTGATTATGGTGAATGATTGTTTTTTAATGTATTGTTAGATTCAGTTTGCTCATATTTTGTTGTAAATTTTTGCATCTAAGTTCATCAGAGATACTGGCCTGTAGGTCTCTTTTTTGTAATGTCTTCATCTAGTTTTGTTGTCAGGGTAATGCTGGCTTCATAGAATGAATTTGGAAGCTTCCCTTCCTCTTCTGTTGTTTTGAATAGTATGAGAAGAATAGGCATTAACTCTTCTTTAAATGTTTGGTAGAATTCACCTGTGAAGCCATCTGATTCTGGACTTTTGGGGAGTTTTTTTATCAGTGTTTGAATTATATCACTTACACAGTCTATTTAAATTTTCTGTTTCTTCCTGGATCACTTTTAGGAAGTTTTATGTTTCTAGGAATTTATCCATTTCTTCTAGGTTGTCCAATTTGTTGGCATATAATTTTTCATAATATTCTCTAATTCTTTGTATTTCTGTGATGCTGGTTGTTATTTCTCCTCTTTTATTCCTGATTTTATTTAATCCTTGCTCTCTATTTCTGAACAGTCTGAGTAAAGGTTTATCAATTTGATCTTTCAAAGAACTAGTCCTGGTTCATTGATAAGTTCTATTTTTGTTTGTTTGTTTCTATTTCTTTGCTCTTTTATTTCCTTCTTCTGGTTTTGGTTTTGTTTGTTCCTTTTCTTCTAGGCTTCTTTCAGGGTAAGGTTCAGGTGTTTGATATTTTTCTTGCATCTTGAGGTAGATCTGTATTACTAAAAACTTCCCTCCTGGAACAGCTTTTGCTCCATCCTAAAGATTTTGGACACTTGTGTTTTCATTTTCATTCGTCTCCGGTATTTTTTGATTTCCACTTTGATTTCGTGGTGATGGATTCATTGTTTATGACTATGTTATAACCTCAGTTATATTTGTGGTCTTTCCAGAATTTCTCCTTGTGATTTCTAGTTTCATAGCATTGTAGTTGGGAAAGATGTATGGTATAACTTCGGGCTTTTTTAATTTATTGAGACTTTTTTGTGGCCTAACATGCGATGTATTCTGGAGAATGTTTCATGTGCACTTAAAAGAATGTGTATTCCACTGTTTTAGGATGGGGATATTCTAAATATACCTTTAATTCATCTTATCTAATTTGTCATTCAAAGCCACTGCTTCCTTGTTGATTTTCTGTTTGGATGATCTATCCATTGATGTAAGTGGGTGTAAAAGTCCTCTATTATTTTTGTATTACTATTGATTACTTCCTTTATGTTAATAGCTGCTTCATGCATTTGGATGCTCCCATGTTAGGTACGTATTTACAATTGTTACATATTCTTTTGAGATTGTTCCCTTTGTGAGTATGTAGAGTCTTTCTTTAATGTCTCATTACACTGTTTGTTTCCAATTCTATTTGTTGCTCTCCCAGCTTTTCATTTGCATGATAAATGTTTTCCCATCCCTTCGCTTTCAGTCGGCTTGTGCTGGTGTCTTTAGGTCTGAACTGAGTCTCTTGTAGGCAGCATATAGATGTCTTGCTTTTTTATCCATTCAGTCACCTAGATTAGAGTATCTAGTCCATTTACATTCGAAGTAATTATTGATAGGTATGTACTTACTGCCATTTTGTAATTTGTTCTTTTTTTTTTTTTTAATTTTTTATTCTCTATTCCTTCTCTCTTCACTTGTGGTTAGGCGGCTTTCTTTAGTGATATACTTGGATTCCTTTCTCTTTATTTTTTGTGTATCCCAGTTTTTGACTTGTGGTCACCGTTAGGTTTAAATATAGCAGTCTATATTAGGTTGATGGTCACTTAAGCTTGAACCCATTTTAAAGCACTAAATCTTTACTCCTCTGCCCTCTATGTTTTAGGTATATGGTGTCATACTTTACATTTCTTTGTGAATCCCTTGACTTTATTTTTATAGATACACCTTATTTTACTGCTTTGTCTCTAACCTCCATACCGGTTTTATAAGTGATTAATCTGTTACTTTTATTAAGTTTATACATACCTCTGAAATTTTTTTCCTCTCCTCCTTTTCTTACTTCTGTTTACAGTCTTCCCTTTCCATTCAAAGAATCCACTTTAACATTACTGGTAAGGCTGGTTTACTGATGGTGAACTCTTCTAACTTTGATTCATCTGAGAAACTCTTTCTCTCTCCTTCTGTTCTCAATGATAGTCTTGCTGCATAGAGTTTTCTCAGTGGCAGGTTTTTCCCTTTCAGCACTTTGAATACATCGTGCCATTTGCTTCTCATCTGCCAAGTTTCTGCTGTACAATCAGTTGATACAACCTTATGGAATTTCCCTTACATATAACTGTTTTCTTTGCTGCTTTTGAATTTTTCTTTTTCAGTACTTTTTGCCATTTTAATTAGTGTTTTGGTGTGGACCTCCTTGAGATGATTTTGTTAGACATTCTCTGTGCCTCCTGAATCTCCAGTTTTCAGCTATTATTTCTTCAAATAAATTTGCTGGCTCTTTTGTCTCTTTTCTCTGGGATCCCTATAATGGGGATGTTATCACACTTTACCGTGTCACTGAGTTCCCTTAACCTGTTCTCATTTTTTTAATTAATCTTTTCTTGTTCTCCTATTCAGCTTGATTGTTTTTCATTACAGTCTTCCAGCTTATTGGTCCCTAATATTATTCCTCTAATATATTATATATTCCCTCTAGTGTATTTTTTAATTTTACTTACAGAGTTCATCTCTCCCTGGCTCTTTTTTGTATTTTCTCTTTTTTGTGGGTCTCACTGAGATATTTTCTCAAGTCCAGTGAGTATATTTATGAGTATAATTTAAATTCTCTATCAGGTATGTAGCTTCTGTTTCATTTGTTCTCTGACTGGATTTTGTCCTGTTGATTGATTTGGGACATAGTCTTCTGTGTCTTCATTTTGTCTCTCTGTGTCTGTTTCTATGTGTTAGGCAAGTAATGGCCTTATGAAGAACCAGTTACGTAGTGCTCTGCAGTGCAGTATCCCCTGTTCACCTGGCCCTTCCAGAGTGACTCCAATGTATGTTGCATCACTGTACTATTGTGGCTGAGCCACATTTGCCTTCAGTCCAGTTGCTGCAATGGTGCTTTTTGCCAGTTGCGGGCAGGGTTTGGTTCCTGTGTTGTGAAGAGGCCAGTCTGAGGCTGCCTTGAGCAAAACCCTTAATTTTTTTAATCATCTTTGCCAATATTAAGGAAATATGCATGGATATGTAGGTGTGTTTAGTTATACAAGAAGGAAATTTGAAATGACATAAAATATATAGCCATATTTAAATAATGAGATTAAAGGTTTTTTAACTTTTAATTTACTATAGTGGACACGTATAATTTTTGCAAGGATTAAGTTATTAAAAATACGTGTGTACACACTGTAATCTTGGGGCGCCTGCGTGGCTCAGTCAGTTAGGTGTCCAACTTGTGATTTTTGGCTCAGGTTATGATCTCATGGGTTGTGAGATTAAACCCTGAATTGGGCTTGCCACTTAGCAGGGTGTCTGCTTGAGATTCTCTCTCTCCTTCACTTTCTGCCCTTCCCCCATTCATGCATGTATGTTCTAAAATAAATCCTTAAAAAAAAAAAAAAAGAAAGAAAATGTGTCTCTACACACACTTTTTAATCTTAATCCATTCTTAGTGTACTAGGAGAATGGTAATATGCTGCGTATAAATTGGTACATCATTTCTGGAGGACAGTATATATTATATACACTGTATATTTATAAATGTCTATATACATAAGATATACTGTTTGGTTCTCTCAATTTAAATTTTAGGAGTTTATATTAAGAAAATATTCAGATCTAGACTGCCTGGGTTTGAATCCCAGCTTCACCACTTAAAACTTTGTGACTCTGGGTAAGTTACTTAACCTCAATGTGCCTTAGTTTCCTCATCCATAAAATGATACTAATAATCAACCACCTAAAATTATTATGAAGACTAAATGAGTAATACATGAAAAATGCTTAAAACCAGGTCTGGCACATAATCAACACCCAAGAAATATTACTAGTAGTCGTTATCAGCTTTGTAATTATTACAGATACATGTGTAGATGCTGCTCTAATGTTTATGTCAGTATTGTTTACAATAAAGAAACATTTTTATGTAATATGAATATAATCCAGAAAAATATATGTATCATCTACATCATATATTTATATAAACTTTTATGTTTGTGTATAAATATTCATAAAAGTACATGTATATACACATAAATATGGAAAGAGATACAGCAAATACAAAAGCATTGTTTTTCTAGGTGGTATAGAAATGACTCCTCTTTTCTCTTTTTATCCACATTTTCCTATACAGCTAACATATCTTACTTTGTAATAATTAAAAATTTATAAAATGTTATGCACAAAAACATTTATTCCATATTTCAAAAAAAATAATAAAATGTTAATCTTATTGGTCGGGGTTTGGATAAGAAGTTCTTATATCTATAGGGAAGAATTCACATAGCCATTAAAAATTAAGGTTACTGCCATGGGAAATATGCATTGTTGAATCTATGGGTAAGTGTAATATATAGTATGACCCTAATTTGATTTTACTCATTTGTTTAAAGGAAATGTGCTAAATTTCAATAGAGGTTCTCTCGAGGTGGTTAAAATTATGCTACTTATATTTTGCTTCTTCATATCATCAAAATTTTCATTAGTAAACACAATTTTTATAATCTTCCTTTTTTAAATAAACTAAAATGTATTAGGAAGTCATGAAGCCTCATTCTAGACTTAATTGTGTGTTTAGTGTTATTTACTTTACCTTTCCAGCCTTCTGTTTCTTCATCTATAAAACCAGTTTGATTAATTAATTTATAAATCTCTCTCCCAAATCTCTGACCCCCTCTGAAATCTTATTACTAACATACTTAATGTTACCTTTCTGTTACTCACTATTTTGATTTAAAGAACAAGACTTAATATTTCTGATTAATTTTTCGGTATTTCTTATTTGTGGTAACACCACAGTCTTTAGAAGCTATTTTTGGTTTATTTCTGCAGTTCACGTTCTTTGGTGGAACGAGAGTGCAGACAGTCGTGCAGCTGGGCGACATCAGTCTCATGAGGATCCCAGGGTTGTGGCAGCTGGTAAGCTATTTCTCCAGGCATGAATTATTCATACAACAAATTTGATTGAGTTTTTAACTTTATATGCCTTCTTATGGAATATTTTTTTTTCCAGTTCGGGAAAGCGTTAACTTCCTTGAGTCTCAGCAGAATATGCTTCTGATTCCTATGTCATTTTCGCCATTGAAATAGTTTTCCATTGAAATACAAAGCATTTCACTAACTGTTATAGATGTGCCTGCTATGGTGCTTAAATTCTCCCAAGAGATTCACATTTTTATTTGAAGGAGATGGTAAGTTAATTTGCTATGTCCTTGCATTTTTAAAATCTGCCTCTGCCCATTGTCACTACAATGAGGAAATAGTTCTGTTCATTTTCCCTTTGGCATTTTAGTATCGGTCATACATTAAAAATTCTTGTCATTCCTACAAGATCTTGATTTTTCATTATTTCAGAGTATCTCTTGGACTCTGTTTTGACAACCCTCTGCTTTTATAGCATTTCCTTATGTTGAAGTGACTATGTCACACTTCCATGCCTATAATAATATTTTTTAACTATATACATTGGCAACCTTCTCATGTCTATTTTTCTGAAATTTTAAAAGTTTTTGTCCAGTAAAATTTATTTTGTAATACTGAATGGGATTCATAAAAATATTAAACATGTTTATTATGGAAAAGTACAGTATCATCTGTATCATCTCTATTAATTCTGGTTTTTACATTAATAATTACTTATGTGGAAAATAATGTTATTAGATCCTCATATTAAAAACTGTTGAAGACTCCTTGGTTTATATGCTGAAATATCTTCATTTACAATTTATTTTACTATTACTTCACTTTGGATTACTATTTAACAAAGATACCTAGAACAATCTATCTGTGATAATGAGATATTTATGGTTATGAAAATGTTTGCCCTAATAAAAGCCTTCAAATACATTCTGAGTCTTTTTTTGTGTGTTTTATATTTGTATCCTCTTACCTGGAACTACTGTGTTGCTATAAGGTAATGAGATAATAATACATACACTGTCTTGAGGCATCTGGGTGGCTCAGTCAGTTAAGCGGCTGCCTTTGGCTCAGGTCATGATCCCAGGGTCCTGGGATGGAGCCCCATGTTGGGCTCTCCGCTTAGCGGGAGCCTGTTTCTCCCTCTCCCTGTTGCTTCCCCTGTTTGTACTCTCTCTGTCAAATAAATAAAAAAAATCTTCTAAAAAAATAAATTAGACAAATAAATATTCTGTCTTTATTGTAAGTATTAAGTTACTTCAAGAAAATAGCATTCTAATAACCCTACAAGGAGAATTTCTTTCTTTAGTATTGCTGTCACAGATGTACTAGGATTTTTCTACCAAAAAACTTTTTTATTTTAGTTGAGTACCTCAGCATTCTTAAACTAGATTTGGTACTTCCAGGCTCTCATGGTAGTCTATATTTATAACTATATGATTTTATGTTTCTAACATATATTGCAAATATAACATATTAAATTATTAGCTGCCTGAGGGAAAACTGAAAAACAGGAAGCATACTCAGCTCTCACTTACCTGGTCCTCAAGAATTCAAAAGACAGATACATTTCCTAGTGAGGGAAACAACATCCTACCTCTGATAGGTAAAAACCTATCAGAGTTTGAGTTTTGACTAAGTGTTTCTTTAAAAGTTGTCACTTAGCAAATTAGGTGACAGTAGTGTTATCTGCAGTCGGTGTAAACAGATATTCTCTCTGGCATAAATCAGCTCTGTGTCATGAAAACATACAGCTGCTTCTGCCTTTCCCTTTTTCATTCATTAGATTAGCTAGAACACTTAGAAGAGACAGGGGCTCTCTCATCCAATCCATAGCCCTGACACGGAGATTTAGAAAGCAGCAGCAGGTGGTTGTTCTTACCATGTCCCACACAAAACTGGAGAGCCAGTACGTGACAGTCTACACTCTGCTGATGAATTGCAGCTGTTCTGCCTCACGGACCCACTCCTGGATCAGGAACTCAACAGAGCTGGCTTGAGACGAAGAACATCTCAAAAATGACACAGATGGACACAGGGATGTCCGTGACATGCTCTGCAGAGAGAAAGTGAAGATTTGAAGAGTCACTGATGGAGCTGAGAACACAATCAAGAAGGACACACACACACACACACACACACACATCTGATGAATAGCCCAGGGAGAAACATCTGTTCAATAAATAAATACATTTCTTTTACTCAGAGTTTAAACATGATTATTTTCAAGTCAAAAATCTGAAAAACAAATGCATAACATCTCACTGGGTTAAAAAGTCCAGTACTGGGGCACCTGCATGGCTCAGTGGATTAAGCATCTGCCTTCACCTCAGGTCATGATCCTGGGACCCTGGGACCCAGCCCTGTATCAGGCTCCCTGCTCAGTGGGGAGTCTGCTCCTCCCTCCTCTTCTCCTGCTGCTCCCACTGCTTGGCCTGAGAATGGCCAAATGGCATTCACTCTGGTCCACTGTTCCTGACCTTACAAGAGCAGCAGGTTGTAAATTCTCACACATACAATATGGCTTGAAAACTCAGCAAGTACAGAAATATTAATGTGAAACTACTCAAATTCTTCCAGCTATAGATAAACTTAAAACAATAGTATATAGTATATCAATCTACTAGACACAGAAGTTCTAAAAAAAAAAAAAAAATTCTAAGATTCTGGTTATAAGAATGATCCTATAAGCCCATTACAAAGGGTCTCTTCTTTTTTAAGATTTTTTTATTTATTTGAGACAGCACAAATGTGGGAGGGGGAGAAGGAAAAGTGCCTCCCAACTGAGCAGGGAGCCCCATGTGGGGCTCAATCCCAGGACCCTGGGATCGTGACCTGAGCCGAAGACTAATGTTTAACTGACTAAACCACTCAGGCATCCCACAAAGGCTCTTTTATAAAATTCCTAATGACCTATACTGATACTGTGTAGAAGAGAAAGAATAACTGCCATGCTCCATATACAAGATACACACTTTCAGATATTAAATAGAGTAGCTCAGTCCTGGCTGCCACAAGATCACTAAATACCAGTGATGACTTGGTATGCAAAAGTCCTAAATAAGCTGCTTTATGATCTGACTGACCTACAATAATTCCCACATACCAGCAACTCAGGGCCCACCTTCCTGACAAGTCCTGGACAACTTCAAGTGTTTCTTTACTTGCTTACTGGAATCTTTTGACTCAGAGGAAGTGACTGAAAATTACTGGCACCCAGGCAAAACCCACCATACCTATATTAACAGCCTGATATAAAATGTAGACAGTGTGGAAAATAATACCACTCAGCAGCAGACTCCACATGAATATGTACATGTTTCATTTAGATATTTCTTCTTAAAGAAATATTTCTTCCTCAAAGTTAGAATCTGTGAAAGTTACATCACAGCCACCTCTAATGGATTCTGGCAAACTTTTGACTCTAACAGTTCCTGCCCAGGTTGCTAAGAGAAGCTCCAGTGGGAAAGAGAAGGGACCTGAGCCTGATTATGGACTCTGACATCTGACACACTGAGGAAAGAATAGTTCAATGTCTCTGATGCTTCTCTGACGTTGGTAGCTCAGGCCTGAACACAGGTCTCAAACAGGCAGATGGGGAGCCAAAACAGTGAGGATCACTGACCACAGTAAGCTAGAGAGGGCTAAACAGAAAGCTATGGCACTTTCCTGGCAAAAGGGCCACTTTAGGGGTCCCACTTTGCACTGTTCAGAGTTCTATGGGTACCAGCTCTTGGGGAAAAGACAAAGGAGGAAAAGTGGGAAAGAGTGAAAGAGCTAAGCTTTGAGGCAGCCATATAAAGCATCTCATTTTCCAGGAGGTATGAAAAGACTTCAAGGATTCCTCCTCCTCTTCTTAAGTCCCACCTGTTCCTTCAAAGCGCAAAGGAAGAAATGGGTTGAAAAAAACAAGGAAAATAGGTAGTTTGAATACCATTTTTTCAATCCAAGTCTTTGGTCCATGTAAAAAGTGAAAACTGAAAAACTGTCTTGGAATCCACACAACTCTCTGGGAATCTGATTTGGAAGAAAAGTATAACTAGGACAGGAGACTCATACTTTGAATAAAACCAATTTTGAAAGCACATGTGTCTTTAGGGTAGCACAACTGGGGCAGAAAACAAAATGGATAACAGTGACGCATGTCCCTAGAAAGTGGATCACAGTGTGACCAGACCCTGCCCACAGAGCCAAGGTGCTGCCATCAGCCAACACTGAGGTCTAGTGCATTCTGCCCTCACCATTGGCCATTCACTTATGCCAAGCCAAGATGTCCCCCAGGAAATTATTCTGAGCTACTCAACAATAGACAGTGGAACATGACTCATTACAGTCACTAAGGCTCTCAGGAAGCAGGATCACTGACTACACCCGGTGACTACTTTGGTTCACTGGAGTTATAATGACGAATAGATTCACCCTTAATTTTAAAGAGAAGTATCCACGACTTAAGTTCTCACACCCATTTACAATTGCTTGTCCTCATCCTGCAACCTAGATGCTGATAAAGCAACAGAGGGCGATCACAAGCAAGCCTCTACCTGAAACTGTTCTCAGAAAAAGGCTCAGAACTGCTCCCCCCACACTCACAGTCTCAGAGACTGTCAGAGTTTTAAGACCCACAGAAATCTCATGGGCCAGTCTCCCTAATTCAGAGGTGAGGAAACAGGCCCAGGGGCTGAGCGGCCTGTCTGAGGTCACCAGCTCATCTGTGGCACAAGCAGGGATGGAGCCGGGTCTGTCACAAGATATTGTGTCACATTACCTCAGTGGGAGAAACCAGACTGTGCCTTCCACAGCCCATGGATCCAGAGTGCTGAGATCTGGTTTTAACTCAAACAAGTTGTTACTTGGGCTGACTTTTCAAAATAGAGAAAGAAGTTAAACTAAGGTACAGGAACTTGCAGACCAAGTCCCTTCCCCTCAAAACCCAAATGCTATTCTCTCCGATAAGAATTAAGCTCAATGGAGCAAATAATCCTAAAAATTGTATGGAATTAGAAGAGACCCTAAATTGCTAAGGAAATGTTGAAAAACAAAAATGAAACTGGCGGCATCATGTTACCAGATTTCAAGCTTTACTACAAAGCTGTGATCACCAAGACAGCATGGTACTGGCATAAAAACAGACACATAGACCAGTGGAACATAGTAGAGAGCCCAGATATGGACCCTCAACTCTATGGTCAAATAATCTTCGACAAAGACTATACTTTGGTCAAATATATTTATATTATATATATTTTGGCCAAAGATTATACTTTTGGTCAAATAATCCTCGACAAAGATTATACAGGAAAAAGATGGACCCTCAACTCTATGGTCAAATAATCTTCGACAAAGATTATACTTTGGTCAAATATATTTATATTGTATATATTTTGGTCAAAGATTATGCTTTTGGTCGAACAATCTTCGACAAAGATTATACAGGAAAAAATATACAGTGAAAAAAAGATAGTCTCTTCAATAAATGGTGCTGGGATAACTGGACAGCTATATGTAGAAGAATGAAACTCAACCATTCCTTTACCCCATACACAAAGATAAACTCAAAATGGATAAAAGACCTCAATGTGAGACAGGAATCCATCAGAATCCTAGAGGAGAACATAGGCAGTAACCTCTTTGATATTAGCCACAGCAACTTCTTTCAAGATATGTCTCCAAAGGCCAAGGAAACAAAAGCAAAGATGAACTTTCGGGACTTCATCAAGATCAAAAGCTTCTGCACAGCAAAGGAAACAGTCAACAAAACAAAAAGGCAACTCACGGAATGGGAGATGATATTTGCAATGACAGTACAGACAAAAGGTAGATATCCAGGATCTATAAAGAACTTCTCAAACTCAACACACACAAAACAGATAATCATATCAAAAAATGGGCAGAAGATATGAACAGATACTTCTCCAATGAAGACATACAAATGGCTATCAGATACATGAAAAAATGTTCATCATCACTAGCCATCAGGGAGATTCAAATTAAAACCACATTGAGATACCACCTTACACCAGTAAGAATGGCCAAAATTAGCAAGACAGGAAACAACGTGTGTTGGAGAGGATGTGGAGAAAGGGGAACCCTCTTACACTGTTGGTGGGAATGCAAATTGGTGCAGCCACTTTGGAGAACAGTGTGGAGATTCCTCAAGAAATTAAAAATAGAGCTACCCTATGACCCTGCAATTGCACTGCTGGGTATTTACCCCAAAGATACAGATGTAGTGAAAAGAAGGGCCATCAGTACCCCAATGTTCATACCAGCAATGGCCATGGTCGCCAACCTGTGGAAAGAACCAAGATGCCCTTCAATGGACGAATTGATAAGGAAGATGTGGTCCATATACACTATGGAGTATTATGCCTCCATCAGAAAGGATGAATACCCAACTTTTGTAGCAACATGGACGGGACTGGAAGAGATTATGCTGAGTGAAATAAGTCAAGCAGAGAGTCAATTATCATATGGTTTCACTTATTTGTGGAACATAACAAATAACATGGAGGACATGAGGAAATGGAGAGGAGAAGGGAATTGAGGGAAATTGGAAGGGGTGGTTAACCATGAGAGACTATGGACTCTGAAAAACAACCTGAAGGTTTTAAAGGGGTAGGAGGTTGGGGGAGCCAGGTGATGGGTATTAAGGAGGGAACGTATTGCATGGAGCACTGGGTGTCATGCAAAAACAATGAATACTGTTATGCTGAAAAGAAATTTAAAAAAAAATCAATTAAGCTCAAGACTGAAAGACAACCCCCTGACAGGTCAGCCATTCCTTCCTCCCCAGCAGAAGCTCCCAGCTGGCCTGCACTGCCATCTGCTCAATCACATGGAGACTGAATCACCTGTGGAGGAGGCAGCCCCCCTGCCCCCAGGGGACACACGGGCAGTATCTTCTTGATTTTGTCACTGCTACACTGGCAGATGGGTGAAGGGTTCTCCATCATCCAGTTCCCCTTTTGGAAGAGGTCCACGATGGTCTGGGGGACCGGGGCGGTGGTCCACTCCTCTCCCCCACGGAGCAGGGCATGTTTCTGCAAAGGGAGGACATCAAAGGTGGCATCACCTGAGAGGACCTGGCCTTTCCTGGAGCCTCAGGAGCACAGACCAATCAATAACAACCACAAACAGGCATCTGTGCCCTCACCATTTGTTTGATCTCCCCACAGACCTGTAAGCTGCAAACTCACCTTATAGTTAAGGATGAAGGAACACAAAGAAGCCCTAAACGCTCATGTACCAAACTCCAGGCAATCCAGTCTGCCAGCATTTGGTCTCTTGCCCCTGTGTTCACTCAGTAAATATTCAATGAGCACATACTATGTGCCAGACAGTGTTCTGCATATTTGAGGGCCTGGAGTGAACAAGACAAAGTCCCTACCTCCTGTAGAGGAATCTGGCAATAAGCAAATGTCACTTAGCCAAAAATAAAGCAAAATAAGAGAACAGCGAATCAGGGGAAGACAGACTACTTCTTCCTAGGAGGGTGATTCTTCTTCCAAGGCATGAACGATCAGAAAGCAGCAGCCAGGGAAAGATTTGGGGAGAGAAACACTACAGGCAAAGGCAATAGAAGGTATAAGTACAAAGTCCCTCAAAAGAAATGAACTTCCACGTTTGAGGAACAGCAGGAGGGCAGTGAGCTGGCACGGATGAGGTAGGAGGGAGAATGACGGGGAGGACGGTGGAGCAAAGCCGGCGCCAGATGACACGGGCCTAGGAAGGAGTCGGCGCGTTATGCTCAATGTTCCCTGAATGGCAAGATTCACTTCATGGTTTAAAATGAGGACAGAATTGGGGTCTACAGGGGACGCAGTGAGGATGCTCAGTACATGAAGCGCTAGGTTGTCTGCAAGGATCACGAGGCCTTTACGCCTGACGCGAGCTCCGAATCACTGTGGACCATCACCAACACGCTTGCCCTCTAGGGTCTTATCTTCTCCACCAGTCAAATAAAAGTACAAAATGACATGTTGAAACATGTCATTTCTAATATCCCTTCCAGTTCCAAGGTTCTACAATGCACAGCTACACTCTTTATGTTATTCTTCTATGTACTAAAAACATCAAAGGAACAGATTTGTGCACTGCTCTCTAGTTCTAAGGCACTGTAACTTGATGGAAAAGTCAAAGTAATACACGATGCCCTCCTGAAGCTCATGCTCTAAAACCTCCAAAAGATGACTGGCTGAGATAAAGAGCCACTGGTAGGTGTCCTACTCAAATCTCCCTTAATTATACCACTTTTTGAAAAACTTCAAATCCGAATTTCAGTAAAGTTGTCAGCACAGAGATCTTGCCTTCAGACTGCCTCCAATATACATCAATGGTGCTCTTCATCAAAGCTGTAGCACTGGAATCAGGGTCATGCCTCTTTTGTCTTTCTAACCTGGACAACTGAACCCACCTCTACCAGCACCTGGCTCTTTATCTCTTGCCATTGTCTTTATCAGTAATCCCTTTGGCCTCCCCTTCAGACACCTTGAGGGGTATGAACATTCACCAAATTTGTTGATACAGTGCCTTAAAAAAGGATTTTAAAGAAAAGGTTATAAAAAATACATGTTAAAAGAAGAAAATACACATTTTCCTAAAAAGTGAATATATCATGTTTTCAGGTTGTCAAAGTGAAAAGGCTTATAAGCAAAACCAAAAATTATATATAATGGAGCAGCCCATCGCAAAACTTAGGTACAAGATTTAGTGGGAAGCATCTGACCTTTAAGTATAAAGTGCTGTTAAATTAAATATTAATGTGCTATCACAGTTAAAAAAAAAAAAAACAGCTATAATGATTCACTTTGCAAGATTTTAGAACATCCTCCAAATGTTCGTTTCTAGATGTTCTGATTAGGTTACTTTATTAGCTTTTTTAAAAATAAACAAAATGATTCAAATGGCAAATGATGGTAGTCAACAGTGTGGCATGCAGCTGATAAATGCAACATTAGAGAGGAAACCAAGTGACAATGACAAGAAGCCAGTAAAGGAGGGTCTAAAACAGCACTCAGAGGATTTGTTTTCCTTCTATATGTTGGATCCTAAAGCCAGCATCTTTCCTGAGGGCATTCAAGAGTTCATGGTGCCCACATTCTCACAAGTGTCATCACTGTGGGTACATAAGAAGCAGCCAGTTCAATAATTCATTAAAAACAGGAAGTGGGGGCGCCTGGATGGCTCAGTGGGTTGAGCCTCTGCCTTTGGCTCAGGTCATGATCTCAGGGTCCTGGGATCGAGCCCCACATCAGGCTCTCTGCTCAGTGGGGAGCCTGCTTCCCCCTCTCTCCCTGCCTGCCTGCCCCCCCTCTCCCTCTCCGCCTATTTGTAAGCTCTCTCTCTGTCAAATAAATAAAATCTTAAAAAAAAAAAAAATGGGAACCAGGAGGTAAAGTTTTCCAAAGTAAACACTTTATTAAACACCTCCTGAGTGTTAGGTTCTTAACACAAAAATGAATAAAACACAGACTCACCTATAAGGACCTTGGGCACTAGCCATACATTTGATACCAGGATGATAACCAACAATCTAGAATATATAAATACGTATAAATTAGATATATGTGTGCACATATATCTGTACAAACACACATACATAATACACATTTACATATGTATTTTAATGTTAAGTAAGGAAACGTATTAAGGATCTGTACTTCAAAAGGACTTTCAGGGGCACCTAGGTGGCTTAGTCGGTTAAGCATTCAACTCCTGATCGTACTTAAGTCTTCATCTCAGGGTCATGAGTTTAAGGCGTGGACTACTTTCACAAACTTAGTAAGAATCAATATTTCAAAAGTACTTTCACAATTATCCACTGAGGCACTGACAACCAGGACTTTCTACAAAGGTCAGGGAGATTTTATCTGCATGAACAACTAAAAAATACAAACAATAATGAGCACAGATTATAAACATGAGATAAGCCCATGTTCTACAGCCATGAGCAACACAAGGTGAGCCTGGAAAAGAAAGAATAAAGTAAATCTGAGCCATACACACACAAACACACACACACACTACACTATAGTATATATACTATATATACACACACACACACATACATACACACTATGCTACATATATATACACACATACACACTAATAAATATAGTATAAATACCATATGTGTGTATATGTGTATATATATATATATATATACACTATACGTACTACATACTATATGTATACTTTGTGTATATACAATGCATATACACTATATATAGTATATTACATACATAAAGTATAACTGTTTTAAAAGAAAGCTTCCTTGTTCTTTTTTTAAACATTTACTTGTTTTAGAGAAAGACAGAGATTCTGAGTGTGGAGAGGAGGAGCACAGGGAGAGGGAGAGAGAGAATCTCAAGCAGACCACTGAGCCCAGACCCTGAAACAGGGCTTGATCTCATGTCTCTGACATCATGACCTGAGCCAAAATCAAGAGTTGGACCCTTAACCATTGAACCAAGCAACCTGGGAATCCCAAATTTCCTTGATTTTGATATCACTCTCAAGTTTTTCCCCACCCAAAGATTTATAAATCCTACAGATATGAAAAAAAAAAAAAATTCTGCCTGACAAGATTACGAAATTCCTATAACCTTTTGTTTGAAGTGTCGGATTGTTTGTTATAAGTAAGGGGTATTTTTGTCAAAAGAACAAATACTAGCTAATATCTAAAACCTAACAGATAAAAAGTGCAATAATTGCATTGTGGAGAGAACAAAGCATTAAGTTCCTGGAGGTACGGCGTGCACAAATACTTTAACACAACCACAAAATTAACATAGCTATAAATGTCCAAATACATTAATAATTTAATCATAGATTGTAGAAGGGCAGATTATTTTCTTAAAATACATATAACTGTACCTGGCAATACCAGTATAAAGAGGAATAAAGTTCAAATATGACAACAGAGGACTATCATTTCAGGTTTAATTCGCTGCCATTCTTTGCATACGATATTAGTTTGGATATTAGTTTGTGTCGGGGCTTTAGAACAGCTGATAAAATCCAACCCACCTGTTACTCTTGAGTCCACATCCCCTTGGCCCTCAGCAGTGTCAACACTTGGTCTGCCTGAGCTTTCTTCTCTCCTGGGGCACAGAAGGCAAACACGCACCTGACAAATGTGTACTGTTCGTTGTACATCCAGGGCTGAAGTTCCAGGCTGGGGTACTTGCCAAAGGGGGGCACGATCAAGCTGAACACCAGGGCAATGCAGACAAACACAGCTGGCAGGACGATCTACAACCAGAGGAGAGAGGGGGAAAGGAAATGGCAAAAAAAAGGGGGGGGGGCAAATGTCAGAGAAAGGAGCCTGGCACAAGCCCCTAAGAGTCCAGCCAGCCTCCCAGACCAGGCAGCATGCAGTGAGTGCCCCAGGACCCAGAACAAAGCTCCACCAAGGCATTCATGGCAGGTGGGAAGCAGCAGATCCTGAAACCAAAACCTCCTCCCTCCAGGCCATTTCTGGAGGCTGACAGCACAAGGCCAGAGGCTGTGGTCACCCAGCAGAGACAGGAAGCTCAAAACTTTACAGACAAAATGGTGGTCACATGTCAGGGGGACTCCGAACTCTGGGTTTTGCCCTCTTCCCTCTGAAGACCCAAGAAAGACCACGACGGGCCATGAGCCCAGCTCAGCTCAGAGAAAGGCCAACAGAACCAGCCCTGCACCAGGAGCCAGAAGACAAGAAGCTTGGTTCTGTGTCTGCCATGAGTGTATCCATGGGAAGTCACTCCCGCTGTGGCCTCAGTAATCTCACTTGTAATCTACAGACTAACGGACCCAGTCAGATCCCACACTCTGAAAGGGAACAGCAAACCCTGTCACCATGGAATGGCCTCCAAAAGCGTCATTACCTAAATCCTTCTTTCTGAGAAAATACTGTATGACAAGTATCTCAGTTCGTTATTGTTCCAACCCTATCACCAATCAAAAAACAAAGTAGTTGATCTCAGAGAGACTAAGTAACTTGCCCAAGGTCACACAGACAGTAAGTGGCAGAACCAGAATTCAAACCCAGGTCTCTGTGCTCCAAACTCATACCCCCTCATTACCCACACAGTCTGCAGGGAAGAATTTCTGCAGATGCTTTCTCTGTCCTCGATTTTATACAGCAGGATAATTTTATCCCTACTGACCAAGTGCCTTAGCATGGAAACACCAACACATAGGCAACAGTGTAATGAGTCTTTTCTGTTTGCCCATTTTCTTCTGACCTGTCTGGCCACCTTTCTATCAATTTGCAGTTAAACATCGACTTAGAGAAAAGTCACATTTCCAAAAAGTGTATATGTCAAGTGCATCTCAGGTTATGAAAACTGAATTTGCCCAGCCAATTTTTCTAAACTCTGTCTGCTGCTTCCTGATGGCACACAAGAGAAGGAGGCACAAACACGTCAACTGTAACAGAGAGTGAGGAGGGGACAACTGAAAGGACTGTGGCTGGAAAAACTCAGTCCAGAAAAACTCTTCAGTCCTGTATTTATTAGATACAAGATAACAACCAACAAAGGAGAAGGTTATACAGTAGCCATAGTAGCCTTCTTGTAGGTAAACAAGAAGGAATTTGAGTCCTATGTTGATCATAAGTCTTATGGGAAAACAAGAAGCGTAGGGTGTGCCTGGTCAACCAGCAAGGAATTAGTAGTTGAGCAAGTGCACTTAAAGGGATTACCTTAACAGCAGGCTTTCTCTGAGGCAGGGGAGACAATGAAAACGGGAAGCAGGTGGTTGGTGTTCGCCAGGAGCCAGCCAGGTGTTCCCCGGGGCTCAGCTTCCCAGATGTGTACCATTCTCTCCAACAGAGGCCCGCTGCTAGTACATGTTCTTCTCAAGGTCATCTTTAAGCATGCTTGCGTGACGGGTACAATTCTTAATTATTTATATTTCAAGCAGTATATTTTTCTGAGGGACGGTTACATCTGTCCTTGTTACACTGTCCTCTACCATAAAACTTACACAAATGTGCACACACACACAGCAGGACTAAATGCCAGGCCCACTCTAAGCACTCATTTGAATCCTCATAACAGCCCTACATCATAGGCACCTTATCTTCATTTCTAAAGATGAGGACAAGGAGGCACAGAGAAGTAACTTGCCCACAGATGCGTGAGTGACAGGAAGCAGGACTGGGATTGAAAGACAAAAAGTCTGGCTCCAGCATGTACCCCATACCCACGACCCTCTCCTGCCTTCACTGGTCAGGGAGCCACAGCCCACCCGTGAAGCCAGAGTCGCTGGCCTCGAGCAGCACTTGTCACCTGAGCAAAGAATCCCTTCCGACTCCGTCTGGCAATCAGCAGCCTCTTCCACAGAAGGGCCACAAACTGCTGCTGTGTGAGCTTCCAGCCCTTCACCTGGTAGGAGCCTTTGCCGTCCATCCCGCTGAGCAGGTCTGTTTCTCTGGATTCTGCAGGAAGCCAACACCGAAGGTCACCTATTATCTGAGGCTGTTTTGATACCGCCTTGCTCTTCTTTTTCAGGCTTCTCCAGCAAGACTTCAAATCAGTAATATAAAGTTGAACAATACAACAGAAAATTGAGCCACAGTAATAAAATGAGATCTCGAAAAATGAAAACAATATGACCTACGAAATTTTGGAAAGATAATGAATTCACAAGAAATCAGAAAAATGTAAATTATTTCTCATATATACATGAAAAAATTACAAAGATGCCGTTAAAAATAATGATGGTCAAGCAAAGCTAAAACACATTGAAATGAATTAATTACTCAGTTAGTAGGTATCTACGGCAGCTTGTAGAAGTGAAAAGAAATATACTGGAGAACAGTAGACAATGGGTCATTTGAAAGAGGAACTTCATGAAAAAATATATCACAAATTAAGTGCATGACTTTTTTTTTAAGCTAGAAAGTGTCTCATTTATATGCAGGGAAAAAACCAACATATTTAGTAGCAATCTAAAATAAGTAGCAAAAGTTACAAAAATACTTCTCCCATAACATCTCTCTCCAACACCAGCTGGGAGGCACAGAAATTACTCAAAGCAATAGACCTGCAAAGACTATTTCAAGAAATAATTATATTTATTAATGAGAAACTTAAAATGTTTAAACATTTTAAATAAACTGGCACTAGAATTCACTTTTAAATGCAAAACAAAAAGCCAATTCATACAAGATATCTAAAAAGGTATATAATAACATATATTAAACACATATGTTCATGTGTTTTACTAATAAAAACAATTTAAATACAAACAACTTCAAATAAAATCACACTACATTTAATACTGAGTTACACACAAATCTTTCCTACTACTAATTCCAAGAAGACTAGCAACTAGGAGGCTGGTAGAGAAATATCAAGACATGTTGACAAGTTGAAGAAGAACTCAATGCTCAACACACAACAGGTGCTTAACAAAAATATTCACTAATATGAGTAGAAAACTTAAGAAACACTGAATGAAAACTGAAACAATCCTGCCTTTTCTTTTGCTAATAACCTCCTTGCCCCACCCTCCATCTGCCTATTCCATTTTGCACAACTCTTCCACAGAGCTATTTACTCAAGAGATGCTGCCCAATTCATGACTTGTTGAATAAAGCCAATTACATCTTCACATCTTCAAATTTTAAACTTGAATTTCTGTCAACAACCTTTACTGAAATGTTTCTCTTCTAGTCAATAATCCTGTATCATGCACACACCAAAAAAGTGAACTGTGAGGTAACTCCACACCAAATGACTATAGCTTAAATTACAGGAACTCAAAAATTACAATAAAAATAGCACACGCTAGTTCCTGCTTTAATGAAGGAAAGGTAGTCTATACCACCATCTAGCGGCCCTTAAAATATTGCACGAAGGTACTTAGCCAGGGACGTCACCAAAATACAAGGCATCTAAAGTTCACACGTAGAGCTACAGCCCTCCTTCCTACCCTGTTCAGACAGCACTGGATGGATCTCTCCTGCTTCCTTCTGCAGAGGTGCATGAGCTGGACCTTTGGACAAAACGATGTAGGAACATCATCAAGTGGGTTATTGCCTTTGCGCATGTATAATTTCCTCCAGCCTTTACTTGATACCTATTTCTTATGTAAGGTGTAAAAATGCATCTTCATACTCATCAGACCAAACGGACAAATTGGTCAGAAAAAACCCACACACTATGAGTAAGGGCATGAATTTGTAAGATGGTTTGTCATTGTTTAATAGAGATGAATATGGTCCATATCTTATGACCCAGCAATTCCATTCCTAGCTACATAATCTTACACAGTGCTTCCAGTACACAGATCCCCAAGGTTTCTATGGTACAATACACAGGGTTTGGTAACTTAGATGGGAAAAAAATTACATCCTTATTGTGTTGTTAAAAAAAAAAAACAAAAAAACAAAACAAAACAAAAAAAAAAAACCCTGGGCTCCTGGGTGGCTCAGTGGGTTAAGGTCTCTGCCTTTGGCTCAGGTCATGATCCCAGGGTCCTGGGATTGAGTCCCGCATCAGGCTCTCTGCTCAACAGGGAGTCTGCTTCTCTGTCTCCCTCTGCCTGCCTCTCTGCCTACTTGTGATCTCCATCTGTCAAATAAATAAATAAAATCTTTAAAAAAAAAAAAACTAATTAAAAATGCAGGCCCAAAATGGCACCAGTTCAGTTAAGGCCCCAAGTCAGTAAACCAGGACTTAATACCTAATTGCAATACCAACTTTTCCCAGAAATGTAATCTTAACTGGTCAGTCAGGAATTTTCTGATAGGTGCCTCTAAGACTGTCCTGTGGCCCTCTCCAAGCCCCTAAAGATGAGGTAATCTGCATAAGAATCCCTGCTCTTCTACCACCCCCACCAAGAGAAAGTGACCTTGCCTCAAACAATCCTTTCTCTTCCTTTGTTTATAACTCTCTTGCCCCACCCTCGTTCCTATAAAAACCTTCCATCTTGTACAACTCTTCAGAGCATCCCTCCACTTACTAGTGGGAGATGCTGCCCAATTCATGAATCTTTTTAAAAACTGATTTATTTAAGAGAGAGCAGGTGCAAGCAGAAGAAGAGGCAGAGGGTGAGGGAAGGAGAGAATCTTCAAGCAGACTCCCTGCTGAGTGTGGAGCCCAATGTGGGGCTCCATCCCAGAACCCTGAAATCAGGACATGAGCCAAAATCCAGAGTTGGCTGCTTAACTGACTGAGCCAGCCAGGTCCCCCATCATGAATCATTTAATAAAGGCAATTAGATCTTCAAAATTTACTCGGTTGAATTTTGTTTTTTAACAATTGTCACCAACTTCTAACTGAAAATAAGTATTTCCTTTAAGGATGGATGTAGGCAACAAAAAACAGTATTATTAATAAGACCAATGACTTTATGACCAATAAAAATCATAGACATTGTCAAATTACATCCAGAAGTGTTACAAACATACACAAATTTCTTTTATGCTCATCACTATTTACATTACGATTGTCGGAGGCAGGCCCCCGGCCAGGGCGGCCTCTGCCATTAAAAGATGGCGCCTGGCTAGTTGCCAGGTTAGGATTGCCTCGTGAGACTAAGCGGAACGCCCAAAGAGGAAGTAAACAGCATTGGTTGCTAGCGAAGCTGTTGGTTTAGGTGCACAGCCTGATTCGCTATCTCCTGTACCCTGCTCACTGATTGGTCATGTAAGCGTATATAAGTTTGTAGACTTGCGGAAATAAAGAGAGAGAAGATGCATCCAAACCAGGGTTCTTGTCGTCCTTGCGGGGTGAGGGCGATATACGATAGGTGTCAAATCCAATGATTCTTCATCAATAATTTATTCTCAGGAGCACCTGGCTGGCTCAGTTAGAGAAGTATGTGACTAGATCCCAGGGTTGTGAGTTCGAGCCTCATGTTGGGTGTAGATATTACATAAATAAATAAACTTTTAAAAAAGAATTTACTTTCATATTTTGATCATTCTAGCTGTATATGTTTTCTTTGCAAACCTGTGTATCTGCTAAGCATGTAAAACATTAGGGTTGTATCAGGGAGCAAGAATTCCTCTCCTCTCCAAGGGTTCTTCTAGATGGACTAAGAATCATATTGACAAGAGACAGAAGAACAGGAGAAACCAAATCTAATAGCATATGTACAGAATCCACATAGATATGGAAATTCTGAAGAGGCAAAATGAGGTATATATGTCATCCTGAACTGAAGAGAAATGTGCACGGTTCTAGAACTTCACAGGAATAGAATGCAATTCATAGGGTAGTAAGAAGAGCAGACATTTGGTAATCACATGTTTGTCTTTCCATACAGATGGGTCACTCAGATAAAATTTATCTCTGGTAATAACCCTTATGCTGGCAAAGATCTTTAGATTTTTCTATGTACTTAAGAGAAGGGCAAAAGTTTCTCTTGAGCCTACAGGGTTCTGATTGCCTTCAGCTCAAAATAATCTTTACGCCAATGTGGCCCATCTTGGAGTGACCTGACCTCAGTCCCTACAGTTCCATAGGCCTACAAGATTTCCCAAGGGTTGGGGAGACTGGGTGGGTCAGTTGGTCAAGCATCTGCCTTCAGCTCAGGTCATGATCTCAGGACCCGGGGATCGAGGCCATGTTGGATCCATGCTTAGTGGGGAAACTGCTTCTCCCTCTCCTTCTGCCCCTTCTCTCCTCCTCTCCCACTCATGTGTGTATGTCCACATGCATGCGCGGTCTCTCTCTCTCTCTCTCTCTCTCTCTCAATCTTCTGCTCTCTCAAGTAATAAAATATTTTTAAAGGGAAAGATTTCCCACGGGTGCAATGGTCATTTATGCCATTGCGTAAAAAAGGTTAAAAATCCCTGCCATAGAGAAATTCTTCATATGGAAACAGGAGCAATCTATTAAAAAAAACTCAAAACATCTTTGTTCATAATATCAAATGTACAAATATATATCCAGACAATGGAACAACATATAGCAGAGATATGTATTAATTACTGACTTCATCAAAATGCAGGATTTCAAAAACTTTATGTCAAAGCTAAGAATCAACTAACAGAATTTGACAAAAGTGTCTGCTTTTAGAAAGTTTGAAAATAGGCAAACAAATGAAATTTAGAGTTATACACAATGTAGTTGAATTTTGAAGAAAATGAGTGCAGTGATCAACACAAAATTCTGGTCATGGCTGCTTCAGGCAAAGAGGTCGGGGAAGGTGTTGTAAGGGAGGAAAATGTGACCTGAAAGGAACACATTTTGGGCTTCTAAATTACTGACAATATTTTATTTCTTTCTTGGTGGTAGGGTAATAGGCATTCAATGTATTATTCTTTAAAGTATACTGATACAGGGACGCCTGGGTGGCTCAGTGGGTTAAGCCGCTGCCTTCGGCTCAGGTCATGATCTCAGGGTCCTGGGATCGAGTCCCGCATCGGGCTCTCTGCACGGCGGGGAGCCTGCTTCCCTCTCTCTCTGCTTCCCTCTCTCTCTCTCTCTGCCTGCCTCTCCATCTACTTGTGACTTCTCTCTGTCAAATAAATAAATAAAATCTTAAAAAAAAAAAAAAAAAGTATACTGATACATTACACCTACTTTTGGGTGTATATAATACATGTTTCATGTTAGACACGCAACCTTATTCCACGCAATCTAAAATAACTATGCAGTTGGTCTATATCTTATTAGCCTATTTTAATATTCCAGAGTTACCTAGTTTTCAACTGTGCCCAAAGTTTAGGATACACAAGGATATACAATGATAATTTTCAACATACATTGTATATCTTCTAGGCAATACAAGGATTTGTTTCAAAACAAAATGTCACATAAAAACGTTTCATGTTTTTAAACAGTTCTTAGAGGCTATATTCTACCACTCATATTTTTAAAATAAATGGTAAAATGAACTGGCTTTATAATCTGGCTTTAGACCCCAAATGTGCCACTTAGCAGCAGTGAACCTAAGAAATGTAATTCTCTCAAAACTTCCCACTCCTCACTTGGAGATAAAGTTGAACTCACAGGGTTCTGAGGATGATAAATACCTGTGCATGAATAGGAGATTGTCTTAAGCACCTAGCAGCACTTAACCAATAATTTCCCTCTTTAAGTTATAGCCATGAATTTTTCAGCGATAATGAATCACAGTGAATCACAGATAGTGATTTGTTATGTATTTTCATCTTGGAAATTCTCTCTACCATTCAGCTGGTTAGATGAAGTTGATGACAGGGTGCCCCAGATGGTAAAACCACTAGGTCGAAGTCTGGATCCTTAACTCTGGATAGAAGAGCTGCCTGCCAATGAGGAAAACCCATTTTAGATTCTTAAGGAACAAGAAATAAAATCCTGTTGTGTCTGAGACATTATACATTTGGTATCTATTTGTTACAACAGTTTAGCAGGTCCTATTTAATATAGTCTTAAAAAGGTGAACCATATTCAGAAGTACCAGATACAGCTAAAGGGGTCAGAACCAGTCATAAACAAATTAAGTGAATGACCACTTACCAATAATGAAATATCTAGCCTTTTTCCCTCCTCAGTCACAGAAAACTGGCAGTAAGGCTTGTAACTCAGTCAGGAATCTGGAAGTTTCCTCACTTGGGGTAACTGACTAAACTTTAAAAAAATGACCTATGGGTGAAAACAAATGAGAGTTTTTCTCCTCAATGAAATAAACAGATAACCTACAAAAACCCTAGAGTGAAGCCCACCATTTGAGAGGCCACACCCATACCCAAAAGGCTTTCAAAAAATTTTGTCTCACTGCAAAATATGAGTTTATTACCAAGGATTACAGATACAAAACTATTTTAGGAAAAACACTAGCAAACTACTATCATGGCTGAAAACAAATCAAATGATAAAAAAAACAATAATAAAACTTGAACTCAGGAAGAAGACCCACAACAATAACTAAAAATAAACATCTGTAATTAATGTCCTCTGAGACAAATTATGAACCCATGAAACAAAAAGAGCATATTAATTCTGATTAAAAAGGGAGAGAGAGAAATAATCTGGGGAAGGCATTAAAAAAAGTTGCTTTTTGGAAATAAATGCTGTAAAAGTATACGTTTAAAATAAGTGAGAAGATAAAATTGTGGTACTTTATCCCCAAAACCATAGACCAAAAAAGTAGAAATGTAAAGTAGTAGAAAGAATAAAATTAGAAGATCAAGTGGAGGTACAATGTTTGGATAACAAAAGTTCCAAAGATGAAGAATGTAAAAATCCAAGAAACAAAAAATTTTCAGGCTTGAAGAGTACCCCCATTATGAGGTTACACTGAGTGAGGAACACCGTATACACAAAACATCTACTCCATGGCACATTACTGTGAAATTTCAGAACACAAGGAATATAAAGAAAAACATAAAAGGTTCCAAAGAGACTGACAGAAACAAGCAAGTCACTACAAAGAATTAGGAATCAAAATGGCATGAATTTCTTACTAGAAGGTAAAATACAATGGAGCACTGCCTTTAAAATATGAGGAAAAGTTATTTCCAATGCAGAATTTTGTACCCACCCAAAATATAAATCAAGAGGGCTGGTAGAATAAAACACGTTTTACAGATACAAATCCCAAAAGTTTAATTTCCATGTACCCTGCCCTAAAATTATAAGTTAAAAGAAAAAGAAACAAAATCCAGACAACAGGAAGTCCAACACAAAGCCAAGGGGATCCTGGAATTACTACCACGCCATCTTAGAGAACTAGTCCTCACTGAAGCAAAAGAACAAAGAACTCTCCAAAGATAACTCTAAAGGATGAAACTAAAAAAGCTGATTAACAGGTTTAATCATATTTGTTACCGAAAGCTCCAACACAGCTGCTAACTCAGTAAATAAATGGGTAAGCCCTGGTGCACCGCCATGGCCTTTATTCTGTGGAGGCCGAGAAAAATTAAGGACATTCCACCTCAGGTTTAGCCTTAGCATTAAGTACAGCCATCTCAGACCCCTGTACCCAAGGGCTGAACTTTCCCCTACTTTACTTTAGTTCTAAGGACCCCCCACCCTGCTTTAGTAACAGGAAGCCCCACCTTGCTTTAGTTCCAAAGACCCCCACCCTGCTGTAGTAACAGGAACCCATAAATACCCCTGCCTTAACTAATCTCGGGTTCAAGTCACTACTCTGCTGTGTTGGGTATACGTGGGTCCAAGCTTAAGCTTGTTAAATAAACCCTCCTGTGACCGCATCGATGTGGGCTCCTTGGTGCTCTCTCAGACGCAAAAACTTGGGTACAACAATTCCATCCCAGCGATTGTGGAGGGGACAGGACAAATTGGTGGGGTTTGCCAACACCTGGCAGAACAGTCAAATAAACTCAACTTTTGAGTTGATCTGAGAATCCAAAAACTCAAGAGATAAGAGTTTGAAAAAGAGAAGGGAGAAAGTTATTTTGGATACTGACAGCCAGGAGAGGTAGCAAGCTCAAGACTTAACAGCCAACCTCTCTGCCTCCAAGATGGACACTTAACAATTCATAAAGGGAGGATGGTGGCAGGGTACATGCAAGAGAGCAGACAGACAGCTTGTGATCATGGGGGAGGGTTGGTATGCATTCAGCCCCTGATCAGGAGCAGAAAGAAGATCCATGGGTGTGGTCTTCTAGGTATTACATTGCTATCAGGGCTTTCCTTGGTGTGGTGTTTGGGATGCTCCCAGTTCTTGCAAAAAAATTTCACCACGCTTCAAGAAAGTGTGGTAAGAAATAAGCACAATGGGTTTTAGTTGACAGTATGAGATAAGCAGTCCTGCCTACTTCTGGTTTTAAATGCTGGGGTCTACAGTTGAGGAAGAGGGCTCCGTAATACACTGAGAGGTATATTGTGGCAAAGGGTTTGGTGATTAACAAATGACAGATATAAGGAAAACAATAGAAAGCAAAGATGGAGAAAAAAAGGAGTCACGCTCCTATTAAGATTACAGGTTATCTTAATAGATAGCCTGGGTGGCTCAGTGAGTTAAAGCCTCTGCCTCCGCTCAGGTCATGATCTCAGGGTCCTGGGATCAAGTCCCGCATCGGGCTTTCTGCTTGGCAGGGAGTCTGCTTCCTCCTCTCTCTCTCTGCCTGCCTCTCTGCGTACTTGTGATCTCTGTCTGTCAAATAAATAAATAAAATTTTAAAAAAAGATTACAGGTTATCATACTATCTCACTGAGATGAGGAATTTGAGAAACAAGACAGAGGATCATAAGGGTAAGGGAGGGAAAAACAAAACAAGATGAAACCAGAGAGGGAGACAAACTGTAAGAGACTCTTAGGAAACAGAGGGTTGCTGGAGGGGAGCAGGGTAGGAAGGAGGGGGTGGCTGGGTGATGGACATTGGGGAGGGTATGTGCTATGGTGAGTGCTGTGAATTGTGTAAGACTGATGAATCACAGACCTGTACCCCTGAAACAAATAATATATTACATAATAGTCTCTGCTATCCCCCTCCAGTGGAACTTTCCACTGTTCATATCCTACATTGTTTTTTCTCAGAGTATTTATTAATCCCTGATATATTTTTCTCTTTACTGTTAATATTTCCCTCAACCTGTAAATTCCAAAAACAGGGATTATGCCTTTTGCTCACCTCCGTACCCCAGCTTCTGGAAAAGTACCTGAGGCATAGTAGGAAATTTAATAATTAGGGTCCAAATGAGTG
This sequence comes from Mustela nivalis, assembly GCF_964662115.1. Lineage (NCBI taxonomy): Eukaryota > Metazoa > Chordata > Mammalia > Carnivora > Mustelidae > Mustela > Mustela nivalis. The sequence goes on from NC_139032.1 coordinate 66,954,587, forward strand.
AATAAATTGTTAATTCAAGGGAGGGGGCAAAGTCCAAAAAAATAAATTTAAACATAAAGAAAGATCCAGTCCAGGCATAGATTATGCTTTGTTTTGTCTCACTTGGTTAAAAACGATGACTATCACCCAGAAAAACTTACTCACTCCCTCTGGAATTATAATTTTAAAAAGCCTCAGGTCATGATCCCAGCGTCCTAGGATAGAGTCCCACATTGGGCTCCTTGCTCCTCAGGGAGCCTGCTTCTCCCTCTGCCTCTGCCTGCCATTCTGTCTGCCTGTGCTTGCTCTCTCTCTCTCTCTGATAAATAAAATAAATAAATAAATAAATAAAAATAAAAATAAAAAGCCTCTTTCTGAGCAGATAATTCAAGTCTTTGAAGAAGGCACAACCAATACAACCACGAGTGATATCACTGTAATAATTCCCTATTCTTGTGAGTATAAGCTGTATTATTTCAATGTATACAAGAATGTAACTTGTCAGTCTAATTATGCACTGTGTAATTGCTATATGTTATTAGTAATAAAAATGTAAACATTAAATACTATAAATTAATGTGACAATTAATCTGTAATGTACCCATTATCAGATGAGGAAGAGGTTGTTATTTTGAGGGAGCGGTATGTAAGAAACCTAAATCCTCATTTTCCAAGCAACAGATACTATCTAAAATTGAGAATACCAAGACACACCAGAAAAAGCCTGTAATTTAGAGAACGAGAAGAAAGCATCAGAAGAAACAAGTGGAAAATGTTGAAAACAGTTATTCTGGGAACCAATCATCAGGGATAAGGAGAACAAGATCGGAGGTCTGCTGGTATGTTTTAAGGCTTACAAAACTATATGACTTTTTAATACTAAGTTCCATGCATCCACTGCAATGAGCTTCTGGGAGATACCTTAGAAGCCTTATGAGGTCATGCTGGGTGGCAATCGGGGAAAGAGGGAAAATTAAGGCTCCCTGGTTTTTACGTCAATCACCCCGACTAAAGATGAACCACGGCAAAGACCTCGAGGATTTTAAATGCACAGCATCACGGGCGCACGCAGCATCCGCCCTCCTCAAAGGGCAGCACTCGCGGTCTGCACACGAACTCTTAAGAACTGATGCTCAGCTGCGCATGGAGACGAGGTGAAGGGCTCAGAAATGTCCCCTCTGACGCTGGGGTAAGAGTGTCAGAGGGAACAAGCCCAAGACCACGATACTGCCCGCCCGGACGCGCCGGACACTGGGCCACCGAGCGAGCGGCCTTCGGGGCGGTGCCCGCGCCTCCGGCACCAGGGGCGGAGCTGAAGCCGCCGAGTCCCGCCCCCGCCTGCGTCCGCCAGTCGTCTAGTCGCTGCGCGTCTCCAGGCGGGTCAATCCTAACAGGAGGAATCTAAGAAAGAGTACCGGCTGGCTGTCCTTCCCAGCGCCCGAAGCCCCGCCATGCTCGTCCTCCGAAGCGGCCTGACTAGGGCTCTGGCTGCGCGGACGCTCGCGCCTCAGGTACCCGCCGCCCCGACGAGCCCCAACAGTGCTCTAGTCGGGGGGCAGCAGGGAGCCAGTGGTGCCGCGCATGCGCTACTGGGTTCGCTCGCCCAGACGTGCGAGTGCCGCGCACGCGCCCAGTCTGTTCGCGTGCGCAGATCGTTCTAATTGTAGAGAGGGTCCCAGATCCCCGAGCTGGCGCGTTCTAGGATGTGCGGGTGGTAGGTTGTCGCCAGTCGGGGAGAGTACGCTGGCCAGTGTCGCCTTCCGGCCAGCTCTCGAGGACCCGTGAACAGGACGTCTGTGGCCTAGGTGCCAGGCGCCCTGAGGACACTACTGAAGCTCCGGGTACTCCGTATTCGCTTCCCAGCGTTGCTCAGCTTTCGCCACGTTGGGGCCCGTGCCCGGTGCCTGCTGGTCGAGACTTTCTTATTGATTTTGTTGTTTGGACAAGCCACCGCAGCCTCTACACCTAAGGTAGAGGAGAAACAGGCCAGCCAGCTCCTGGCAAAACAAAACAAAACGGCCTCCCTGTGTTTAAATGAAACGTACGTAACTTCCGAGCATTTTGCAGAGAACCTTGAAGAGATGGGCCAGGGTGCGGCTGGTGGAGCGTCCTGTCCACTGCCTCTTGCGGGGAGGGGGGGGGTGTCCAAGCCAGGAACCTAGTAGCAAACATGATTACAACCTCATTTAACCTCCGATGAAAAACGTACCTAATCGATTTTTGTGATTCAGCCTTATCTGTCGGGGCTTGGCCTATTCTGTACATCTACAGGTTTTTTTCCCCTCTGATATTTAGGCTTGTACTTTTCTCGAAGGGGACAAGCAGAAGGGGCTGAACCTACTCTAGAGACAGACGGTCTGCTGAAGACCGAGGAACCAACGATGGCCTGTTCACCCAAGATTAGCAATCCAGTCTTTAATGTTTCCTGATTCTCGCTCTACAGGGGCAGGGCCAAGAGTTATTCCCGACAACTTTATTCTGAACTTTGATTATTAAATGCCAGCCAGTGGGTCTCATAAATGAATTGGAAGTCGGTGCTATGGAAAATCAGCCCTTATTTGGAGATAAGGGAGACTAGAGCACTAATGAATCCTACCCCCAGAATCCTTGTAGTTTCTGCCCTTAATAAAAGTCACCTCCCCCTTAAGCACACTCATTTATCTCATTCACTGTTGTTTTTCCAATCCGTGGGCTTTTCCTTCTTACTGTTTCTTCTTTGGAAAATAAAAATACGTGCCTTTGACCACATATTTGTTTCCAAATACAAATACCCTGAAAAAATGACTTAAAAGCAATTGTTATAAATACCACACTGCTCCATTATATTTTATTTATAATACTTTTTGAACTATAATACTAAGCAGCTGTTTATTTGGATAACATTCTCATATTAAAAAGTGGTTAAAATGACACAAAAAACATGTCCAGCAAAAACAGAAGTATCTGCAGTAGTTTTGGAGGGAATACTTGCTTTCCAAGTAAGCTTAGACACTTGGGCAGTAGGAACCTAACTCAGGAGACATGAATGGGAAGAACTCAATTATATAATTATAATTACAAAATTATTCATAAATACGTAGACAACTGTGTGTTTTAACCTAAATTATGTCAGATAAAGAAGCCTACTGGTTTCATTTGATGTTCCAGGTAGTCACATAAGCCCAAAATTTGTCCATAGCTTTGTACCAAAGCTTTTGATTAATAAGCTTCATGAAACAAAACTTCATGAAACTGTTTCATGATAACCAAACCTACAGTAAGAAGAATTTATAAAAGAAAATGCCATAGGACTGTGTGGGTGTGAGTATATACACATGCACATGTAATTATACACAGGATAATCTCTAGTGAGGCATTTCCTTTTTTTTTTTTTTTAAGATTTTATTTATTTATTTGACAGACAGAGATCACAAGTAGGCAGAGAGGCAGACAGAGAGGAGGAAGCAGGCTCCCTGCTGAGCAAAGAGCCCAATGCGGGGCTCAATCCCAGCACCCTGGGATCACAACTGGAGCTGAAGGCAGAGGCTTTAACCCACTGAACCACCCAGGTACCCCTCTAGTGAGGCATTTCCTACCTAAAGTTAAGTTTATTCAGACTTGGAGGCCTAGATTAGAAGAAAACTTTGTATGGGTAGCCTACAACTAATACAACAAGAACTAAGTTTTTTTTTTTTTTTTAAGATTTTATTTATTTATTTGACAGACAGAGATCACAAGTAGGTAGAAAGGCAGGCAGAGAGAGAGGGGGAAGCAGGCTCGCTGCGGAGCAGAGAGCCCGATGTGGGGCTTGATCCCTGGACTCTGGGATCATGACCTGAGCCAAAGGCATAGGCTTTAACCCACTGAGCCACCCAGGCGCCCCAAGAACTAAGGTTCTTAAGGAATATTTTCATCAATCTGGTAAAATTGGATGAGTTAAATGCCCTTCTTCACATTGCATCTTTAATTAAACCTAAAAATGATTCAGACAATTCTAATTCATTGATTTTTTCCTTCACAGCATTCATACAGTCGACCAGTATGTTAAAATGCAGTTGAATAGATAGTAACAGTCCATTCCTATCTTTTACCAGTGATCTGCTTCATCGGGTTTGGGAAATACTTTGACCTGAATAGCAATTTTTATTTTTAAGAAAAACCTGAAAGGGAGTTTTTTTTTTTTAAGATTTTATTTATTTATTTGTCAGAGAGAGAGCGAGAGCGAGCACAGGCAGTCAGAGTGGAAGGCAGAGTCAAAGGGAGAAGCAGGCTCCCTGCCGAGCAAGGAGCCCGATGTGGGACTCGATCCCAGGATGCTGGGATCGTGACCTGAGCCGAAGGCAGCTGCTTAACCAACTGAGCCACCCAGGCGTCCCTAAAAGGGAGTTTTTTTGCTAGTAAACACATTTCCATTTTACTTGCCAAAACACCCGCATATTTTATAAAGTTCACTTAAATGTGTAATTGTGACATGTATAGTATTGACTAAAAATGGAATATTGGCTAAATATTGGCTAAATAAATAATCTGCAAGAAACAGTAACTATATGTTCAGCATTATTAAGGTTAGTTATTTTTATTGACATTTCTCTAAACAAATGTCTAAGGAGAGATCACAAAAGAAGTACAAACGTGGATTATGAATCTAATGCATGCCCTTTGTTTCTAGATTCAGAAATGGTTGTAATAATATTATAAACTCTACCTTTCCAAAATATTTAAATTTGCCTTATCTGTCTTCAGGTGTGCTCATCTTTTGCTACGGGCCCAAGACAATATGATGGAACATTCTATGAATTTCGTACTTATTGCCTTAAGCCCTCAAAGATGAATGAGTTTCTGGAAAATATTAAGAAAAACATACACCTTCGGACAGCTCACTCTGAATTGGTTGGCTTCTGGAGTGTAGAATTTGGAGGCCAAGTGAATAAAGTGTTTCATATTTGGAAGTATGGTATGATTTTTTCCAGCTGTGGGGTTCAGTATCAATTTTCATTCTGTTAAATGTTACTTGACGCTTAGCTCTTGAATCTAAATTAGTATAAATGCCCACAGGTTAAAATAAACTTTTAAAAAGGGGAACAGCAGCAAAAAATGAATTCTGACTCCTCCCAGTGGTACACCTTTAACAATCCTTTGCCCAAGTTCTTATGTTACCATAAATGGGAAAGTGTGGCATCTCATATTTCAAATCATAAATTTCTTAGATAGACTTTAATTCTCAGAAAAATTATACAGTGGTTTGTCATAAAGATGATTTATGAAAAAAAATAAAAGCAGTGATTGTAAGAGCTCAAGTAAGTTAAGATCATAAAGGAAGGTAGAGTTATTTTTTCTTATTATTGAAGCTATGGCTGGATATCTGGATTTTGGTAGAAACAATTCAGTTATGTAGGGGCTTTGGAGTAGTAAAGGCTGATGGGGATGATAATTAACTTCTAGGCTTCACCCACTGCTGAGATTTAATAAGTTGTTATATTGAGAAAACCATATCGGTGTCATTTGTGCATTCCAGGGTTTCAGGAAATTCTCCGTCATTGGGCTGTTACAGGGAAGTAAAGCCAATCAGAGTTCTCCGCATATTGAAGTTGATTTACCCCTGGTTTAATAGTCAAAGAAGAACAGGTTGCTCAAATCCCCATGATGTTTGTTACTCAAGTGTCTAATTTTTGTGAAGTCCATGTCAGAACTTAATGAAATCCAGAGAATTTCAATACCTTCATTTAGTGTTTGATCATCAGTGTCCAAAAGTTAATAGTCATTAGATACTTTACTATGAAAAGTGTCATTCCATAGTTACCATGGCCCTAGTTCAGGGGTTTCCCGTATTGTAATAGAATAAACCCATTAAAACACAATTTATGCTTTAATGTGCCACTGGTGAACTCGTGTCCTGTTAAAAAAAAAAAAAAATCATTAGAAAAATCCTGATATAACTCACTTAAGCTCTAAGATCCCCAATATAAACCATAGAAAACTCCTTTACCCTTAATTTTAATGAGACCCTAATAGTAAATGCAGTACTAGACCTAAATGTTTAGTAAATGTGTAAATAACAAACATAAGAGAAATAAATACTGGGTAAAAAGAATGGTGATGTTAAGAAAGAGAATCAGCACTCTTTCTTTGGAAGCTGTTCAAAGAGGAGGCTTAAAAAGCACATCTTCCTTTCATTTGTGTTAAATTTAATTCAGAGTATACATTGACTTGACCACTCACCATCACCACCAAGGAAAAAATAGTCTTTCTCTAAATGGGCACTATCATTTAAATGCCTCAAATAATAAGAATAATTAATATATGTTGAGTGCTGTCTAGGTGCCAAATACTGCTTAGAGCCCCTCTCATGTACTAATTTATTTATTCTTCACAGCAACCCTGGAGGGAGATACTATGTCATTATTTCCCTTTCACAGAGTAAGAAACAGGAACAGAAAGGTTCAGTAACTTAACCTAAGCCACACAAATACCTACAGTGGTAGAACCGATAAACCCCACTACGCAACATTATCATTAGTTGTTTAAATTTTACTCCCCTTTTAGACCATGAGAAACTTCAGGACAGATGTCACATCTATTTATGTTGATAGCTCCAGGGATAGAACGGTGTCCTTAAGTGGCCCGTGTGAACATTTGCTGAATTGAATGAAATCCAAAAGAGGTAGAGGTGATTTTAATTAAGTTTTTGTTTTTCTTACTCCTTTTCATCCCCTAGATAATTTTGCCCATCGAACTGAAGTTCGGAAAGCTGTGGCCAAGGATAAGGAATGGCAACAATCTTTCATTCCAAATCTGGGTCTTACAGATAAACAAGAGATCGAGATTACTTACCTGGTACCCTGGTGCAAATTAGAAAAGCCTGCAAAAGAAGGTAAACCCTTCCTCCTTCATTACTTTGAATTCTGATGGAGAAAAAAGATTTCAGGCTATAAAAACTTAACTTCCAGGGGTACCTGGGTGGCTTGGTTGAGCATCTGACTCTTGATCTCTGCTCAGGTCTTGATCCCAGGGTTGTGAGTTTGGGCCCCATGTTGGGCTCCACGCTGGGCATGGAGTCTACTTAAAAAAGTAAACTTCCCTTGGGAAAACTAATGCTGTGTTTTATACAGGAATATATTATGATTATAGAAATGAATGAATTTTAGATCTTTGCTTATTAAAACAATGAGCACTGAATGATGAAGTTTTTTTTTTTTTTTCCCAGTTTGGAAAAGCTCTTAAAATTGAAGTATAAATATAAAAAGGTGACGCGGGGAGTAAAGGTTGAAAATTTGGGGGTTAGGTGAAAGATGATGTATGAAATTTTGTCATAGTTTGGTATTTTTTAAACACAAATTACAGCTAATCTTAAATTATTAAGGGATATCTTTGCCTGTAAGACTGTGTTAGGGGAATAAATTAAACTGTTAAGCTGTATTACTGTAATTTAACATTTTTGCTTTCTTTTTATTTCTCACTTTGAAAATAATTACTAAAGATTTGTCTTCTTGCTGATTTTATTTTCTTGCTCATTTAAGGAAACATTTACCTTAACATTGTTTTAAAAAAAAGTCAGATTTTTTATAAGTATTAATTAACTTAAATGTTATTTTATTTCCCCCATTTTTCCTAACTTTGTAGTGTATATTAGAGTATAAGAGATTCAAAAGTCTTATTTGAATCCTTATCCACCTAGACCTGTCCACAGGCTTCCAGCACTATCTAAAAACTAAGTGGCTTCTTAGACAATGTCAAATCCTGGTTCTCTTCTTCTGTGTTGTTCATAATCCTTTAATAACTTTGTGCTTGTTTCCTTTTTCTTCTCAAAGCTACCTGTCCCCTAGTTCCTCTTCCTCTACCTGCCCCATACTTCTGATCAGAAGTCAAAATGCTTTTCAAGTATTTGCCTGGATATTTAGGAACGATAAAATCATTTCCTCCAGTTGTTTCAGTTTTTATTCCCCCCCACTCATAAACTCAGACATCACTGGATCCATCATTTGTTCCTATTAGAAATGTAATCTTGTAGGGGGAAATTATATAAACAAAAATTATTTCCCCTCAAAATTGGAAAGAAGAGGAAATACAGGAGTTTAGAAAATGCTTTTCTTATTCATTTCTTATCCAAAAGTGCAAATTCAGGGAGCTCAGAAATCCTAGCCCTTCTATAAATGTTCAATATTTGTTTTATTAACAGAGTATATAGATTAAAAATATATCAGGTGCGCCCGGGTGGCTCAGTGGGTTAAAGCCTCTGCCTTCAGCTCAGGTCATGATCCCAGGGTTCTGGGTTTGAGCACTGAGTCGGGCTCTCTGCTCGGCAGGCAGTCTGCTTCCCTTCCTCTCTCTCTGCCTGTTTCTCTCCCTACTTATAATCTCTGTCTGTCAAATAAATAAATAAAATCTTAAAAAAAAAAAAAAAAAACTTCAGGGGTACCTGGGTGACTCAGATGGTTAAGCATCTGCCTTGGGCTAAGGTCATGATCTCCAGGTCCGGGGATCAAGACCCACAGCAGGCTCCTGTTCACTGGAGAATCCTCTTCTCCTCTTCCCTCTGCCTCTCCCCCTGCTGGTTTTCTCCCTCTGTCTCTTTCTCTCATGAATAAATAAGATCTTTTTTTTTCATTTATTTATTTTCAGCATAACAGTATCATTATTTTTTCACCACACCCAGTGCTCCATGCATTCCGTGCCCTCTATAATACCCACCACCCCGACCTCCCACCCCCCCACCACTTCAAACCCCTCAGATTGTTTTTCAGAATCCATAGTCTCTCATGGTTCACCTCCCCTTCCAATTTACCCCAACCCCCTTCTCTCTAACTCCCTATGTCCTCCATGCTTTTTGTTATGCTCCACAAATAAGTGAAACCATATGATAATTGACTTTCTCTGCTTGACTTATTTCACTCAGCATAATCTCTTCCAGTCCCATCCATGTTGCTACAAAAGTTGGGTATTCGTCCTTTCTGATAATAAGATCTTAAAAAAAAAAAAATCTCAGATAATAGCTTAATAGATCTTCCCTTTTTTGTTTTTCTGTATAAGCTTAACAGCTGATCCTTAAACTTGGACAAGGACTTTCAAAACATAAAAGCAAGGAAAACTAATGCCATCATCCATAAATATAGCTACATACCATGTTCATGTGTATGATCTTCCAAATTGGTGTATGTAGATTAGCCTTCCAGTGGAATTGGACTAACCTGATTAGAAACTTCTTGAATATCTTTTGTAAAACTATTTTTCTCCCTACTCTAGGAGTCTATGAACTGGTTAGTTTTCAGATGAAGCCCGGTGGGCCAGCTCTATGGGGCGATGCATTTAAAAGGGCAATTAATGCCCATGTGGATCTAGGCTACTCAAAACTAATTGGCGTTTTCCACACAGAATATGGAGAACTCAACAGAGGTATAGTTGTCTATTTCTTCTATGAAACTACAAAGTATGTTGGTGATCTGTTAAGTTTCTCGGGTCAGTTTGTCTCTTTTTTCCATTATGGTATGTGTTTAAATTTTTATTGCCAAAATTTTAGGGTTTTTAATAATTTGAAGGGTTGAAAAAAACCTGATTTATATCTTATTTGTTTGGGATGTTAATACGTCATAAAGCCTTTTTCAAATGAAATATCATGCCTTCCATGACTCATCAAAGTGATTAAAAAACTGCAAAGAGCCTCAAGAAAATATATGTTCTTTCATCCTTTTTTTCCTCTAAGTATACTTTTATTGACTTTTTAAAATAATATTAGTTGGGGTAAAGAAATCATCTTGAATGAAAAAGTAGTACATATTTTTTGCACATACTAAATAGATGGACATGCCTTAAGGGGAGAAAATATTTCCCCCTCCTTAGAGATAATACTGTTAACATTGTGGTCTTTATATGTCATCTACATATATGTGTGTATGTATTCATATAAATACATATAAATATGTGTGTATACATATATATGTGTGTGTGTGTGACATAGGAGTAAGAAAACCAAAATGTTAGTTGATACATTCACATGCTAGAAATAATGCATGATTTATAATGACCTCTTAACACCTCAGTGTGTTACAGTTTACAGATAAATATACATACCTGAATTTATTTATTTACTTTTAAAGTTTATTTATTTACGTAATCTCTGCACCCAATGTGGGGCTCAAACTTTCAACCATGAGTTCAAGAGTCGCTTGCTCCACTGACTGAGCTAGGCAGGTGCCCCATGAATTTATTTTTAAGACATATATATGGGGCATTTAACTTTTAAAGTGGAAAGTTACTGCAGTCAGAATTTCAGAGAGTTTTTTATGGCAAACCCTTAAAAATATATGTAAAGTTCATCTGGAAGGATAAATGACTAAGAATAGCTAATAAAATATTTGAAAGATTCCTCGTATTGATTTGCCTCTTTAACTTTCTATTTAATGTCTAATGGACATCTCAGACCTAACACACTCAAAGCTGAGCTTCTGATCTTGATCCAGAAATTTAACTTCTAGTAGTATATCCTAAGAAAATAATCAGAATATACAAAAAAGGTTATTTTTAATTTGGAAACTTTATCAAGAGGAGAAAAACTATGAAAATCATTAGATGTCTGTCTCACACCATATACAAATCTGGAATCCAAATGGATTATATAGATTTAAGTATAGACAAAACGTAGTTATAGAATTACTAAAAATAAAATATAAATGTATAAAATAACAGATAAAATGTGTAGGTTTTTCTTAAAGATTTTATTTATTTATTTGACAGAGATCACAAGTAGGCAGAGAGGTAGGCAGAGAGAAAGAGGAAGGGAAGCAGGCTCCCCGCCGAGCAGAGAGGCCGATGCAGGGCTCAATCCCAGGACCCCGGGACTATGACCTGAGCCGAAGGCAGAGGCTTTAACCCACCAAGCCATCCAGGGGCCCCTAAAATGTGTTTAATAATATGGATGAGAACTATATTTCTAAACCAAAAAACAAACGAAGGAACAATAAAGGGAAAAAATCAATAGATGATTTTATTTTTTTTAATTTTTTTGAAGATTTTATTTATTTGATAGAGATCACAGGTAGGCAGAGAGACAGGCAGAGAGAGAGAGAGTGAGAGGAGGAAGCAGGCTCCCTGCAGAGCAGAGAGCCCAAGGCAGGACTCGATCCCAGGACCCTGGGATCATGACCCAAGCTGAAGGCAGAGGCTCCAACCCACTGAGCCACCCAGGTGCCCCTGATTCTATTTTTAAAAGCACACTCTTTCTGCATGCCCCAAAACACCATAAATGAAATTCAAAAGCAAAAAGAAAAATGAAGACTTATGCAAAGTTAGATATGCACATGACTACTAAATGTATATATTATAGAAGATACAGATTAAGATAATAATGAGATTAAGATAATGAGACTAATAATGATAATTAAGATAAAAATGATAATAATGAGATAATAATAATAATAAAGACATATTTATATATAGTATTTGATAGGTTGGAAAAATAAGTACTTAGATACTGTATAGAGTCATACTGTGTTAATCTTTAACCTCCCCAAGATTTGGCAATATAAATAAAAAGCTTTAATTTTTAAATTATTTTTGCCAATATTCTAAGAAATATGCATAGGTGTGTAGTGTATTAGGGTATATAGGGAAGAAGTTTGAAAGGATGTAAATGATATTCTTGATAAGGTTAATGTTTACTAAATCTGTTTTTTATAATGGACATCTATAACTTTTATAAGAAAAAACTACTGAAAACGTGTGCATACTTTTTAATCTTAAATTACCTCTCAGCATAGGAGATAGTAATAGGCTGAGTATAAATCAGGACATAATTTCTGGAGGATGGTGTATAATACGCATACTGTACATGTAGAAGTATATACAAAATATTTTTGGTTCTCTCAGTTCAAATTTTAGAGTTCATATTGAGGAAATAATCAGATCCAAACTGCCTGGCTTTAAATCCCAGCTCCACCACTTACCTGCCCTCTTGGTCACATCGCATGAGTTTCTTCACCTTATGTGCCTTAAATTGCTAATCGGTAAAATACGGATAATACCCTAAGATTATTGTGAAAATTAAATGAGTTAATACGTGAAAAACTCTTAGAACCAAGCCTGGCACAAAGTAAGCACCCCAAAAATGTCAGTAGTAGTTGTCTTTGACATTATTATTATTATTGTAGCTACACATACAGCTCCTGCTCGAAGGAAGTTTATGTCAGCATTGTTTACAATAAGGAAATGCTGGAAACAATGTGGTATAACCTCATGTTTATATGTATGTAATATACTTGCAATCATCATATAGGTCCTATACCTTATATAGTTTACACACTTTATGTATATAAACATGTAAACATATAAAAATACATATGTTTATAAATATAGAAAGAGATGCACCAAAACAGGAAAGTGGTTATTTTAGGATGGTAGAATAGAAATGATTTCCTGCTTTCTGTTTATCTGCATTTTCCAAAATCTACACAACTAATGTATATTATGTTTAATTATTTTAAAAATTCAGTATTTTATACGATCCTGAAATATTTTGAATAATACAAATAATCAGCAATAAAGCCTTGGGATTTAAAAAGTTGTCACATAGTGACATAAAAAGGAATTCACATAGTCATTAAAAATTAAAGTTACTGCCATGTAAAACAATAAGCATTGTTGATGTTTTAAAAATACTGCTAAGCAGGGACGCTTGGGTGGCTCAGTAGGTTAAGCCTCTGCCTTTGGCTCGGGTCATGATCCCAGGGTCCTGGGATGGAGCCCCGCATCAGGCTCTCTGCTCAGTGGGGAGCCTGCTTCCCTGTCTCTCTGCCTGACTCTCTGCCTGTCAAATAAATAAATAAAATCTTAAAAAAAAAAAAATACTGCTAAGCATAATATACAGTATGACCCTAATCTGATTTTACTCATGTTTTTAAAAGAAATACACTAAATATCAGTAGAGGTTTTCTGTGGGTTGTTAAAATTATGTTACTTTTAATTTTCTTCTTTGTATTTTCCAAATTTTCAGTAATAAACATTTTTTATCATCTTTTTTTTTAAATAAAACATGGTAGGAAGTCATAAGACTTGGATCTAGCCTTGACTGTGTCTTCGTGATGTTACTTTTTTTCCCCAGCTTTTCTTTTCTTCATCTATAAAACTAGTTTTATTTAATTTATAAATTTGTCTCCCAAATCTCTGACCCCCTCTGAAATCTTATTACTAACATACTTAATTTTACCTTTTTGATATTCACTATTTTGATTTAAAGAACAAGACTTCATGTTTCTGATTAGTTTTTCTGTATTTCTTGTAGTAATGCCACAGTCTTTAGAAGCTCTTTTTGGTTTATTTCTGCAGTTCACGTTCTTTGGTGGAACGCGAGTGCAGACAGTCGTGCAGCTGGGCGACACCAGTCTCATGAGGATCCCAGGGTTGTGGCAGCTGGTAAGCTATTTCACGAGGCATGAAGTATTCGTACAACAAATTTGATTCGGTCAATAACTTTATATGCCTTCTTATGAAATGTGTTTTTCCAGTTCGGGAGAGTGTCAATTACCTCGTGTCTCAGCAGAATATGCTTCTGATTCCTACATCATTTTCACCTTTGAAATAGTTTTCCATTGAAATACGAAGCGTCGCATTAACTGCTGTAAGATGTGTCTGCTAATGGTGCTTAAATTCTCCTAAGAGATTCTCACTTGTATTTGAAGAAGGTGGTAAGTTAATCTTTTGTGTCTCTGCACTTCTAAAGCCAGCTCTGTGCTTCCTTCCTGTTCCTCTCCACCCCGGGAAATAGTTCTGTTCATTTTCCCCTTGGCATTTCAGTGTCTGTTACACATTAGAAATAGTTGCTACTACTTGATGATCTTGATTTTTCACTGGTTTCAGAATATCTCTTATATTGTTTTGACAACCCTTTGCTTTTATATTTTATATTCAAATGATTTTATATTTTGTACCTGATATTATAAAATTTATATATAATGTCTATTCATGTCAATTTTTTCTGAGATTTTTTTATTTTATTTTTTTTGCTCAGTAGGTTTATTTTGTGATCAAATGGGAGTCTTTAGAATCTAAGATCAATTATATTTCTTTACCTTGGCAAAGTATAGTATCACCTGTGTCATCTGTATTAATTATGGTTTTCACATTAATTATGAGTCACTCTAACTTGGAAAATACTGTAATTAGGTCTCTGTTAAAGACTTTGGAAGACTTGTTTTATGTACTAAAATGTGCTCATTTAACAGTTAATTTTTGTTCATTTTGGATCACTAACAAAGATACTTGGGACAGCTATTTGTTTTAAAAATATCTATGGTTATGAGAATGGTTACCTGAATAAAAGCCTACATACCCATTCTGCAGATTTTTTTGTGTTTCATATTTATACTATCTTCTCTAGAACTTATACTGTGTTGCTATGGGGTAGTGTCACAGTAACAATTTCACAACTTTACTGTAGATGTTAAGTTACATCAAGAAGATAACATAATAATAATCCCAGAAAGTTTTCAGTACCACACAGATCCTAGGGTTTTTCTTGAAACACCTTTAATTTCCATTTTAGTTGAGTGCACCTGCCTTCTAAAACTAGGTTTAGTAATTACAAGCTCTCTTGAAAGTCTATATTTAGAGCTATCTTATTTTGTGTTTCTAAAAGTATAAAATAGTAAATCATGAATTAGCTGTCTTAAGGGAAACTTGGAAAACAAAGTATAGCAGAAGACTGTGGAGAGAAGAAATGTCTAAAGGGTTAAATATAACAACAAAATTGAAAGGTGAGATGGTGTTCGGGTGCAGCCTGTACTACTGACAGACAAGAATCCAGAAAAAAGCTTTGTGATCAGCTAGTGGCATGTTTTCTGCTTCACAGTAAAGCAGAACTCTCAGTAGACTGATGTATATTCCCCGTCTTTACCTCCTACTCTTCCCTCAACCTGATCCTTGTCAGTCTCCTGAAAGGAGTCTTCTCAGGGTCACCAGGGACCTCTGTCTTACCAAATTTAGTCATTTCCTCTGCCTTTACCTTGCTTATCTTCTCAGTAGTGTTGGACACAACTGACCACGTTTGCCTTCCTGAAACACTCGATTCTGGTCTTCAGTAAATGGCATCATACTCAAGATAATCCTCCTCACCGGCCAGACCCTCTCTTTCCTTTGCTGGCGTCTCTTCTAGATGTGAGTAGGCTCTCAGGAATGTTCTCTTATCTTCGTTCTCTCTAGGTCAGCCCATTGAGTCGAAAGGCTTAAATACCATATATGTGGGGATGACTTAACACATTTTTATCTTCCTTCCCATCGTTGTTCCTGAGCACCAGACTGTTGTAAGAATGGCCCTTTTAGCACAACCATCTACCTAGTTTGGGCCACAAACTAGAAGTCATCTTGATAGCTCTCTTGCCCTCAACCTCTACATGGTGCTTGTCAGCAATTCCTGTGGGCTTTGTCTCTAAAATAGATCCTGAACATTACTCTTCCTCCCTGTGTCTACTGCTATACCCTTGCTCAATCCACCAACATGTTAGCCTCCTTACTGTCTCTTCTTCCCACATAGCCAGCATTCTTTTTGAAACAGTGATTACATCAAACCATTAACCTTGTTTAAAACTCTCCAGTGGTTCCTCATTGCACTAACAGTAAAATCCAGATACCTTAACATGGCCTGCAAGGCCCTACAGGTTCTGGTTTTTGCCCCTTCTACCACTTGAGACATTAGGATCCTCTCCCTCCTTCCCCAACCTGCCAAGTTTTTTCCCACTTGGAGCTTTTGCACCAGGTGCCCTTTCTTCCAGGAGCATTCTCTCTGCCCCCCTTCAAATGTTGGCTCCTCCTTATTTGATCAGATCTGAGCTCAAACATCACTCTTCAGGCACCATTTCTGACTCATTTCCATAATTAACTTATTACCATGGCTCATTTTCTTCTTAGCATTTACTGTGGTCTGAGTGTATTATATGTGTCTACACATCCATTGTGAATGCAAGTAAGACTTCTCCACTGAAATTTAACTTCAGTAGAGCAGGAATTCAGCCTTAAACACTGCATCCCAGAACCTAGAAAATACGGTGCACAACAGAGCTCAATAAATATTGGTGAAATTACTGTATGATGATACCAGGCAGATTTTATGATACTCAACTTCACCAGAAAGAACCCTCTGCCACTCTAGTAGCCGCTGAACTTTAAACAAGTTCTTTCTTTATCCACTGAGCCACAATTTACTCATACATCAAATGGTACTGCTTACCTCATAGGGCAGGTAGTTAATTGGGGATTAAATGAAGTCCCTGACAACACAGTAAAACACTTTTTAAAAAGTGTAGCTTTTTTCCCTTCCAGTTTTTTGTACTTAATGCATGCATTAACATTTCAAAGGTTCCAAGGTTTTTTGAACCTACCAATGTTTATATAGGCTCTTCTCTAGACAGGTTTTCCTTCAGACTCGTGGGTGACTTACACGGTTATCTAAATTACTTGCCTTTTCATCTTTCAGGAGCTTTCTTCTCTCGATTGTCATTTTTCACCAAGAAACACAGTTTTCTTTCATTTCATTGAAGTCGCTGTAATGTGAACTTTAAGAGAGAAAGACACAGCTGCGACACTGATTCCAAGTGGTCAAGAAGGCTCACTCTCAGACCGAGATCCTTCCTCCGCATTCAGTGTGATGCACACCTTAGCAAAGGGCCACTCACTCAGTACCTGTCCTCTCGGCCATTAGAGGAGGCCCCACATAGAGCCGTGACTCTGCTGTGCTGCCTATGAGCGGGTGTTTGACGGAGGTTTCTTCAGGTACTGAGATAAACAGACATCTTTCCTGAGACTTTGCTAGTGAGCTATAAAAATTACATCCACAAGTCTCATCACAGCCCCACATAGCCCTGGCTTTCAGTTGCCCAGCACTTGTTACAGGAGGAAGAGAAGGCACCGCCAATGTTCCTCTACTTCTTCCACTTTCCTGCTCACCCAGGCCACCACGCCCAGCACACCCCGCCAATACCCTTGCCACACTCTGTCCGTGTTTTCGGTTGAACAAACAAAAGACATCGGAAGGCGGCCTTTGTAGTTTCAATACCAAATAAAGCAGTGAAGGTTTTACCGAACAGGCTTAGCTACAGAGTATTTTCAGAGATCTCTCTATAGCTTCAAAATCAAGCCGAATACATTTTACCTAACAGCCTCTTAAACTTGTTATTTACTATCTTTACTGATTATGAAAGTGTAAACACCCTTTGTCTCCAAGTAATCCCTTCACTTCTCTTTTGTGAGAAACAGGACATTTAGCCTTTTCTAAAATTTCTACTCCAGGCAAAAGAAAGAGCTTCCCCACTAGAAGTGGACGAAAATTTCTTACTTTTCTTACTTTTCTAATGGCATTATGAGCCTTAACAGTAGGTGGTGCTGCGAATGCATGGAAATAAATTTGCATAGACCAGCAGAACTGTCACAGCTTTATTTCGTGACTCATTACAACATAGAAATATGCCTTTTTTTAATACTTCATATAAAGTTATTGACATACAAAATTTTTTTTCTTTTTTTCCTTTTAATGAAAAGGATTTAACTTAGAAATCTATTGTGAAACTTTTGTCTAGTTTTGCAATTCTCAGATATTCCAGTGCAAAAATAGATCCCATTAGAGACAGCATAAAGTGCTTGGAATGAAGAGCCAATGATAAAGAAAAAGCACAAAAACATAGCTTCATCCTAGGGTATAAGAAGAAAGAATACTTAATCCTTATGGAAATAGAAACATTCTATAAAAGGGATGCAACAACTTTGAAGAGAATTAGAGCTATATTACTATAGTACTTTATTATTACTAGTAAATAGTAACAAGGGTACAAATTAATATCTCAGTATCAAAGTGGTTCAATATTATATATGACACATGGCTCTTTGGAAAAAAATTTACCTGATATATACAACCACGAGAAGAAAACAGACAAATCCCTTTCATCAATGATCAC
The DNA here is from genome assembly GCF_964662115.1 of Mustela nivalis. NCBI lineage: Eukaryota > Metazoa > Chordata > Mammalia > Carnivora > Mustelidae > Mustela > Mustela nivalis. The sequence goes on from NC_139032.1 coordinate 66,972,475, forward strand.
TATACAGTGACTGAAAGATGTGCAGCATTTCATCGCCACAATGCACACACTTCAGTACAGATATGGAAATACAGTAGTCTGAGGTTTGGCTGTTTTTTAAGAAAGAGCTGTGCTGAATGTTTATGTGTAAAGGGCTTTGTGATTGTTTTCTTTTGTATTTTCATATTCACAGTTGTTAATGGAGTTTCCAAGGTGTCCAAAAGAAGCAAAAGTGGCAACCTCTGAACACTTTTTTTTTTGAGAATTTTGGAAACTCGCATACTTACATTTCCACAGGGAATATATAGAAATTTTACCATAGTAGAGAGTTGGTAGAAATTTGTACTAGAATTAGGTTTACACAGGAAAATGTAAAAGATGATTATTTGGATAGTCTAAAAGGTTAACAGTGTGAAGTCAGTGTGTAGCTATAGATTGTTTCTAGCTTCAGAAGAGATCCTTGTAAATCTATATTGAATTGTTTTTTGTTTTTTGTTTTCCAAAACAGTTCACAGTGTCTTTTGATTTTTTTAAATATGGCCTTGAAGTCAGAGTAATTAAAGCCAGGAGCTGCTCACTGATTTAGTAAGATAGAGAATTAGAACATGATTCTAGTAAAATGGGAATACTAACAAAAGTTTGATTTTGAAAAATATTAAATAAGGAAAAACTAAATTACTCTATGAATTTTATATCATTAAAGATAGCACAAAATATAATGACCTCATCATGCCAATAGTTATTGGAAATGGGCCTTCATTACTTGTTTATCATTTTAGAAGATATTGGCATTAATTTCTAAGTCATTTTTTTCCAAACAAGTTATGTGGTAACATTCTATAAATTTTAAAAAATACAGATTTGAAATAGATCCGAAATCTTAATACCTTTAGAGTTAATATTTAAATTTTAGAAAAAGAAATTAATAATGATACTGAAAGGTGGCTTGAATTTCACCCAGTAGTACTCCCCACATATTTTTGTTGTCTCAAAGCAGATCACATTAAGCATTAGTAAAATATTTCTTAAAGTGTTTGTTGACTAAAAAAAATAAGACTGGGTCAGAAAAGTCAAATATATTTCACCTGGGGGCATATGCTGTTGTTATTTTTTTCATGAGAAACTTAGGACTGAAGAGATGAAAAAGTTGAGATTGTCAGCATGGGATACCTAAGATCTTCAAAGCCGATTATTTGACAGAACCAAAAATATCCACAAGCACAAGTTGTGTTACTCAACAAGTTTTGCAGTTAGTGATCTTTTTTGTGAACGTATTCATTGTTTAATCTTGTAACCCTTATGACAAACTTTTTTGGCTTTTGCACTGTTGCTATTAAAAACAAAACCAAAAAAACTGCCCAGTATTCTTTCACTGGGATCCCACGACCACAACAACAAAACAACCTCTATTTGTAAACCTGTTAGCTGAATAACATGGCACAATACATCTACTGAGACTTAATTTCTCCCCACCCAATCCACCCATACATAGTCAGTTCAGCTATAACATACACTCAAAAACTACTTGATTAACATACCGAGATTAAGAGTATTTTAAATGATCTTTAAAAAAACTCAAATACAATGCTGTCATGAGATCTTGACCACCACATTGTTTTCTGGTCACCAGGCACTAGTCAGAGGACCCACATGCAGGCTTCCATGAGAAATAAAGCCAGTGAGGCAGTACGGCCTGACTCCCCTACACCACGGGGTTCTACAAAGAGGCCACTCCAAGGATTCACATGTCACTGACAAACCATAAGATTCCAAACAACATCAAAAGTACGAAGAATTTTGTTAAAATATAACTCTGTCCTTTCATAGTCTAGGTTAATTTAAAAAGCCAGAAATAATACTACACTCATGTCAGACAGGAAGATCTTGAGATGCGATGTACCGTGTTAGCAGACAACCAGGACAAATGGACACAGGCCTCCCTAGGTTTGAACAAGCCACATAACATGTTCAATCCCATGACCTGGCCTCAGCAGCCTGCAGCCTCAATGGTCTGCCAGCTCTTTACTGCTCACCAGGATCTTAGTATATTTAAAGAGTCCCAGAAAAATGGCCCTGGAGACCCATGGCTCCAAGCACGGGATAACCTAAAAATGGAACCGAGTCTCACCTGTCTTGAGCTACCCACACCAGAGCAGCTCATCAAAGAGGGAAACAAAACAGGACTTTCCCCATCCAGGGCACCATTTTGTCACCTGGTAATGATGCTGATGGACTCTAAAGCAGAACAGCTTTTGCAAAAGTGTGCATGACACACCACGGTCCTTCAGGCTTTCTGAACAACTTGGCACTAGTAATTCTGGCACACTCATTGCCAGCAATGGATGTGTCACTGGGAAACCAGTGTCCTGGCATGGCATGGCTTACTGAATGAAGATGTATATGCCTTTTGACTTTGATAAATAATCACTGGCCATGATTACTTGATTAATTATTGTTGCAACCCCAGTGAGACTACAAAGGGAAAAAAAACAAAAAGTGTGGTTTCAAACCCATCTGTCCGCTGGGTTCCATACCAGAGTTTCACATAGGTGTAAGGTAATAAACTAAATTCAAGTCTTTTTCACTTGAGAGCCATACGAGACATAGGCTACAAAGGCACTGCCCCTGTAATGGAATTTTGTTTTCATTGCATTGAATTGCATTGCATTGAATTGTATCAGTACAGTATCCAGTTTACTTCTTCCCACAAAAACGTCCAGCTCTTGCTTTTGGAACGCTTGACGTGGTGCAAAGGAAGGGCTAGTTCCTCCTTTCTTTTAGTCTCCCTGTATGAACAGTATTCTTCATACATAACTTTCTTTCACTTTCTCATCCTGGAGAAAAGACGTAAGAACCGCAACATCGACTACTGTCTGGTTTTTGTGTAATGACAGGTCCTTTAAGTGGTCATCATCACTTTGGTCCTTGGCAAAGTTCACAAACACCTGTCAAAAGAAAGGTTGGCCTTTATAAATAGCTCTCTCCTTGCTCCTCCTTTGTTCTTGTTGCATTTTTCACCATGTGGAGCTTAAGCCACAGTAGGAGAATACAAGATCTCATAAATAGATTAAGTAGGAAACTGTGTGTGAGGAAGAGGGGACACTGGAAAAACACATTAACCATCTGAAAACTGAGCTTCCCTGTTGCCCCTCAAATCACCAATTACTCGATCATCTATTTTGATTCATAGAGGCCTGATTAAAAGGGAAGGGAGACAAAAAAACTAACATTTACCGAATAGCTACTAAGTTCCAGAATCCAGTTAGTACTTGATGCTGTCTCATTTAAATGAGACACCTGGCAAAATGTCTGGCCCATAGTAGGTATTCAGAAAATGACAGTTACTGTGATGATTACTACAACCTATTCTCACAATAATCCTCGGAAGTAAACAGAATCATCTTCCTTTACACCTTCAGGGTGGTTTAATAAAAAGCAAGAGTCACAGTAAATCAGATTCAAGCTCAGTCAGACCTGCTCTAGGACTCATCGTGGGCGTGCGGGACAGGGATCGGGAATCTCCACCCTGAGAAGGCCATTCAAAGCTTACTTGGTCGAGTGTTGTCTGAGAAACAGAGTAGTCTTCTATGTGGAGTCTCTTTTTGCTCTGGGAGAGGATGCTGAATATCCTGGCCAAAGAAGAAAGGGAAGACGGAAGCTGGTACTGGAGCATGTTCCGGTGTTTCTCTTTGAGGACGCTTCCTGGAAAGGCAAGTCCAAAGAACTCCTGGACAGGCTTTAGGTCAGGGTTGGACCCTGCTATTCGTACCACTATTGTATAACCATCGCCAAACCTGAAAGCAGAAAAAAAAAAAAAATCCAATGGAAGATCCTCAGGAAACTTCTCAAAATAGTATGTAACCCGACCCAACTGGTGCTATAAAAAAGGAAGCTCCCAAAAGTTTTACCCAGAAATAAGTACCTAAGAGAAGGAACTGGTTACCATTTACTGATGATCTAGTCTATGTGACGTGTCATGCCGAGTGCCTCAGACACATGATTTCACGGATTCCTCACCTGGACATGTGAAGTCCGACAGATGTTAGTTACAGAGAAACTGAAGTCCACGGAGCTAGTCGCTTGCTCATGGTACAGAGCTCCTAGTGGTGGGGCCATGGTGTAGACTCGTGTGTGTTTGACCCCACGGCCTATGCTGTGACCACACTGACGTATGTAAAATTCCCCATTTCATTTGTTTAGCAAAGCCAGAAAGCAAATATTCTCGGATACAGACTCTTAGAAAAGTTAAGCAATCTGTCCAAGGGCCCACACCAGGAGAAGGTAAAGAGAATTCAAATGCAGCTCTGGCTTCAAAGCCCTTATTCCTTCCACTATACCATTTTGTTCAGTTTATTTCCCTTTATTTTTAGAGCCACCATTTATACGCTCACAAGAAGAATAAATACAAGTGTCCTCAGTAAGGGTTATCCCAAAGATACTATCTTTGTTACCTATTTTTCAGATGTTGAACGCTGCCAAGACACCTGAACCTCCCATTGACCATAATTGCCATCCTAGTGCAAAGAGCTTCACATTCTTCCATACTGTGGGAAAACAGAGATTTTTGTTTTAGAAAGATGCTGCTCTAACCATCCGAACATCATGTGACATCTGGAATTTCAAAGAGATAGATTTCCAGCATCCTAGGGCATAATTGCCTCCTATCACAAATACATGAAGATGTAGGCATGATGCTGTCTACTGCCGTGCTGTTTATACTTGTAAAAAAAAAAAAAAAAAGTTGGAAACAGTCCAAATGTCTAAAAAAAGAGGAACAGCTAAACAAACTTGGGTATTTCCTATTGGAATACTGTCTATATATGAATGTACACAAAATACAAAGTGAAAAAGAACAGTCGAAGTACACAGCTTGCGTTTTTGCCTGTAAATATACATGCGTCTGGGGTGTGTGAGTGTGTGTGTGTGTGTGTGTGTGTACAGATTCGCATTAGAAAACTGCAAAGATACACAGCCTGATGACAGCGATGTTTATGTCCTCATGATGCAATTTCAGGTGATTACCACATTTTCTCATTTTTATACAATGATCACATTACTACTTGGAAAATCATAAATATACACAACACAGATGCCAAGCCCAGTCTTCACTGCTGACCTGTGAGATGTAAGCACTACTGATCTGCCTTCCTTGACAATACTTAGAGCACAATTCCACAAGAATCGCCGGGCTTTGGGGTCCATGCCTGTGGTAGGTTCATCCTGTAATGAGAATAAAATAAGCCCTATTACTTCCTGAAAACACAAAGATAGATTTCTTTTTAAATGCAGAAGCATCTTTAAAATAGCCTAAATTCCAACTTACCATTCTAGTTATTTCTTGATAGACCAAAAAATCAGACCTCGCATACAAAAATAAACTGCGTACTTGTTTGTAACCAGTTCACTCTTACCAATATGTAGGAAGTAGGAAACTCAATTTTTTAAAAAATTAAATTTCTCCAAATGAATAGAAAGGGAAAGGGAAAACCTATTTAGTTTCAATCATCTTTTCATGACTGACAAATATACACTAAAAATTCTTTTTGTCTGAAGTCTCTATTGAAGTCCATAGAAGGTTTGGGTAAAATTACTTTTCTTTTTTTATTCTAGCTCATTATAGCTTAGCCTGTTATATTGTACTTGCTAGTCTTAGAGAAACAAATTGCAGATCCAAACGGTACAGATAACATTAAAGCCCTAACCCAAGGTTTCTTCCTACAATAACTTCAAAGCAGAAGAAAAAGGGCCAAGGGGCTCCTGTCCAGTTTAATCTTCTGTTTTCCATCTATCTATGTGTTAGAACTATAACCCAGCTGCCACCCTGGGGATCTTGAAGCTGTGTCCACAATCTCCATTTTCAGGAGATGAATACACAGATGGTCTAAAAGAATGATCCAGAGAAAGTTCAAATCACATATCCGAGACTCAGCCACACGAGCCAGCGTTCCCCAACACCAGAGAAACAAAAGGGCCCTAGAGCTTCTCTTCTCTGGAGCATCAGAGGGCATGGCAAAGCCATCCCAACATGTATCAAGGAGAAGAACAAAGGAACTTCCCTCTGGTTTTCTAAGGTGGCTCTGCTGTTCCCGGTCAGAGGAAGGATGACTTGCCATTAGTCAAGCCAGTCCAGCAATATCCCTGGACATACGGGTCTTCAGAAAAGTGATGTTTTCCATTCAGGCCCACACAAGAGTTCTCCACTCAGTCACACTCACCAGAAACACTACAGGGGGCCCGCCGATCAGAGCCATGGCTGTGGAGAGCTTGCGCTTGTTGCCTCCGCTATAGTTACCAGCATACTTTTCGCCATACTTGACGAGGCCCAGTTTCCGAATTGCCCATTCACCAACCTGGAGTAATAAAACGCACCTTGACTTTTGTCTGGTGTGTTTATCATGTTTTCTTACACATGCAGATGATTCTTTACAGAGCAGGACTAGGAAAATTCTTCTCACTGAGTAGATTCTATAATAGCAAGTGCCAAGGAGCCAAAAAGCCAAGGGAAAGAACTCATGGGGGTGGGCACAGCACTTCCTCTCTGCTCTGCAGCATGTGAATGTCCACTCACCCCTGCCCCCCGCCACAGATTCCCACCTCACAAAGGAGGTGCAAGCAGCCAGCATCTCATATTGCTGCACCCATGCGTAAAAAGAGCCTGAAGCCAACGGTCATTTGTGAAGGCCAAAACCATAAGGCATACTGTCAGCCTGCGAAGGGGGCAGGCTGGCTTCTGGTGCCCATGGTACCTTGCCAACTTCTTTCTCTGGGACTCCTCTCAAGAGGGCAAAGAACTCCACGTGCTCTCTTCCAGTCAGTAGCTCCGTGATGGCATCGAACTGAGGGCAATAGCCCATGTTCTGATGGACTTCATGGATGTCTGACAAGATACTGCAAAGGAAAAACTGGTCAGGTTTTAAGCATTTAGAGAGAGACTGATTGGACAGTCTTGTCTCATATTCCTAAAAAGTGTACTTGCATGTGACAAAAATAACCAGTGAGCACCATCTTTTTGTCCCCGGAGGCCAGCCCCTCCTGGCAGTCAGGGTTCCCGCCTCTGGCCCACCTATTGCTTGTACCTGGCTCTCCCAACACCTCAGTCTGCAGGTTCAGTCCCATTTCAAGATTCCCAAGTCCATCCCAACTGCTGCACTCTCTCTACCGACAACCTCACTCACACAGTCTTGGGGCTTTAACACTAAGTCTCCATCCCAGACTTGACCCTGTGATCCAGTCATACCCACCAAGTACTCTGTTACTCCCAAGTCTCCCTCATGGCCCTGCAGACCCAGAGGAGGCCCAGCAAATCTGGGTGTGACCTTCCTCCCTCTGCTGTTTGCTGCCCATACATTGGCCACAACATGGTCCAGATGGCCTGGCCCCACTATTTATCCAGCCCAGGCACCCTCTTGGTTTTTAAGGGGTTTGTTTGGGGGATTTTTGTTTTGTTTTGTTTTTGTTTTTTATCACAGGCTCTCTAAAATTTAATCTGGTAACCAAAACATACATCTACAGACACAGCTTTAAATATATTGGTGGAAGCAGCTTTTGCACTCTATGAAGCCAATCTCAGGTTAAGAATCCTTGATGTGGGAGAAGTTCAGTGTCCCAACCAATCTGATGGCTGCACTTATTAGCCACCCTTGGACAGCATTTGGCCTTTGTTTGGCCTGTTAGCAGTATTCATTCCCCTTTGCCTATCTGTTTTACACTCTGAAGTCCAGCCTTTCCCAGAATTATGACTGAGATGCCCACAGACACTGTGCCTGGCCCTCACAGCAACACTGCCCAAGCCAGCCTCTTACAACTGGTCACTGGGATAAACCTTAGTTTGAGCCAGTTACTGCTCCCTCTGCTTTATACCGCAGGAGCCTGGAAGAAGGAACGAGCCTGGGGAAGCAGATGCACAGTCTTAGGCCTGCTATTTCAGCATTGGTTCTCTTAAACCTTCTTTACCCTGCTATGGAAAAAACTGATAAGAGAAAAAAGGGGGCACCCCTGAGTACATTAAGTCCCTCATTCTTTTCAAATGTTACTGGCTAGTAGGCTCCTATCTACTATTTCTAAATTGTGAGCCATCACCCATTAGCAGGTGACAAAATAAATTTAGTGGGTCATAATCAGATTTTTTCTTTAAAGATATGCCTGTTTGGGCGCCTGGGTGGCTCAGTGGGTTAAGCCGCTGCCTTCGGCTCAGGTCATGATCTCGGGGTCCTGGGATCGAGTCCCGCATCGGGCTCTCTGCTCAGCAGGGAGCCTGCTTCCCCCTCTCTCTCTCTGCCTGCCCCTCCATCTACTTGTGATTTCTCTCTGTTAATTTAAAAAAAAAAATCTTTAAAAAAAAAAAAAGATATGCCTGTTTATGTGATTTTGTGTATTTACTAGGTTGAGAGGTAAATGAATTTGCTACTTTGGGTCATGGTCAGAAAAATTCCAAAGCCATGGTCTTTGTACCACCTCTTCATATAGAAAGCCCATAAAGCCTCACATATTTAGAGTACACAAGGGCAACATTGCCTAATATAGGTCCCTAAAGTGGAGGTGCACCCCTAAAGATCAGATTGCTTAGTGACCTGTGCATTCTCAGATAATGGCCTTTGCAACCTCAATAACCGACACACCCTTCAGGGAAGGCAATTTGGCAAATACACACCCTTTTACCTTGTAGGAATTTTCCCTTTACATATGTACATAGATGTACATATGTAAAGGGCATAGTTACATAGTCAAAACCAGAAACTAATAAATGTCCAGCAATAAGGAATTGATTAAACAAACTGCAGATAAAAATACATAGGGGGGTTTATGCAACATTGTAAAACCTACATCTTAGAACATGTAACCCATTGAGAAATATCCGTATTAGACTCATTAATAATAAACTAATTTCAAAAATCTAGATACAGTATGATCTCAATTTTTAAAAAACATTTATATGTGTAAAAGAGAGTTTGGGGGTGATGGTAATGTTCTAATTGTGGTGATGAGTGCATAGCCTTGTAAATCAACTAGAAATCACTAGGAATTATATCTTTTTTTAAAGATCTTGTTTGTTTACTTGACAGAGAGAGAGACAGCAGGAGAGGAACACAAGCGGTGGGGAGCAGGAGAGGGAGAAGCAGGGAGACCGATGTGGGGCTCAATCCCAAGACCCTGGGATCATGACCAGAGCCGAAGGCAGATGTTTAATGACTGAGCCTCCAAGGTGCCGCAAGCAATTGTATTCTTAAGATAAGTGAACTATACGCTTTGTAAAATTATACTAAATAAAGCTGTTAGAAAAAATAGAGGGAGCCTGGGAGAAAAAAATGTAAATAGTAGTTCTCTCTAGGTAGTGGGATTATGGGTGATTTTTATTTTTGTCTCTACCCTTTATAGATCTCAACCTTTTTATAAGCTATATAGTACTGTTAGAATCAGAAAAATAAAAATGTCTTTAATTTAAATAAAAATAAGAAAAAGAGTCTTTGTGGCAAAATACAGTCCGTGTCTTTTCTCACCTATTTTTGTTAAGGAAAGCATCTCCTCTGGTAACAGTGGTATCTCCAGTCAACATCTTGAAAGTCGATGATTTCCCAGCCCCATTAACTCCCAGAAGTCCAAAGCACTGAAAAAGATTGGGTAAGCTGTTTAAGCAAACAACTGCAAATCTGAATATAAATGACCCTTATATAATAGTCTCCTCAGCTTAGTTTTGACATAACATGATTCTAAAACATTCTTAAGTATCAATGAAGAGTTGAATTTTGGGGAGTTTTAAGAACTTCCATTGATATTTCAACATTTTATAACAAGACATATTGAGCATATTGGTAAATATTATAGGAGTTACCAGGGTGAAGCCAGAGTTAATGTGTAAAAAACAGTAATGAAAGCTAACCAGTCACCTTTCACCATCTAATTTGTCTAAAGGGCATAAAAGAACACAAACATGAACAAGAAAAGAAAAAAAAGTATTTAAAAAAAATCTACTTGAATTTCCTCATCTTGAATGGATCACAAAGACACATTTTGGATGTACATTCTTTTCTTAAACTGACTGAGGTTATCCAAAATTGTTGCTTTTTAATATATGCAGTCCCCATCTTCTCAATGACTGACTGCTCCACATAGACATAAATAGAGAAGGCTTTAAAAACTACTTTCAAACCCTTATAGATGTTGTCATTTGATTGGGTAGATAATCCGAATTAACAGGGACAAGTAGAGTGTAGACAGTGCTTTTACCTCGCCAGGAGGAATGCCAACACAAATCCTGTCAACAGCAGGCTTCCTCTTTCTTCTATATATCTGCAACCGACAAAATGCAAAAATTCAAGGGCCATAGCGAACCACAACTATCCCAAGCAACTGTGAAGACTGACTTATAATCTCACGATGAGGTAAGGCTCATCAATAAAATAAAGTCACATATCTGATATGCTAAGAGCCATGGTCTGTCTCTGCGGCAGCCAGCTTCTAAATGATTCGAGAGCTTAAAATAAAAATAAATTTCTTTTCTTAATTTTTTTAATAAACATATAAGTATTATTAGCCCCAGGGGTACAGGTCTGTGAATCGCCAGGTTTACACACTTTTCTTTTTATTTTTGATCTAATATCAACCTTTTTAAGAGACAGTGGTCATCAATATTTACATAATTTTTCATTTATTTGATATTGTAGGTATTATAAAAATTAAATTCTAGGGACATCTGGATGGCTGGATAAGCATCCAACCCTTGATCTCAGCTCAGGTCTTTATCTCAGGGTTGTGAATTCAAGCCCTGCACTGGGCATGGAGCCTACATTTAAAAAAATAAAAAATTAAAATTAAAAAAAAAATTCTACAGGGTCAAATGTACAATCAAAACACTGCAAATATTGTACATATTATAAAAAAGTGAAGTACTGGAATCCTGGCACCTAGAGTGGGCTGAAAACAAACCCTCTTCCTGAGTAACAGACATATCAGTTCTTTAGACCATGATACTCAAAAGTCAATCATTTATTCTTCTCATGTCAGCTTTGACTGGATATACAATTTTAGTATGTTTGAATAAACACATAAATGTAAGTGTGAAAAACAAATACACTTGAGAACCAGATTTCCCATTATAGAAGTAGTCTCAGGATTTCTTTAATGAAGAAGTCCCTTCGGTGTATTTTAAACAAAATTAATTTGATAGAAACTTGGTCTAGATACATACATTTTTGGAAGTATGCTCTTTTCATTAATCAAATCAGAAAAAAGCTCATCTCCAACACGCAAAGCTGAGAAAAACTGAAGACGAGTTGTTACAGCCTGTACTCACTGTCTCACCTTCGTCAGCTCCTTGATCTCCAAGATATCATTCTGTCCTCCACCATCAAGAATTCTCTGTCTTTCCCGCTTCACGTCTTCATCCTCATCATTCAAAGGAGGAAGCTTGGCATTTACAGGTCTTGAGGAAAATATTTTAAGAAAAAATCAATCTTTCAAGGTATTTCTCAAGACAAGGATCCAATTTCTAAGAAAGTCCTTTAAATCTATTCTCCACAGTTTTTAGGATCAGCAGTGCTGTGGGCTAGAGAATGCCCATGTCGGGAAAATCATCTGGATCATCTTGAGTTCAATGCAATGCGACCACCACTGATCAGTGTTTCCCTGTGTTCCTCTGTGACCTTCAACCAGATACTCCATGAGTTCTGAGAAAAAACTTACCTGGGTCTGATGAAGAATCTATACTGGATGAGAACAGTGATGAGGAAGAACACCACCCCTTCCACGGCCATGGCAAAGAGGTTTCGTCCCACTAAGTCCCAAGACAGTGGTGAAACAAAACGGTTCTCCCCTGGTAGACACAATGCAGAGATCCAATTAGAATGGAGGCACCAAAGAAAGACTCTGGGCCCTTCCTCAAATTCAGGCTCAAATTCACCTCTGTTCTTGGAACACCAATGATTATTGCCTATGACAAGGGGGAAAATTATAGGAGTGACTACTTTCCATGTCTGATTTTTTTTTAGGGTAAGGTTTTGGGAAATGACACTGTGACCCATTATCAGTCGCAAGTTCAGAACCAACATGTATTAGATCTATAATTTCATATCTTACATTTCTTTTTTAAATGAGACATGCTGAAAATCCTTTTTAAAAGGGCCAAAAATCTGGGGTAACTTCTAGGGTATTTTTGCACACTGTAAATTTCACTAAAGGAAGATTAGAGAGTACTCTAAAAAGACGTCCCTTTCAGAAAGTAGCATATAATATAACGTAGTGAACCTATGAAATCACCTGGCTTTATGGGAATATTCCTTACATTCCTTATACATCTCCTTTGCACCTGCTAGATGGAAAAAAAAAAAAAAAGTCCCTCTCCTATGCCCATTAAATAACATGGCCCATCTAGCTATATGAGCCAGTGGATAAAGAATAGTAATGTGGCCACAGGAGAAATATTTTTAAAGACTCTAAAGAGAGAAAGAGCTGCAGTAAATTTACTTTTTATAGACTGTGTAAAAGGTAATAGATGACCACATCTTCAGGCCCACGATCTTCCTCATAGTCATAGCCAAAGTTTGCACCCTTCCGACTGATCCTCTGGCCTGTATCCAACTTTCAGACTGTGCTCTGACTTTTCCGACAACTAAGAAAGGCAACCTGTGGCATTACGCACTGGATTCAGAATAAAACCAGTATTTTTTCCTTGCCTCTAAAATTCCCCTCTCACCTTTCTCAATGCTCTCTGAGGCACAGATGAATGTTGTATGAAAAGACCCATGCCACATCCAGGTTCATTTTCATGAACCTTTTCTCAGTGGTGGAAGTCCTATGCCCATTCCCCAGCCTCTTTCCACACCAACGTCCAGAGTACCGAGGCTCACAAAAACCACCATCTCGAGTCACTGCTGTCACTCACCAAACCTTTCCAAGGCATCGGCCATTGCCTGGTTTTTCACCATGTCAATAAGCCCCCGTCCCAGGCAAAAATGTGGGAAAATCAAGAACACAGACTTCAGGATATCATTGATGTTATTCAGCTTCTAAAAAAAAATATAATAAGACAGAGAGAAACTCAATGTCATTTATGGTTTAGGCTAAAAATATATCAAGGTCTGAATTACGGGAGAGATGAAAAATTTGATTCCCTGGGGTCACACTGAACCTTTGAATTCAGACAGCAATAAAAAGCAGCAGCCACAGTTGATGACATATAACATAATAGAATTTCCCCTTTAGAAGATTTGGAGTAATGCTATGAATATAGAGAAATATGAGCAAAGTTTAGAAACACGGTTATGTTAAATCAGAAGCAAATCCATAATAAAATATTGGCTTAACATTTCCAAAGCAAATTGCTCATATCTGGGTCAATATTTCAGCTTCAGGATTTTGTCGGCATTTTAAAAATTCTTCTTGTATACATCAAGCCAGTGGCCAAATATCCCACAATTTAGTTGCTGTGGGCTGGAGGCCTTGTGCTAGGGCCCAGGGGAAGCAAAGGTTAATAAACAGTCTCGACACTGCGGAAAAGAGTACATCACTGGATAGGTGCTGTACTGCAGGCATGAAGGGAGGGCTTCAGGAGCACTGGGGACAGAGAAGCACCTCCCATAGGCAGCAGGAAAAGAAAGCTTCATAGTTGGGCGCAGTCTTGAGGGCTGAGAGAGATAAAGGAAGTCAGACCTACAGGAGTATGGGAGGGTTTAAGGAACAACCAGCTCAGGTGAAGTTACAGAGCCTTGGGAAGGGGGGTGGCGGGATATGACCAGGAAGGGCTATAGAGCTCTGAAGGCCTGGCATTCTAAGTTAAGGTGTCTGGACAAAGACTATGAAAATAGGCAGAGACCCTTAAAGAGATTTGTAACTGGAAGAACTGACAAGGTAAACAGTTGAATGCGGGCGGTAAGAAAAGCACAACATATACGATGCCCATACCGTTGCCAGCCAGGGCGACCGGGTGGATGGTAGTGCCACCCACTGTGACAGGAATGGCAAGAGAAATACTAGGTCCTGAGGGAGACGATGAGGAGGACAGGTCAAGTCCCGGGGAACCGGAAATAACCTAGATGGAGCCTCCTGCTAGGCAAGTGAAAACGTGAGACTAGAGATCGAGGGAACAGGGTCAAAGGCAAAGATCTGGGAGATAACAACGTAAGACCCAGAGAGGGGAGTCGGTAAAGGTGAAGGGCGTCACACAGAGATAGCATCTAAAGGGGAAAGCAAAGATGGCAGAGCAGCACTGAGACAGGGAGGGGTACAAAGGAAACCAAAGGGTTGGATCAGTCAGAGAATATAAGGAATATAAGGAAAAGGAGGAGAAGGAGGCGCTATGCAAACCCAGAAAGGAGAGAATCTGAAAAAGGACAAAGAGGTCCATGGTGTCCGCACCACAGATCCATGGCATTAAGATCATGACTCGGTGCAGTCCTCGGGCTCACGGAGACGCCCATCGCTGCAAGAGGTGCCCCTTCTGCAGGACTCACATTGTTGGTAAAGAGCTCCAGCACAAAAGTGGCCACACTGCCATTGATCCCGATGAAGAGGTTTACACTGGTGAGGACCACGTAGGCTGTGCTGGGGATCTTGAACACGAAGGAGGCTGGGTACATGAGAGGTGTGATCGACCACCTGGTGAGGCACAGAGACAAATGTTCACTGGGTGTCCCCTGCCTTCCCTTTGACTCTGGGCACCATATGCCTTCCAGCCCTCCATGGGGGCCTTACCCGTACAGCAGAAGTAGAAGCGCTAGCACAGGCAGGTTGGTAGAGGACACATAGGACTTCTGCTGGAAGCAGATGAAGATGATAATGACCAGCGTGGCAGGGACCACATAGTTGCACTAAAAGTGAAACAAGAAAATCAAGTTCACCCCTAAGTCAGAGACACAATACACCTCAAGTCTTCACCATCACAGGACAAGAAAGGGCAGATAAACATAGCAGAGAATAACTTTGAATTAATGAAGCCACATAAACTATTCATCAAAATAGTGGACAATACATTTTGACAAGCATTTTACCCTTGGCTGATTTTATAAACTGCATGCCCTTTCTGTCTTTCCAACAGCTAAGCCAAGGTGTCACGCTCAGTAAACTTACTGAACGATGGATTCCCAGTCAGAGTAATTACAATTTCACAGGCAGCAAATAAGCTTCCAGTATTCTTCCCCAAGATGATTGTGTGTTTCATCATTAATGCTATATTAGCGTCTGCCCAAGTTCAGGCTCACATGTAATCTATTTATAAGCGCTTACCTTATAACATGAATGCCAGAATTGTTTCATCACATGAGAAATATTTTCAAGTCTGTCCTGACAGTGTATCAAGCCTTACAATGCAGATATAAAGATGTGACTACAGGACAATTAAGAGAATTCATAGCTAGCAGGGCAAAGCACAGGCAGGGAGGTGAAAGGCGGCTTGTTGGCTGTTTGAAGAATTTGAGCTTCAGACTACAGGGCTCTGCCTCAGTCCCATCCTTCCCCACATGTTTATCAGTAACGCAGGTGAAGACCTGCTTTTAGCAAATTTCAGAGTCTTGAAAGCAGGGAGTGACAGATAACACACAGACAGCTAAGTGAGGTCTCTGAGTCCACAGACTTGATCTTTCATCTCTGAATCCCCTGCCACAGTCAGATACATCATGAGCACTCAGTATGTGTTTATGGGATGAAGTAATTACTGGGCAAGACAAAAACAAGAGCAAATGGATACGAAACAAGATGCAGTGTAACACAGATAAATGTAAAGTTTAGGTTCAAAAAGTCAGGGCTCCGGGGTGGCTCAGTGGGTTAAAGCCTCTGCCTTCGGCTCAGGTCATGATCCCAGAGTCCTGGGATCGAGCCCCGCGTCGGGCTCTCTGCTCGGCAGGGAGCCTGCTTCCTCCTCTCTCTCTGCCTGCCTCTCTGCCTACTTGTGATCTCTGTCTGTCAAATAAATAAAAAAACAAAATCTTTAAAAAAAAAGAGTCAACTGCATTAGTGTAGAGGGAAAGAGACCCCATTCACCAATCATTCTGTGAAATGGAAATTTCAGTTCACTACCAAGTTGCTAACAAGACAGCTCTCCTTCTGCACGCAAAACCATGGGCTGAGTAATGACAGTATGGGATAAAGATCCACTCTAGGCTCGGAACACAGAGCACAGCCTGAACACAAGGTTACTTCTGGGCTTGGCTTTTCGAAAGGAACACTAACAGTGTGGAGCATGGCCACAGAAAGGCAACATATCACAAGTCTGAGAGGTTCACAAGTCTGAGAGGCTTGGTATAATCAGCAAAGACATCATCCTCACCGTCATCACTCGCGTTTGTACAGTGCTTTGAAGATGACAAAGTGTGTTCTCATATATCTTACATGGGGAAGACTTAGGTGAAATGAAAGTTGTCTTCAAATACCCAAGGGGCTGTGCGGTGGGAGAAGGATTAAATTTGTTCTGTATGGCTTACAGTTAATAGAAGTCAAGGGAGATACATTTCAACTCCACTTTACAAAAATCAGAACTACAGAATTCTTTGAAGTCCTCCATACTGGTCTGAACAGAAGCAATCTATTAGAGCTGGCACAAAAACATATTTGGAATGGATGGATAAGCCTCTGGGTAAAATGTATAGAGCTTTCAAAGGAAAGACGGATTTCATACTAAGGCAAAGAACACCCTGCTTCTGGAGGTGAAAGCCTACCAGACAGGGTAGAGACACTGGGTTGTGACTAAGCATCTTCCGGCTCGACGTTACTTTGAAAAGTAGTCACTCAAGAAATTAGTGGTAGTGACGGTCGTGGTATTCATTGCAGTGTAAACAGATTTTTTTCCTGTGATGTGAGATCAGATCTGTATTTGAGGTCATGTTTAGTGTCATGGGTGTACATACAACTACTTCTGCCTTTTTCTTTTTCATTCCTTTTGACTACCTAAAACAATTTTAGAAAAGCCAGGGGCTCTTTCATCCAATCCACGGCCCTAATGATTTATAAAACAGCAGCAGACAGAGGTTCTTACCATATCCCACACGAAATTAGAGAGCCAATAGATGACAGGCTTCACTCCACTGATGAACTGCAGGTGCTTTGCTTTGCTGACCCGCTCTTGGATTAGGAACACGACAAAACTGGCTGGGACGAAGGACATTGCAAAGATGACACAGATGGACACAAGGACATCCACTGATGTGGTCATCCTGAAAAAGAAAGACAATGACAATATGAGGGGCCACTAATGCAGCTGAGAACTCAAGCAAGCAATATACACGCATGCAACTGCACACACACCCACACACACGCGTGCGAACACACGCACGCTTGCATGCAAACACACATACACAGATATCGGAGATGTGAGGCACTGCCCAGAGGGAAAAACCAATTGACCAAACGTATTTTACTCAGCATTAAAGATGATTATTTTCAAATAAAAAAACCCTAATAATTAAAATGCAAAACTAATTTCAATTAAGTAAAAACAATCCACTGCCATAATGAAATTATCAAGGGAAGTCTAAGAATGGCCAAAAGGCATTCACTTTGGCCTTCTGTTCTTGACCCTGAAGAGCATTAAGTTGTAAATGTTCACACATATAGGACTAGTGTACCCTGAAAAATGAAATAAAGCAGAAGTATTAGGATTAAACTATTCAAATAATTTTTGGCTATAAATAAATTTGAAAACAATAGTGTGTAGCATATTGACTGAACACACAGCAAAAATTCTATCAGATTCTACTAAAGGAGAATAGTTATAAGTCCATTAAATATAACATAAAACTATTTTTATATGCATTAATTTTAACTTGGTATAAAGATCCTAGTGGTATTGGTATAAAGATCCTAGTGGTATTGGTATTCTACAGGAGTTAAACAGAAATAGCTGTGCCACACGCTGTACACAGGAAAGAATCTAACATGTGCTGAATATCAACAATGTGCTGAGTGCTGGACTTGGCAATTTACATGAATTGCCTCATTTAACACCATACATCTAGAAATATAAAAACCAGAGTCAAACGCAGATGTCTATGATTCCAAAGGTTACGCACTTTAAACTGTATCATACTGGCTTTAAACTTCTTTCTCTCTCTCTCTCTCTCTCTCTCCCTCTCTCTCACACACACACACACACACACACACAAGCTTGATTCAGGAATTAAAAGGACAAGCTGATAAAAGCATGTTTCACCAAGTTTACAAACAGTGGTTTCAAAACTAAAAGAGCTAGTTTTCTCTTAAACACTGTGTTAATGATGAGTTAAATTATTTTAGGATTTTACCGACAATTTTACTTTATATAAATTCCCTACATGTAATGGTTTTTATCCATCAAAATCCTTGGTCTTCTGCAGTTTACTCCCTGCTGGCCGATTCATAAAGCGATCATTTTCTGCCCAGAACCTGGATTCATAATGCAACTGTATCCTCAGCTGGTACTCCACAAGCAGCTTCACACTTCCCTCCCCAACATGGTGGTCCCACCAACAGCTTCTCCTGTCCTCACCCCCACCCAGTTAGATACAGCCACGCTTACAGAGCCACTTCTGAGAGCTGCTGCTTGGTGAGATTCAGGGGGTGGTTGAAGGCCGTAATCCCATACTGGCTGGGGTTCTCTCCCTTCTGCAGGTTGGCCCGGAGAATGGCATTGTTGATGACATTCAAGAAAGAGCTGATGGCATGCCAGCCCTTGTTGTTGAACCACACCTGAATAAAAGAGGCCAGGTACAAAGTAATGCTTCCAAATCCTGCTCCTGGAGGTCGGTGCACATGCAAGACATTTTTAGAATTCCATACACCAAGAGAAAACATTAGGGTCAGAGAACATGGCAAAGAGGTAACAGCAGCCACTGCGCTACTTCTGATCTTCAACTCACTCAATCCTTACCACATCTTTAAAACATGACTCCTGCCTCTGTTTCTTGGATTAGGAAACAGAGGCTTAAATAGGCTAGGTAACTTGGTCAAGGTCACAGCGGTTCAGTTGGTACATCTGTTGGAAAGCCAATTCTCTTTATCATCATACTGTCTGGGCTCCATGGTAAAATTAGTAGCCTGCTCTTTTCTGTCCTGAATATGCCTATCAACATTAGGAGCTGAAAATACTAAAGTACTACTGTTCATCAAGAAGCTACCGGAACACAGGGCCTCACCTTGACATTATTTTTCGTGTCCAGTCCTGTCATGAACCTCCCCAGGCTGCTGAGAAATCGATCGGCAGAACTGTCCTGTGAACAACAGAAACCTGCCTCAGTTGGGATGGTTCACAAGGGAAGGGCAACAGGACAACCCTGTGAAGGGCAACGTCGTTGCTGCCTTGTTCAGCCGAGCAAGACAGGAAACTACAGCAGGACGGGCGCCCGAGAAACAAGTGACCAGAAATCTAAAGCATTGGTGTTGCCATAAACCACAAGTTTTTGAAAGAATCACAGGGACACCCTGGGACTCCAAGTTGCCAGGGGCAGAGGTCTTGCCTAACTGGGTGGGGAGCATCTTTCAAAATGTTCCCCAGGGGTCCTCTAAAGATCTAGAACTAGGCCCAGTGGGCAGATGTGTCGGACACATGGGATCTGGGCCTCAAAACTGGAGATACAGACTCTAGGATTATTATGGATACCATGATCCTGGAATCCAGGCCCACAGAACCCTCATTCTCATTTAGAAAACGGGAAACTCAAAACCCTGAGAAATGAAGTGAGAGCCTACGAGGTCCTGCCATCAGTGTAAAGGAAATGATTCATTTCCTTTGTAACCAGTGATTGTTTCAGGGAAGTATGTTCGAAGCCCAGTTTATTTACCTACTGGCTAAATTCATAAAGGAAGTTATACTGAGAGCTTTTAAACCTCTGAATTTTTTTTGATCTATGTTTTCAGATATTAAATATATACTGAATAGCTCAGTCTTGGCTGGTGCAAGATCAGCTTTGTATTCAGTCCTAAAAACAGTAAGTGGCAAGGTGATTAGATGTACCTGCCAACTACTCCCACTTAGTGGCAACTCTGGGCCCATCTTTCTGACACGTCCTAGGATGGATACCTACCTTGGCCAGCTTCAAGTGCTTCTTCACTTCCTTGATGGCATTATTAACTTCTTGACTTGAAGGAAGTGAATGAGAATTACTGGCACCCAGGGAAAACCCTCCATACCTAAAAGGACAGCCTGACATTAGAAGACAGAGCCATACACAGTATCATTCAGCAGCAGACATCACATGAAGGAGTGTATGCATCATGGAGGTGAATGTTTATTCGAAGCAAGACCAAAGTTAAAAGTTAGACTTGGAGAAAGCTTCATCTTGGCCTCCTCTGATGTCTTCCAGCAATCTCTTGATTCTTAGGGTTACTGCCCAAGTGGGAAAGAGCTGCTCTGGGATTACACACAGAGTGAGGTGTCTTTCATCTCATAGATACTCCTGCTGCCCCTCCCCCAGTGACCCCAGTCTGCCCTTCCACATGGGTCTCTGAGTGTCAAGGCAAGGAGACGGGGAGTTAGGGGAGGACAGTGACCAGAGTAGCCTAGGGAGGCTTAGAGACAGGCCATGGGCCTTTCCTAGCATAAAGGCACTTTAGGGGCCCCAGTCAGTATCTGCTCTGTGCAGAGTTCTATGGGTGTTGGCCCCTGGGAAAAAGGAAAAGAGGGAAGGTGGACAACAGTGACAGAGCTGAGTTTGGAGGCAGCCATAGAAGGCTTCTCATTCTCTAGAAGGACAAACTGGCGTCAAGGGTTGCTCCTGCCTTTCTTCCCTAGTGCCGCCTGTTCCTTCAAAACCAAGAAAGAGAGAGAATTTCAAATACTGTGGCACTAAATAGCTTTGATGCCTCTTATTTCATCCAAGACCTTCTTGGTCTCATTCTAAAGGCCTGAGAAATTGTTCCGGAGTCCCCAGGGCCCACGGGGAGTCTGATTTGGGCGGGGGAAGGAGGGAAGGAGGGGAAGTATAAACAGAGTAAGGTACTTCCCTTCCAACACCATGCTTCCCCGCTAAATCCCTAGAGACCTTCAAGGAACCACTGAATCTCCTCATGGGGATCAGAATGCCACATGTTTCAAGGGCATCTAAAGCGGCAGCTGAGCACTGAGCAGAAACACCAAGGGCAAAACAATCCCCACATCCCAACTTGCTGGGACCCGAGATACCAGTATCAAAGTCATCCTTCTGAACTACAGGAGTCCAGACAAAATATGGGCTAGCACAGAAAGAGATCAACTTACCTAAACTCATTCACCCAGATCTTGTTCTTTAAACTGCAGAAGCCAAAGAAAAAGAAACGAAAAATCAGTTCAAAGAAACATTGATCGTATTCCTGTATTCCTGATGATACAAAAGAAGTTACTATCTACCTGAGGAGACAAGCCAGGATAGAAAGAATCCTGTGATCAGTCTTGGGCAGGGGCGGTACGCATAGAAGGACATCCACCCCAGTCACTTTCCTTCTCCCCATCTTAAAACCTTGTTATTTATATGAAAATCATGCTTTGGATTAAACCACTTAAAAAACCACCTTACAGACAAAGATGTGACTGAACTAAAAGCTTTTTTTGTTTTGTTTTGTTTTTAATTCTTTTTAAGGAGGCTCCATGCCCAATGTGAGACTTGAACTCATTACTCTGAGACCAAGAGTCACATTCTCGGGGCACCTGGGTGGCTCAGTGGGTTAAGCCTCTGCCTTGGGCTCAGGTCATGATCTCTTGGTCCTGGGACTGAGCCCCACATTGGGCTCTCTGCTAGGTGGGGAGCCTGCTTCCCCTTCTCTCTCTGCCTGTTGCTCTGCCTACTTGTGATCTCTCTCTCTCTGTCAAATAAATAAATAAAATCTTTAAAAACATCTTCTCTACCAACTGAACCAGCCAGGTGCCCCAAAACTTACTGAATTCAAGGTAATACATCAACTATGGAGGACGTGGAAATGTTATGCCTCTTTCTTGAAGCATACCCCTGTCATTTAAAGTCACTGCGAACACCTAACAGAGAAGCCTAACAATCCAAAAAAGCCTAACAAACATTTCCTGGGCATCAAGTAAGTGTTCAACACTGTGCTTTGATAGCCTCAGAAACTTCGGGGCTGTTCCAAACCTCCACAGCCATGTTAGGCCACTGAGCTGGCCCAGGGCTCACTTGATAATGCCAAGTATCATCCACATTACCACACATTCCATTCATGAGAAGCACTTTATACATATCAATGTCATTTAATTAACACAACAAACTAATAAGAGCAACCAGAAAATAGTAAGAATATCACATACTCTACAAATGAAGACTTTTTCAAGGACAACTGGCTGCTCCTGGTAAAGCGGATGGTAAGTAACAGAATTCAAATTTGAAGCCAGATTTACTTTTTTACTGACATATAACTGACATAGAACACGATATAAGTTTAAGGCGTATAACAGTCTGATAAGACATATTTAGATATTATAATAGGATTACCACGGTACCTCCATCATGTCCTGAAATCATCATCCCTTTTGTTGTAGTAAGCATATTTAAAATTTAGTTTCTTCGCAACTTTGGAGTTTATAATTTGGTATTGCTAACTATAATCACAATACTGTACATCTGCTCTCCGGAATTTTTCTCTTGCACAGCCCTACAATGATATAGGCTGCCTTTCCTTGATGCTGACAATTAAAACTTCAAAAAATTTATCTGTTCTAGGTTGGGAGAATATCCTAAACTTCCAAAAGCCAACATCAGGCCAAAATTTGATATTTTTCCCCAGAATTAAGCTATTTTTAAACATTTAATTCCCCTATTCAGGACTGAAAAAAGGGCCAAGTTTAGTAAATAATGACCTTTTGGCTATGATCTGCACATAGGTCTTCACCAAATAATCTGAAATGTTTCTTCCCGTCAGGTTCTGAAGGATGTCTGCAGTGTTCTGTTTTCTCTGTCATCATAGAAAAAACAAGCACAAATGTCTTTATGGACCACAATTGAAACAGGAATGAAGAAAGAAAAAGATTAAGAACTACAATGACACATGTTTCTTGATCATGGATCACAGTGTGACCAGACTTGTCCACAGAGCCAAGGTGCTGCCATCAGCCAAACACTGAGGCCTAGTCCATTCTGCCCTCACCATTGGCTGTTCACTTATGCCAAACCAAGATGTCCCCCAGGAAATTATTCCGAGATACTCAACAATAGACAGTGGAACATGACTCGTTACAGACACCGAGACTCTCAGGGAGCAGTATCACGGACTCCGCCCGGTGACTTCTTTGGTTCATTAGAGTTATATTGATGAATAGATACACCATTATTTTATTTATTTATTATTAACATATAATGTATTATTTTTTAGATACACTATTATTTTAAAGAGAAGTAACCAGGGCTCAAGTTCTCACACCCATTTACAATTGCTTGTCCTCACCCTGCAACCTAGATGCTGATAAAGCAACAGAGGGCGATCACAAGCATGCCTCTTCCTGAAACTGTTCTCAGAAAAAGGCTCAGAACTGCTCCCCCCACACTCACAGTCTCAAAGACTGTCAGAGTTTTAAGACCCACAGAAGTCTCATGGACCAGTCTCCCTAATTCAGAGGTGAGGAAACGGGCCCAGGGGCTGAGCGGCCTGTCTGAGGTCACCAGCTCATCTGTGGCACAAGCAGGGATGGAGCCGGGTCTGTCACAAGATATTGTGTCACATTACCTCAGTGGGAGAAACCAGACTGTGCCTTCCAGAGCCCACAGATCCAGAGTGCTGAGATCTGGTTTTAACTCAAACAAGTAAGTAAGCTAGGCTGACTTTTCAAAATAGAGAAACAAGTTACACTAAGGTATAGGAACTTGCAGACCAATTCTCTTCCCCTCAAAACCCATATGCTATTCTCTCTGATAAGAATTAAGCTCAAGACTGAAAGACAAGCCCCTGACAGGATAGGTCAGCTGTTCCTTCCTCCCCAGCAGAAGCTCCCAGCCCGCCTGCACTGCCATCTGCTCAGTCACGGAGAGCGACTCACCTGTGGAGGAGGCAGCCCCCCTGCCCCCAGGGGACACACGGGCAGCATCTTCTTGATTTTGTCACTGCTACACTGGCAGGTGGGTGAGGGGTTCTCCATCGTCCAGTTCCCCTTTTGGAAGAGGTCCACGATGGTCTGGGGGACCGGGGCAGTGGTCCACTCCTCCTCCCCCACGGAGCAGGGCATGTTTCTGCAAAGGGAGGACATCAAAGGTAGCATCACCTGAGAGGACCTGGCCTTTCCTGGAGCCTCAGGAGCACAGACCAATCAATAACAACCACAAACAGGCATCTGTGCCCTCACCATTTGTTTGATCTCTCCACAGACCTGTAAGCTGCAAACGCACCTTATAATTAAGGATGAAGGAACACAAAGAAGCCCTAAACGCTCATGTACCAAACTCCAGGCAATCCAGTCTGCCAGCATTTGGTCTCTTGCCCCTGTGTTCACTCAGTAAATATTCAGTGAGCACATACTCTGTGCCAGACAGTGTTCTGCATATTTGAGAGTCTGGGGTGAATAAGACAAAGTCCCTGCCTCCTGTAGAGGAATCTGGCAATAAGCAAATGTCACTTAGCCAAAAACAAAGCAAAATAAGAGAACAGTGAATCAGGGGAAGACAGACTACTTCTTCCTAGGAAGGTGATTCTTCTTCCAAGGCATGAATGACCAGAAAGCAGCAGCCAAGGAAAGATTTGGGGAGAGAAACACTACAGGCAAAGGCAATGGAAGGTTTAAGTACAAAGTCCCTCAAAAGAAAAGAACTTCCCACGTTTGAGGAACAGCAGGAGGGCAGTGAGCTGGCACGGATGAGGTAGGAGGGAGAATGACGGGGAGGACGGTGGAGCGAAGCCGGCGCCAGATGACACGGGCCTGGGAAGGAGTCGGCGCGTTATGCTCAATGTTCCCTGAATGGCAAGATTCACTTCATGGTTTAAAATGAGGACAGGGGCACCTGGGTGGCTCAGTTGGTTAAGCAGCTGCCTTCGGCTCAGGTCATGATCCCAGCATCCTGGGATCGAGTCCCACATCGGGCTCCTTGCTCGGCAGGGAGCCTGCTTCTCCCTCTGTCTCTGCCTACCACTCTGTCTGCCTATGCTCGCTCTCTCTCCGTCTCTCTCTCTGACAAATAAAAATAAAATCTTAAAAAAAAAATTAATTAATTAAAAAAAATAAATAAAATGAGGACAGAATTGGGGTTTGCAGGGGACGCAGTGAGGGTGCTCAGTACATGAAGCACTAGGTTGTCTGCAAGGATCATGAGGCCTTTACGCCTGACGCGAGCTCCGAATCACTGTGGACCATCACCAACACGCTTGCCCTCTAGGGTCTTATCTTCTCCACCAGTCAAATAAAAGTACAAAATGACATGTTGAAACATGTCATTTCTAATATCCCTTCCAGTTCCAAGGTTCTACAATGCACAGCTACACTCTTTATGTTATTCTTCTATGTACTAAAAACATCAAAATCGGTGCACTGCTCTCTAGTTCTCTCTAAGCACTGTAACTTGATGGAAATGTCAAAGGAAGACATGGCGCTCATACTCCAAAAACTTCACAAGATGACTGGCTGAGACAAAGCTCAATGCCACAGTCAATGTCCCAGTAAAACTTCCCTCAGTTGTACTCCTTTTGGTGGAACCTAGAATGCGAATTCAGGAAAAGCTGCCTGAATGGAGACCTTCCATCACCCCCCTCCCACATACACATACACACATACACACACAGCGGTGCTCTGCCCCAACCCTGTGAATCCTCTGACAGCAGGGACCAGACCTCCGCTGTCTGAACCTGTCTAGCCCTGAGCCCAGACCCAGCTCCTTCTATGCTGCCACTTATCTGAGTCCATACTACTCAGCAACGGTGTATAATGACTGCACCTTATCTCATTCTTCTACCTCCCCTATGAAACATGCAGGTATGTTAAAAGTCAAAAGTCTTGTGACCTCAGCGAGGATGTCCCCATGCCCTTTTCCATCACAGTCATTTCATTCTTTAGGAACTGATATTGGCTGCTAGGGCTTACTTACCCATGAAGCAGTAAGTACCAGCAAATGTTTAGTAAATATCCAATAATAAGAGCTAGCAAGGACATGGTAGTTATCTATCTAGAAATCTGCTCTGAAACCTTGCATGCCCAGGTACCTGGCTCACTGGTCTGTCCACTTGCAAAGTCAGTAACTTCCCTTTAAAACCTGGAATTCAAGTTAGTCCTTCTCCAATCTTCCTATCCCTTCCACACTCTCTATAATTCCTCCAAGTCTGTGTTATAACTGAGCCAGAATCTCATTCTACCTGAGCCTGGAACCTGCATGGGCCTTGGCTTGGGTCACCTGGAAACTCACCTCTCTTCACAGTTGTTATGCATGAAGACCTCCACACACCCCTCCCCCCAGCCCACTTAGAGACACAGGCATTTCACCGCATTTATCCATATACTACCTACTTCCCCAAAAAAGGATTTTGAAGGAAAGTACAAAAATATGCAACCCCAAAAGAAGAAAATATCCATTTTTATACACAACAATATAGAACACGTTTTCAGGTTGGTAAAGTGAAGTAGCTGATAAATCAAACTGAAAATTCTATATAATGGCAGCTTATCTCTGCTTTTAGGTACAGGAGATGGCAGAAGGGAAGAACGGGAAAGCACTGGATCTGTACAAAGTGCTATTTGAATTAAATATTAATCTCTAAAGCAGCAAATACATATCTGTAATGCTTTTGCTCTGCAGGATGACAGAAAACTCTCCTAGTTGGCTCTGTTCATTCCTAGATTCTGGTTAGGTTATTACATCAGTTTTTTTTTTAAATAAAAAATGCTTCAAATGACAAATGATCCTAGTCACCATGTGACATCTATCATAGTTGATAAACATAATACAGCAGACATCGAACCAGGTGAGAAGCAGAAGACAATCCAGAGATCAAGGGTCTCAGAGCTCAAGGGGCACTTACGGGATCGGATTTCCTTCCATACAGCGGGTCCCGAAGCCAGGGTGTCTGGTGAGGGCATTCAGGAGTTCCTGGGTGCCCAAGTCCTCAGGAGCATCATTACTGTGGGTACATGAGAGGCAGCCAGCTCAGCGATTCATTAAAACCAGGAACTGGGAAGTAGAATTGTTCTTCGGAATGGAATACTTTATTAGGCACTTCTTGTGTGCCAAGCTCTCTTCACCGAAATGAGCAAAATGCAAAATGTACCCAAAAGGAGCGGACACTGATTGTGTATTTGAGATCAAGGTAAGGGACAGCCCTCTCGGCTTGTGTAAGTTGTAATGAATAGAGTTGTGCATATGGGTGTGCACACATGTATAAACACCCATGCACATCTATCTATCTATCTATACTTCTTTAATGTGAAGGAATTCGTGAAGAACCAGTTTTTCAAAAATACTTTCAGAATTATCCATGAAATGTGATCCAAACAAGAAGAAACACAAGGCTAGAGAAGGAAGAACCGATTTGTGTATTCATAAAAGCTTCCCTTTTATATCACTGAGATACTTCTCCCCATCTAAAGGTCTACAAATATTATAAGACTGAGGAAAATTTCTGTGGAAGGAAGTAGAGAAATTCCTTTGTTCCTTTGTTTGAAGCACTGGATTGTTACAGAGTAGCTAGCATTCTCTAAAGAACACTCTTTAATATCTGTAACACAATAAATACACAAAATGTACTGTGCAAACAAGAACCTGGAGGTGTAAAGCTGTGACCATGTACAGAAGCCCTAGGACAAAATGACAAAATTAAAACATAGCTATGAAAAGCCCACAGACTATAGCTTCCTCACAGATGTTTTGCAAGGACAGATTATTTAGGTAAAACACCGATGACCATTCCCAGTGACAGCAGAATAAAAAGAAAGGAGCTCAAAAGCAGGAAGAGAGGTGGGTCTGTTAGTGGAGGTTCAGTTCGCTGGCATTCTTTGCATACGATATTAGTTTGTGTCGGGGCTTTAGAACAGCTGATAAAATCCAACCCACCCTGTTACTCTTGAGTCCACCTCCCCTAGGCCCTCAGCAGTGTCAACACTTGGTCTGCCTGAGCTTTCTTCTCTCCTGGGGCACAGAAGGCAAACACGCACCTGACAAATGTGTACTGTTCGTTGTACATCCAGGGCTGAAGTTCCAGGCTGGGGTACTTGCCAAAGGGGGGCACGATCAAGCTGAACACCAGGGCAATGCAGACAAACACAGCTGGCAGGACGATCTACAACCAGGAGAGAGGGGGAAAGAAAATGGCAAAAAAAAAAAAAAGGTGGGGGGCAAATGTCAGAGAAAGGGGCCTGGCACAAGCCCCTAAGAGTCCAGCCAGCCTCCCAGACCAGGCAGCAAGCAGTGAGTGCCACAGGACCCAGAACAAAGCTCCACCAAGGCATTCATGGCAGGTGGGAAGCAGCAGATCCTGAAACCAAAACCTCCTCCCTCCAGGCCATTTCTGGAGGCTGACAGCACAAGGCCAGAGGCTGTGGTCACCCAGCAGAGACAGGAAGCTCAAAACTTTACAGACAAAATGGTGGTCACATGTCAGGGGGACTCCGAACACTGGGTCCTGCCCTCTTCCTTCTGAAGACCCAAGAAAGACCACGACAGGCCATGAGCCCAGCTCAGCTCAGAGAAAGGCCAACAGAACCAGCCCTGCACCAGGAGCCAGAAGACACAAAGCCTGGTTCTGTGTCTGCCATGAGTGTATCCATGGGAAGTCACTCCCGCTGTGGCCTCAGTAATCTCACTTGTAATCTACAGACTAACGGACCCAGTCAGATCCCACGCTCTGAAAGGGAACAGCAAACCCTGTCACCATGGAATGGCCTCCAAAAGCGTCATTACCTAAATCCTTCTTTCTGAGAAAATACTGTATGACAATTATCTCAGTTCGTTATTGTTCCAACCCTATCACCAATCAAAAAACAAAGTAGTTGATCTCAGAGAGACTAAGTAACTTGCCCAAGGTCACACAGACAGTAAGTGGCAGAACCAGAATTCAAACCTAGGTCTCTGTGCTCCAAACTCATACTCTCTATATTACCCGCACAGTCTGCAGGGAAGAATTTCTGCAGATGCTTTCTCTGTACTTCTCGATTTTATACAGCAGGATAACTTTATCCCTACTGACCAAGTGCCTTAGCATGGAAACACCAACACATAGGCAACAGTGTAATGAGTCTTTTCTGTTTGCCCATTTTCTTCTGACCTGTCTGGCCTCCTTTCTATCAATTTGCAGTTAAACATCGACTTACAGAAAAGTCACAATTCCAAGAAGTTTATATGTCAAGTGCATCTCAGGTTATGAAAACTGAATTTGCCCAGCCAATGTTTCTAAACTCTGTCCTTGTTATGCCATCCTCTACCATAAAACTCATACACACACACACACACACACACAGCACTACTAAATGCTAGGCCCACTCTAAGCACTCACTCATTTGAATCCTCATAACAGCCCTACATCATAGGCACCTTATCTTCATTTCTAAAGATGAGGACAAGGAGGCACAGAGAAGTAACTTGCCCACAGATGCGTGAGTGACAGGAAGCAGGACTGGGATTGAAAGGCGAAAAGTCTGGCTCCAGCATGTACCCCATACCCACGACCCTCTCCCGCCTTCACTGGTCAGGGAGTCCGCAGCCCACCCGTGAAGCCAGAGTCGCTGGCCTGGAGCAGCACTTGTCACCTGAGCAAAGAATCCCTTCCGACTCCGTCTGGCAATCAGCAGCCTCTTCCACAGAAGGGCCACAAACTGCTGCTGTGTGAGCTTCCAGCCCTTCACCTGGTAGGAGCCTTTGCCGTCCATCCCGCTGAGCAGGTCTGTTTCTCTGGATTCTGCAGGAAGCCAACACCAAAGGTCACCTATTATCTGAGGCAGTTTTGACATTACCATGCTCCTCCCTCCAGCATCCTCATGGAGGCTTGTGTTTGAAAGCCAAAGTCTCTCAGAAGTCAAGGGCTTTCGTGACAAATCATTGTCCCAGGAAAAGTCAGGACCCCAGATGCCCCACAGTGGCACTTTCTGCCTATGGCTCTTGTGTGGGGAGTGCAGAAAATGAAGGTGCCTTGAGACAACTGAAGAGAAGTGTTCACACATAACTGTTGTACATCAAGCCATTCAGATGAACCACGTCATCCTTGACAGAATATTCTATGAGACAAGCCATGCATTTGGCTGACAGAATTGAAAACAGACAATGCTGATTTGCCTACCATCTGTTATTTTGGTAAAAGGTGGATACGTTCAAATGATCTAAGTACTGACAATGTCTGAAATCACAGAAAACATGAGGGCCACACACTCAGAGGAGCAGGACTGGGAGAGCCAAAAAAGTTTCTGTATCTCAAAATTGTATAAAATTGTACAAAAATCCTTGTCCTAAACTAATGATTCCTAACTGAGGTGCTTTCACATCTTACCAATATTTGCTTGACTTCTTGCCTCCCTTTCTCGGTCTCAGTCAAACACACAGGGACACACTCTACCAGAATATCTAAGTCTTAGGTACAATTAGCCCTAAAAGGTGACTTAGTTCAAAAATCATTCACCCATTCAAAGAATATTTATTTAACAATTTAAACACCCTATCTAGACAAGAAACTGGGTCTGCACAGAAAAGATAATCAATGGATTCAGAAGACGGAGGGGCCGTCCTTTTATACATCTCTCAAGTGAAAGATCTCAACTAAATGAAGAAAGTGAGGAGGGTGGGATCCTTCAGGTTTGATAGTTTGCCCAATGTTGTAAGGAATGCAGCTTTTTTCAACTTCCCACTTCCCTTTGGACCCTGTAGGCATCTATCATCCATGCTCAAGGCCGTTTGTTAAAAGGAAATGTGGGAGTATACTAGGCAAGAATTCACTTTCAAACAATGGGACACAAATCTCGCCCAAACAGACCTGGGTCTACATCAGAATCATTAGGATCAGCAGCATCATCTTCAGTGAATGGGCGAAGGCAGCTCTGCTTGTCTCCAAAGGCCCTTCTGTTTCGTCTTGCTGGCAAGGTGCCATCTGCAGGCAAAAGGAAAGAATCCCACATTTTATTTTATTTGTAACAAAACAAGCCATCCTCATCTGCCACAAATGTATACACTAAAAATAAGAATAGGATAAAACAAGTGAAAGGGAAAGGCACACTACTGGTGAGCTAAGACAGCCTACAGGAGGCACTGCCCAGAGAGCGTACAGTTGCCCCAGAGGCTTACCGGAGGTCTCCGCATCCACCCCGCTCTCTTCAGCCACTTTGAGAAATATCTGAAAAACGGGAGTGAGAACAGTATAAGCACCATGTGATGAGAGCAACCATTACCGCTATGATTATTACATTACTGAGTGGCTTGTTAGCCCCTGAAGACAAAAAGTAAAAGCTGCATTTATCAGTAATACTTTGCCAGTCACTTGGGAGTGAAGGCATTCTTCACCAGAGAACACGTCCCCAGTTGTGAGAACTATCAATCCAGACAATCATTTTCAAATTAAAGGTAGGACATTAGAACACCAGAGAAGAAATGTGTCCTGAATCTACAGGGAGCATGTTAGGTGGGTTCTTCCAGGTGGATGGCCCCCAGATCTCTGAGTAGGCCAGCATCGTGATAAGTCATCTAAGACCAAATGATCAAAAGATGATGGGTTCCCCATTACTAGAAATAGTATGGCAGAGACTCAAACATCATAAGAGAATGTGAACTAGCCAATGATTTCTAAACTCTGAACTACAGACCACGGCCCAGAAAGCATGTAATAAAAGCACTGACGTTGAGGTCTTACCTCTACAAATTCTGATCCAAAGACCCTGGCGCTGAGGACTCAGAATTTCTATCGTCAATAATAACCCCACAGATGATTTCTCTGTATGGCCAAACTTGGGGACCAATGGGCCAGACAACTTTTGTATCCTTTCCAGCACTCCAGGTTTATGAAGCTGTGATCTCTAAAGGGAGGTGATGCTGCTACACAGTAAAGAGAGCATGGGTTTTGTAGCCCAAACCCTCAATGCTGAACCCTAGCTCAGATTCCTGAGTGCCCACTTTATTATCTTATTATGGGAATAATATTAAGTTGCAATGATTTTTAGAAGATTTTATTTATTTAAAGAGACAAAGTATGCATGAGCGGGATGGGGGGATAGGGGTGGGGGTGGACAGAAGGAAAGGGAGAGAGAGAGACTCCCAAGCAGACTCTGTGCTGAACACGGAGCCTGACACAGTGCTCAAGCTCACAACCCTGAGATAATGACCTGAGTCAAAATCAAGAGCCAGGAGCCACCCAGGAGCCCCTACAATAATTAAAACAAACAACCCCACACACCCAGTTCAGCACCAGGCACACGTGGATTTTCCATAAATGTTGGCTCTTTCCTATATCCATGGCCACAACACAGCCATGTCAGGGAGCCATCCTAATACAGCTCTCCTGCTATCTTCCACCACAACTTTAAAGGGTTAACTGTGGCCAATAATACCCCAAATGCAATGATGTAAGGACTCAAATGACCAGCTCCATGGTAATCCTATTCCTCTGGGGGAAAAGGAGGCTATCTGTCTGGCCTTGGGCCTGTGGAACCTACTCCACTCTGATAGTCAGTCACCGAACTTACTTCTTCCAGAGTGGTCTCTGAGATGCCATAGCTAGAGATGCCCAGGTCTGAGAGTCGGTCATCAATCTCATGGAAGAGTTCCACGAAGGCCCCTTCTTTGGCAGCTTCGTAGGGCAGCACGTAAGTCAATTCATGCCCAATGTCTTCCACGAGCCGGGCCTCAGCCACATGCTTCCTGATGAGGTTGGAGATGGCAGAGACATCTGTAGGGACCAAAGCACAAAGACGGCTCAGCCAGCTCAGAGGCCTCCCAGCAAGAGCCGGCCATGCCTCACCTTCTCCCCCTGCCTACTCCTCAGAGGCCAGCTGCCCACACATGATACCCGTTTCCGATACCCAAGTCTTTCCACAGGTTCATCTCTGGCCTGAGAGTCCCTGAGGCAAGGACTAGGTCTTCTTCACCTCTGTATCACCAAAGCCTGGAACACTATAGGTTCTCGGTACATTGTGGGCGGGTGGGTAGGTGGGTGGGTGAGAGGAAGGAAGGCCAGAAGGGCTGAAGGAAGGAATGGTGGGTGGAAGGAGGGAAGACTTTCAGA
The DNA here is from genome assembly GCF_964662115.1 of Mustela nivalis. Lineage (NCBI taxonomy): Eukaryota > Metazoa > Chordata > Mammalia > Carnivora > Mustelidae > Mustela > Mustela nivalis. Next base: position 67,005,496 of record NC_139032.1, read on the forward strand.
GGTTGAAAGTCTTGTGTCCATTGCCTAGACTCTAAGATTCTTCCATGGAAAACCTGAGTAAAGAAAAGTTAAATGATTCTTCGCCCTTCCTAACCTTTTAAAGGAGGCTCCTTCTCTTTATGTCAATAAGGGACTAATCAGTTTGTGGAAGGAGACATCTCCTTGGAAAACGCCAAGTATTAGGACTGGGCACAGATGGACACAGTAAAGGCTTCTGCTCCATGGGTGTTACTGGTGACACTGGTGTCCTATATGTAGCTCCAAAGGAAGACCCGCAGACTGCTCTCCATCTCCTGGGCTCTCAGTCTCCTGAGATACTGAGATCCAATCCCTTCCCCAGGGCGTGGCCGTCAGCTTCTCATCCCTGGTCGCCAGTGTCCAGCCAGATCTATTCGCCAGGAGATCCTCCACCCCCAGTCATGTCAGCCTCTCGGGGACACTGCCCTGCCAGCTGCCACACCAAGCTCCGGGCTCCCCAGCAAGCATTAAGCCAATCTGCACCCTCTCCCAACCCCCACCCCAACCCCCAGCCCCAACCCAGCAGCAAACCTTGAGTCAGCGCCACCAGCCTCTGCACCTCTCCTCCTCTGCCTCCACTCTGCCCAGCTCGGGGAAGCTCAGGCACCACCTGAATAAGAAACCCCAGAGTCCTTACCGATGGTCAGCGTGTCACTTTCATGGTCACTGCCCAGGCCAGCATCAGAACTGCTTTGAGAAACACTGTCCTCCTGATGGCAAAGAAGGAGGTGAGAATGGGTCAGGGACTGAGCAAGGTACAGCCACCAGCACCTTCGCCAGGGAGGGCTTCCATGAGGCTCTACCATGTGGCTCCTCCTGGGAAGCAACTGACTGGGCAGCCGTGGCTTCTGAAGCCCCCGTCTGACACGTGTGTGCTGTGCGCACGGGAGGCCAGCACAGAGCTGGCCGCAGAGTGCTGTCACCACGCACTCACTGACCCTCCTAGGCATGGGATTCACCTGCCTAGTTGTCTGGCTCAGGGCCTCTCAAAGCTTGGTTTCTGTTGAGCCACCAGGGGACCTTGTTAAAATGCAGATTCTGATTTAGTGAGTCTGAGCTAGGCCTGCGTTTCTGCATTTCTAACAAGCTCCCAAGTAGTTCCAGCGCTGCTGGTCCTCACAACTTCGAGTAACCGGGCACTAGTTAAAAGGTAAATAAGCAGATAGGAGTTGAAGTTTGGAATGTCAATGTTTTAGGTGCCACTGGTTTCAGCACACAAATGACTCACAGAGGTGTACTGTGGAACAGAGGAAAACCTACCTGGTTATTGGGGTTTGGTCCCACCTCTGTTATTTACCTGCTCAGTGACCTACAAGCCTCATTTCCCTAATCTGAGATAATAATCACAATACCTCCCTCCCACTATTGCTCTGCACTTGGAGATGACTGGAGTTTAAAAAAAAGTTCATAAGTAATAACATGTGTGATTCAACCTCACTCTGACTGCAGGAAGAGATGTAGCCTGAGCTTTCTACAAAGGAAATACAAGGTGACTCCAAAGGGACCGCAGTGCAGGGAGATGGTGACCCCTCAAGTGGCAGAGTGGGGTGGATGTGGACAGGCCACTCCCAGCCAAACAAGTTCTGACTCCCTGGCCCGGCACCAGCCCAGCACCGAAAATACAACTCACCTTTTTCAGGTATGACACAGTGCTACTGCTGTTTCTGCAGGAACTGAGGGAGGATTCCACATCCTTCTTGACCAGGGTCAGGTAGTAGCCTGTTCCCAGCTGGTTCTTCAGAAACAGGGAGGAGCCCACACAGCACAGCTTTCCATGGGAAATGATGGCAATCCTGTCCCCCAGGATGTCTGCTTCATCCATGTGGTGTGTGGAGAGAATAATGGTGCGGCCTGCCAGGCACAAACACAAGGACATGGGACAAGTGAGGCCTATTGGTTCTCAACAGCAGAAGCAGCTGGAACTACAGACAGATCAGCAGGGGCCACTGAGGCAGCAGAATCTGGAAGCCTGTGTAGCAAAGCCACCCTCACAGAAATCAGAACAGGAACATTCATCTGGGAATTTGCCACATACCAGGCAGGGTGCTGGGTGACCTGCATGCGTTCTTATTTAACTACATCTTCTGGGAGGCAGGCACTACTGTTATTGGAGGCAAAGAAATGGAGACAAGTTAAATGACTTTTCCAAGGTCTCAGGGCCAACGGGAACTGGCTCCAAAGTCCATATTAAAATCTGCTCATCCGCTCTTTCAACAAACATATACAGAGTACCATGCTGGGGACAGCCTCTGTTCTCAGTCATCGGTCTGAAAGGGAACACAGCTACAACAGAGATTGTAAGCTCTAAGCTAGAGGTAGCTCTGGGGACCATGCCCTTATCCCCATTTCTCTTCTTGCCAGCCCCTAGATAATGAAGGGAATCCACGTTACGTGTCTTAGAAACCAGGCCTTCCTTCCACATTCATACCATGCGTGAGCATAGAGCTTTAAGAAAAGAAGTCCCTGGGGCTCAGTGGGTTAAATCCTCTGCATTCGGTTTGGGTCATGATCTCGGGGTTCTGGGATAGAGCCCCACATCGGGCTCTCTGCTCAGCAGGTGGCCTGCTTCCTCCCTCTCTCTGCCTGCCTCTCTGCCTACTTGTGATCTCTGTCAAATAAATGAATTAATTTTAAAAAAAGAAAAAAGAAAAGAAGCCCCTTATTGCTCTTGAAAAGCAATTCTGCTGCTGTCAAGGACAGCCATGAGCCACAGGCGTACCGCTCAAGAGCCTCTCCCTCCCTCCCTCGAGACAAACACACATCAGCTACCTTGTCGGTATTTCAGCAGGAGCTCCCATATTCCCCTGCGGGAGTAAGGGTCCACACCGGCTGTGGGCTCATCCAGAATGACAACCTTGGATCCCCCAACGAAGGCCAAAGCCACAGACAGCTTTCTCTTCATTCCGCCTGTGAGAGAGAGACATTCCAGGATCGGCCCCGGACAGCGAAAGCAGAGGCATTGAGAGACAAATAGAGGCACCCACCAGGGACAAGCCAGGGACACATTTCTGACCTACTCACCCACCCCTACACTGGGACTCTGGGGCAGCTGTTGCTTTTCCCATGACGGGGGCAGGGTGTTGGAGGAAGGGGAACTCACCTGACAGTTGACTTGTTTTGCTTTTCAGTTTGCTGGGTGGCAAACCAACATCCAAGGCCATCTGCTCCATCTCTGCTTTCACGTGCTTCTCCGAGAGCCCCTTCAGACGTGCATAGAACCAGATGTGTTCTTCCACAGTCAGCCTGGGGATGCAAGGGCAGGTCAACTCCATACCCCACAGTGCTTCCTGACCCAGAACAGAAGAAAAGAGGCACATTTCCACTGCCCCCTCCCTGACCTTTTCTAACTTTCTCAACTTCTGAAAAATAATAGGAAGAATCAAGACAGAACAACTGTAAGCAACCACTGGAACTGCTGAAGACGCCAAAGCTGGAATGTGACTGGTCTGTTCCAGCCTAGTTCCAGCAGGCCTGGCCACCAGACATCAGGCAGTTGCAACTTTTAATCTCTGACCCTCAAGGGGCTCACCCCACAGCTCCATCGACCAAGTAACTGGGTCAGAATTCACCTGGAGCAGCCCCCTCCAGGAACTTAGAATGTGCAAGAAGGGAGGTCCCTGTGAAGAACATGAACCTGAGTTGTTCAATTTAGGTAAGAGCAAACGGGGACCCAGAAGGGGAGAAGTCCTTGCCCAAGGTCACAGAGCCCAGGTCTTTCTCAAGAAGCTCCACCACGAGGGCTCCCTGAAGGGGCCTGAATTGCAGACAGGCCAACCTGAAAGGAAGCAATGTCTTCAGCGGGAAATGCTGGGCCAGAGTGTAGTGGGAGAAGGGACCGGCTAATTGGCCCCTAAAGGGTCAGTAATGGAAAGCACCATTTCCCAAGGGCTCACCCACCAACTGGACTGATGGGACATCTCTCACCTGACAATCACCTCCTGCTTCTCCTAAAACGTAAGGACAACCAGGTCTCACCGTGCAGAGCAGTAAGACCCACCACCCTCACAGAAGGTAGAATGCTTAAGTCCCTCTCCGCCCATGACTTATGACACACGCATGCAGGCGGGGTCTGCTTCTCAGTGTGCACTGGTACTCACATGTCAAACAGCACGTTATGCTGGGGGCAGACCCCCAGGTTCTGCCGGATGCTGCTCATCTCAGAGCGAATATCTTTCCCCAGGATATAGGCAGTGCCCGAGGTGGGTGGGAACAGCCCAGTCAGGATTGACCTGAGTGCAAAAGGTTAAGAGGCAAGAGTCAGTGTTATCCCCATTCCCCCGGAAATGCCCCATGCCGGGTGCAGAGCCTGGGCACCTACAGCAGAGGCATCAGTCCCCCTATACATACCCCCATTCCTTCCTAACAGACCCGAACTGACCCCTACAAAGCAAACAAGTCTTTGCTTTAGTGGATAACCAGGAGCAGGCCTATGTGTTGGAAAGGGCAGTATCAGTACAAGTGTTTTTTAATGACCACTTTGCAATGGAAAGTACAGTTTGAAATATACATTTTGTAAGTCTAAAATCATGTCCATGAAAAAAGAATTATTCAGTGATAAAAATAGTGTTTTGTGTTAGGCAGTAGGATTTCTGTGCACCTTTTAAAAATAACCTGCAATGTTCATATATTGACTTTGCATTAACAACAACAACAAACAAACAAACAAAAAAAAACAGGAAAAGATATACCCTTGGCAATAGTTGAGGAACCGCACTGAAAGTCACTGAGGCTAACTCTGGTGTTTATGGCCCATGCTCCCCCGTGAAGCTGCCTGTCATAAGGTCTTTATAGGTCTCTAATGGTCCCAGAAAAGGCAGTACATGGCCAGCTGTTTCTCACACCTCCTTAGCGACAGAGCTCCTGGAAATCACTACTTCCCTCCAACATATCAAATCTTCCCATATTCTTACTTCATAATTCTAACAAAACCAGCTCAAAAGGAGACCATTTCTCAGAGCTGTCACAGCCTTAGGGTTCCAGGAACAGGGCAGAATTCTGAGAACCAAACGGGAAAGGTCACCAAGAGGGTTGCCAGGCTGCTTTCAGGCTGAGGAAATATTTAGCCAAAACCGGCAGTGAGGAAAGCACTCTTGTGATGAGATAATATCTCACATTCCTCAACCCCTCCCCTCAGCGCTGCTGCCCTTGCCCCGGTGACCAATGCAGTGCCCTTGCATCCTGATTTCTAACTGCACTCTGGAAACTGCCCACAGCGGACTCTGACAGTCACACCCTCCTCTTACATGGTGGTGGTCTTCCCAGCTCCATTGTGGCCCAGGAAGGAGGTGATCTGGCCCTCATAGAAATTCAAAGCCAGGCCATCAACAGCCACCTTCATGCCATCCCGGTAAACCTTCATCAGGTTCTGAATGGACACGCCCAGCTTCAGGTGCGTGGGTTCCTCCTCCATGCAGACTGTCAGAAGACAGAAGACAGGATGGGAATGAACCCACGGCAAATACCGAAGAGCACGGCACAAAGACACAGGGGCTCGGCTCGTGCTCTCACAAGTGTCCTCTCTCCACAGATACTTCTGGTTTCTCAGGCAAACGTTTACTTAGGGCCTATTTGGGCAGGAGTGTTGGTGATGGGAATTCACTGATAAAGGCACATTCACAATCTATATAAAGACTTGACAAGCAATTAAAACACAGGAAGCTAAAAGCGGTTTAAAAAACACATCTAAAGATGCCGTAGAGCTGTGGAATACCCAGCGCATGGAACACAACTCAGCAGGGAAAAGGAGTGAACTGTTGATACACATCACAGCCTGGATGGATCTCAAGGGAATGATGCTAAGTGAAAAAAGCCAAACTCAAAATGTCCCATAGTATATGGTTCCATTTACATCACATTCTAGAAATACCATGTGGAGAAAGGAGTAATAGCTGACAGGTCTCAGGGACTGGGGAAGAAAGTGGGGGCGGCTTTCAAGGGGCAGAATGAGGGAGTCTGTCTCAATGGAACAGTTCTGCATCTTGATTGAGCTGATTACATGAATCTCCATGTGGCAAAGTGCACAGATCTAAATGCACACACATGAATGAGTACATGTAAAACTCTACAGTCTGAAGGAGGTCTACACACTGTATCAGTGTCAATGTCATGGTTTCAATAATGCACTGTAGTTATGCAAGATATTACCACTGGGGGAAACGAAAATGAAAGGCACAAGGGAAACCTCCCCAATACTATTTTTTTGCAACTTCCATGATTCTATAATTATTTTAAATAGAAAGGCCTTTTGCTTGTTTGTTTTTAATGTCATGAAATCTTGGAGGAGGAACTGTCTGACTACTTGGGAATCCAGAAGCACTACTTCAGCGGTAGGGATACAGAACTAGATCTTGAGGAAGGAGGAGGAAAGCAGGCAAGTCAGAGAAAGGTTCTCCTGTGAGAAGACAGAGTACATACAAAGGCATGGGGATGTGGAATAACAGGACATGTTCTAGGAGACTGAATCCAAAGGCTGATGTTAAGAGGAGTTTGGGTAAGGGGTGCCTGGGTGGCTCAGTGGGTTAAGGTCTCTGCCTTTGGCTCAGGACATAAGCCCAGGGTCCTGGGATTGAGCCCTGCATCAGGTTCTCTGCTCAGCAGGGAGCCTGCTTCCCTTCCTCTCTCTCTGCCTGCCTCTCTGCCTACTTGTGATCTCTGCCAAATAAATAAATAAAATAAAATAAAATAAAAGAGAAGATTGGGTAAGAAAGAAGAGTAGGAGGAGCTGGGACAGTGGGCAAGGGCCAGCTGTAGTTGTCTAGAATGCCTAAGAACAGCAGACTTTTCCACTGGCAACTTGGGGAAGGCACAGAAGAGATCAGCAGAAAGGAACTCATTAACTACTTAGGAAGCCACACTAGCACAAAGGTAGTTTTTCTGCAAGAACCAGAGCAAAGAGCCCAAAAGACAGTTTGCTAAACTGTGGGTACCCCCACCTACAATCAGGAGCCAGGAGAAGATTAGGGCCATCAAGAAGCACAGGTTGAGCTCTGATAGCCACTTGGTGTCAGCCTACACAGGCTCATATATCTATCAGGGCCTCTTTCCTAGAAGTCAAGAAAACAAACGCAATGTCCCTCAAGGACCCAGAGAGCAACTCCCCAATAAGTCGACAATAGCACTGAACATGAATGTCATGGGAGAATTTGGAAAGATGCACTGTATGTGATTTCTTTGCTCCTAGAGTGGTTTCAGACTCTCTAAAGGGCAAAAGCCATCCTTTGTCCCTGACAGTGGGGGCAAAAGCACTTAGGCTAAGGGGAGGGCAGGTTTGGTAGCACTTACTTTCTGATACCCCCTTCTGGCTGGAACCAGGGTGGCTCTTCTCATCACTTTTCTCACCAAACCAGTAGGATTTGGTACAAGGAAAATACCAGGGCCTGGGGATTCCATACTGGCCTGCAAGCAAATATAAAAACCAAGATGGAAGCCAAGCACAGCAACATCCAGCAATTCCTAGCCAGAACTACTCCCTCCTTGACACAGCCTCTGGCAGTGGCACCCTGGAATGGAGGTGGGGTAGTGGGAGCTCACATCTCCTGAGACCTACTATATAGTCAAACAACCTCACAAGGCAGGTTATCAGCCCCATTTTACAGATGAGGAAACTGAAGGATAAGTAGCCTACTGAGGTCACTCAGCCAGTAAATGAAGGACTCAGAATCTGAACCCAGATCCGCAGGATACAAAACTGCATATCCACTTTAGGAAGCTCATGTAGACGTAATGAACATTCCGCATACACTCCCTCAGAAGAAAACCAGGGGAAACAGAAAAAAAATTAAACCTCATTCTCATAGAATTTGATCTATCCAAAAATGTATCCACGGCAACTCTTGGTCAAGGAGATTTATTAAGGGAAGAACTAAAATGAATTCTTATGAATGTTAATTTGATTAAATAACAGATAAAGGCTTAAAGCCAACATATATTACTCTTCACAAACTATACTCAGGGAACCCTGCTGGTGGTTCATCCTGGGCATACAGAATCAGAGAACTAGGCCAGCATTGGAAGGAGGAATCTCCTGGACTAGGTGACCCAGTATGACCCAACTGGGGTCACTTCCAAGCACCAACACTGACCAGCAATGTGTCCACAGGCAAGTTAACTTGAGTCCTAGTTCTCTCGTTTGCAAAAAAATGGGTCTAAGAGCAACTCCCCTGGTCTACACAACATTTTGCACAGCACCAGCACAAAGGGCTCAAGAAATGAGGGCTACAGCAGTAGTAAGCATCAGCTGCTTTTCCTTGGTCTGTTTGCTTGCCGTGGGGCTAAAGTCATAGTCACTTTCCAGGGAGCTCCAGGCCCTGCAGAAATTCTACCACAGACACAGCAGAGCTCGGCAGCCAGGAATTACATTTCCCTAGCTGAAAGCTAAAGGTGTGTGGAAGCTCCATGTACCTGGAAAGACAGCCTCGATGTACCATGTCATCACTCCATAGAGAAAGGTGTCGAATAGCATCATGGAGACTGAAGTGGTGAGGTTGAAGCCATCCTCCTCCATGGGGCTCTCAAACAGGTTGTCCCACTGTACCCCAACGCCCTGCTCCTCGAAAAGGGCAAAGTACTCACAGCCAAACCCAAAAGCCACAGGAGACAGCAGGCTCTGTGAGAAAGAGGCAAAAGTCACTTATCCATCTCCTCGTCTCTCGTTTCCTAACACTTCTAATATAAATTCCACCTAGAGAAATTTGAATTTGCAAAATGGATCAATTACAAGATATGGAAGTATTCACCTACAGATCCCTTGAGGGGAGTGGGCTCACCAGCAGCATATAAAAGGATTCTATTTATAACCCCTCATTATGCACACACATTTCAGAAATGCATGCATGAGAGAGCGTAAAACTTTTAGAATTTTATGCTTCCAAAGATGCCCCAAAGACTCAGCAATCCTGTACCGCCCCGCACACAGACACACACGGACATGGACACACACTCTCATTTTCTGCTCTGAGCTTGGGCTGTGAGGGGGAGGTGAACCACCAGGGGTGGCTGTATGCAGCTACTGCCCAGGGGTGGTTCTCACCACGAAGATCTTGAGTGTGAAGCCCACGTAGTCTTGCCATGCCACACACAGCACATAGGGCAGGTACAGGATAAAGTAGATGATGCCCCCACAGGCAGCTGCCAGGTTGGCTCTGGAGAATAGCGTGCTGATCAGGAAGCACTGCAGGATGGTCACCACAGCGAACACAGATAGGAAGACAAACACCACGCTGGGGTCACTGTAGGGCAGCAGGTTCCCTAACTGGGAAGGAAGAGACCTATTAAATACACCGCCTCAATAAGCAAGCACGTCCTCGCATGATCTGTGGGAAAAAGGGTTTATTCATACTCCTTTGTAAGGTATTAGGGAGGAGCAGTGCTGCTCACTGTTCTGACCAGGAAACCGAAGATTAAGTATACTTCCCTCTCTTTGACAACACTTATTTTTACATGATACCTCCTTAAATCATTGTAAGGAAAGATTAGCATATAAACTTATTACTATATGGGGTGGCACAGAACAGCACTGCCCAGGGCCCCTTGCAGAGGGAACGTGTTGCCTGGTTGCCACAGCAGACACACTCTAGATGTCAACTTCTCTGGGTCTGTTACAGCCATAGAAAGCTGCCCGGCCCTGGGGCTCATGATTCCAATGACTGATGGAAGGGCCCAAGGTCTGGGATATCAGGGTGGGAGGCCTTGGGCCTGGATGGCACAGCTCAACAAGGGACAATTCCAGTAAGCTGTATATGCCCCCAAGGGCCCCTGGAATTGGCCCTATCCTGCTTCACAACTCCTTCCCCTGCTCAATCTTGCACTTTCCCCATCGCTTCCATAGATGCTGATCCCTAATAAGTACCCCTGCACCAAACTCTCTCAGCCTCTGCTTCCAGAAAAACCTAACCTGCAATAATACATATCCCTCTGATTAGTGTTTTTAGAAGTTCTGGCAGAATCACCAACCAATACATCTGAAGAGATGAACAGCTCTCAGATGCTGCATAAACCACTGCCTGGCAGACGTCATGGCGCAGGTAAGTGGATGCCTATGTGAGAAGCATGAGCCCTGGGTTCCAGCCCTGCTCAGCTGCCAACCAGCTGAGTTGACCCTGGGCAAGTCACTCTCACTCTCCCCAGACACAGGAAACCGAGGAAACTGGAGATGACATGTCTGACCCCTTCCTTCCCAAATAATCTTTGCTTTTCTCCTCACAGCTTGTAAGTCCCCCGGGGAGCAGGGAGCCAGTCTGGCAGCCTTACTTTCAAGATGACCACCAAAAGGGCGGCGCTCACGAGCAGAGGAATGAGGCTGCTGATGAACCAGCTGAACCAGAGGATGCCATTGTCCAGGCCCATGATGCGCATGGTCTCCTTCAGCCGCGCCTCCTTCTCGTACACGATGCCCTTGATGATCACAGCCACCGAGTAGATCCAGGCCAGCGTCATGAATAGGGGCATGGACCGGCTCATCACCCTCAGGAAGCTGGAGGCCCCAGGAAAGGGCGGGGGAGAATTATAGGGAGTGAGATTCAGGCTCAGAGCCCCAGGCCCCCCAGCCGTGCGTGGGAGAGGAAGCCCCGAGACTCAGTGAACAAGGGACAGGCTCGCTGGAATCCCAAATGTACAAGTTATCAAATGCTTCATGAGGAGCACAACGTAGTGTTAACAGTGAGACAAACGACATGCTGCTGAGTCGAGTTTCTCTGGGGCCTGCTTCAGTCACTAGATGACTGTGAGGTGTGGGTTTTTTTAAAGATTAAAACAAAAACCTAAAAACCAACTCCTTCTCTCACAGGAGTTCGACATGCCTTGCACAACTTTTATCACAGATAACCCAGAAATAGACTCCAGGCAGCTCTGGTCAGTCATAATTCAGATTCCAAACTAGAACAGAAAGGCAGTGCCATGAAGTAAAAGGGACACAGAATTTGGACCCTGGAACTCCAGGCCCAAGTCCCAGCTTTACTACTTGGGCACCTAGCAGCTACGTGACCACAGGCAGAGGCACTTAATGCCACTAAGCTCCCCTCCTATCCTCATCTGAAGGTATCCTCTTAGAGTGAATCTTGGCTGAGGGAGATCTTTGGAAAACTCTAATCTTTCTGACGGTGAAAGACAAGATCATTCAGGGTGACTTGGAAAAGCTAGAGTGAGCCACACAAGGAAATAGCCGCTCAGTGCAAAGCAGAGAACAAAACAGAAGAGGAACCCCACCCCTCCTACACTCTGATCTCTACACATGCACACCACAACAGAGACTGAGAGAATTTCCAGAGTTTGGAGGGACATTACAGATCCTAGATGCCTACAACTACACCTCTAGCTGTGCTCTCTCCCAAGAAATCTCTAGGGGGCGGGTGCCTGGTGGCTCAGTCCGCTCAGCGTCTTGACTTTTTAGTTTCAGCTCAGGTCATGATCTCAGGGTCATGGGATCAAGCCCCACACCCGAGTGGAGCCTACTTAAGATTCTCTCTCTCTCCCTCTGCCCCTCCTTTTCCCCTCCCTGCTCTCATTCTCTCTCTTTAAAAAAAAAAAATCACGGTTCCCATAACAAGATCTTGACCGCTTAGTAACTTAGCACTGAAAGATTATCTAAAGTCCAAGATAAAAAGGTCTTGTTCAGTTTTATTTGGATTGTTTCAAAATGCTGTTTATCACTTATAAAGAGTAAGTGCACAAATGGATGCGCAGGCAGCTTTTATAGGTCTAGACCACTGTTCCTGAGTCTGGGGGACATACAAACACGTGTATGTGCCTGCACGTGTTTATCACAACACATCTGAACTTTGCAGACTGAGCAATAACTGACCAAAAGGGCAGCATATGTGAAAAATAGAAGCGCTGGTAACTACAGATGAAAAAGGAGAAAGGATTCCAGGATGTGCACATGTGTGTCAGTGCCGTGGCTGGGACCATCAACTACCGATACCCAGCATCTTATTACCTAAAATCTTCAATGAATTGCAACAGTCTTTTTTTTTTTTTTTTTTTTTGTATCAACACATACGTGAAATACATAAAACCAAAGCATCCGATCTCCTCCTTCGGATATATGTGCACGCATGTGTGTAAGTATGTATGTGCAGGTACTCTCTCTGGGGACAGTGTTACCCAGTTCCATGAGGATAGCGGCTCAGTGGTAACTTACATGTCATCAACGTAACAGGGGTAGGGCATCTGCTGCACATAGACACCGGTTTTCTTCTCAGTGCCCGTCAGCACCCTGATGATCGCCTGTTCCACTACGTCTTGCAAGTAGGCAAAGCCCCCCCAGACATAGCGCATATCCTCAAAGGGGTCAGCCCGAGGACCGGGGTCCCAGTACCTAAAACCAGATCACAGGTCATCAAATATTCCCAAAAAAAAGCCAATCACCCACAATCCCACCACCAAGACAGAACCCCTATTTTCATCTTAAATGTTTATACCTTATTTTCTAGTCTCAAGCATGCACATTTTTTACTTTTTATTTAAATTCAACTAGCCAACATATAGTATGCCATTGGTTTCAGATGGAGAGTTCAATAATTCCTCAGTTGCGTATAACACCCAATGCTCCTCACATCACCTGCCCTCCCTAATGTTCATTACCCAGTTTCCCCATCCCCCATACCTCTCCCCTCCAGCAACCCTCAGTGTGTTTCCAGAGTTAAGAGTCTCTCACGGTTTTCTTTCCTTTCTCATGACATCCCATTCAGTCTTCCCTCCCTTTCCCAATGATCCTCTGTACTGCTTCTTATATTCCACATATGAGTGAAATCACGTGTTTTTAAACAGATATAATGAGAAATGAGCATACCACCACCAAAATGTTGGTTGGGGTTTCCCCCCCCTTCTTTGGCTTCCTAACGTAGCATCAAGTGGACATACCAAAATCTGCTTAATTATTCCCTTTTTTACTGGCAGTTTGCCCTTTTTTGTAAAAATGGGTAATGCTACCGCAGGGAACCTTAATGGCTTTATTTCTTCTTTTCTTCCTGTTGATTTAATGCCATGGGTTTAATTCTCTTGAGCAGAAATGCTGAATCAAAAGATGGTATTTTATGACCTTTGAAATAACTGTCTCTAGCAATGAATGTGCCATTTTCAACAAAATCATGCCACCAATTAGAGTTATTTGGGGGTGAAATTTCTACCAAATTATTACTTAAAACAAAGTGTCTCTAGTCATTTTAGCTGCTCTTGACGTCTCCCAAACTGGCTGGTGTGGTGGGATTGAACTCACCCATCCTTAATTTTATTTGTCCTCTCCACATTGTCAATGTCCATTCGAATCTTGTACTTGACATGATGGGGAAGCTCCACGCTGCCAGGAGTGATTCCAGTGAACACAATACCAGCCCAGAACTTCCGCTCATCCAGCAACTCCATGGACTTGTTGATGAGCCGGACTTCTGTTGCTACCGGTTCGAGCTTGTTCAGGTTGACACACTGACGGAAGAACAGCCTTCATGAGAACTCTGGTGGCCCAGAAAACACACAGCGCCCAAGAGAGACTGTCCTGGGAGGGGCGTGCTAACTGCGTGACAATTCTATCCTCACCCTCTCATCTTCTCCTTAGTCATTTTCCAGTATTCGACTGGGAACAGATCCTTTTGTTTTTTTAACGGCAATTTAAGAGAAATGCTACAAGTATTTAGAGTTAAGTTACTTAGATTGATTTTTGCGGACAGAAAGAGGTTGAAACAATGATCATACCTCATTTTCCTCTGTTTTCTTGGCCATATTCAACCATAACTAACCAAATAAGCAGACCCCAAAAACCCTTATTTGCTCCTATGAAGTCACATAATTTTTAAAACTAGATTTTTAAAATATAATGTATCCTATTAGCTCTCAGATAAGCTTCATAAATAATGCCTTTTTAAGGGCATGCTTTCTTGCCGTGAGGTATTGAGCTATGAAACCTTGGGAAAACCTAGAAGGCAATGGATAGAAACACTTCTTGGAGACCGATAAAGCTAGCATTAGTCTGTTTATTCATTCATTCAGTCATTCAACTAACATTTAGGAGTGTCTTCTGTACACCAAGCCCTATATTGGACTGGAATTTAGCCCAGCATATACTGGAAATAAGATTATACATAATTTCTGAAGTTTCCTGCAATCCAAACCTTATTGTACCATCTCAGAGAAAGAAGCAAAAGACTTTTCCAAAAGATCCATGGAACGGGTTCTCACCTCCATGAAGCGAGAGATCGTCTGGATTGCCTGGTCAGTCTCATTGAAGGCTTCTCTCCAGGTGTACACAGAGCCATTAGCAGACTGGACATCCTCTGGGTGCTTGGCCAGAAATGCAAGGATATCTTTGGCAGTCCAGTCTAAGCCATCCAATTTCTGTTCCCAGAAGTGGTCATTGCTTCTGCTGGCCAACAGCATCTGCCATTCCAATGACAAGGTACGATCAATAAACACCAACTCAGATACTAGTCTAGATACTAAGTCTTATATGATTTATAAAACCTAACCTTTTTACATATGTTGTCTCTTTTATCTTCACAGAAAACTGTGAGGTAGATAACAGTGTTGCCACTTTACAGGAGAGAAGAATACAGAGGTCAAAAAAAAAAAAGTATGATCTTAAACCAAGGCTGAGTTATAATGTTAATAGACATGGAGCTGAGACTCAAAGTTAGACTAGTCTGAATCCAGAGTCCGTGTTTCCAGCCTAGCTTAACAGTGCTGACTACAGTAACAACAGTGATCATACTTACTCTGCACAATTTTTACATTAGATCATTTATGTGTTTTACCTCACCCAGCTCCATGAGGAAGATCTGACTAAAAATTCCCAATTTGCAGATGAGAAAAAATTCCCTAACAAGGTCACACAGCTAAAAAGTAGCAAAGCTGGAGCATGAAACATGGACTCTGATTCTACCATACCTTCCCCCCGCATTATATTTTCTTCTTCTTTTGAGAATCCAGCTGATGACGCCTCATACACACCTTATCTCTAGACTGAATTAAGACTGTTTACTCTGGGAAAATGTTGCCATGATAAAACCAGGTAAAATTTCAGCATGCATGGATTGTGGTGCAGAAGAGGCCTGTCTTCCATGTCTTATTCCCTGGGTTTCCCATGGAAGTCAACATGGAAGAGAAGGACAAAACTAATCTGGTGTTCAACCAGTAGACCCAGAGGGCTGGGGCAGAAGCCTGCACAGGTGTTGCCAGAAAAGGGGGTTAGCTTCAAACTCAGCTCATGGAAAAGGAGAAGCAAGTGTAACTCCTGTCACAGCTTCAAAGGGGAAGATGAAATTCTAGCTCTACTGAAATGGAATCTCTAAGGGGCCAAACACTGCTACTTTTTAAATCAGTCTTATTTCCACTAACAATTTAAGTTTTTCCCCCATGTGGCTTCATATATATTATTTTAATGGGAGCATAATGGTATTATGAGTATATATACTATAATTTCATTAAGTATTCCCATACTGCTAAGAATTTAGCCTATTTCTAATTTCTCACAATAACAATTATTATAGCAATAACATTTCCTCTCATACAGTGACTTCTTTAAAGTTATTTCTGTAGGGTACATCCCCAAGGGTAAAGAGAATGGAGACATACAGGATAGCACTTTTTTTTATGGCTCTTGTAATTCTCATCCCAAATTGCTTTCCTATAGGGAGTAACAATTTACAATATCATCAGTAAGACATGTGAAGTATTTTTGTTAACATGACAAATTTTTACCTCACAAAATTCACAAGGGTATTGGTTAGTAATTCTGAAATGGCTTTCTTTGGAGACTCGAACAAGTAAGAACTGAATGAAGACACACGGCATTTGGGGTTAGGCCTGCCTTGCCCAGTGTGGCATCTGAGCAATATGGTTCAGGAAGGCAGCAAGACGGGAAAGATGTGCCCCGTGAGACCACCGATCACGTGGCCATTCTTGGGTACTTGGGGGATCAAGAGACCTAAGATCACCCTCAGGAGTGGTAGCCAAGGAGAAAGCAGGGTCTTGAGATGAAGGAGGCAAAGAGCAGCTCAGAAAGGAGAACAGTTTAGTGTCACTGGGTTTCGTGACTCAGCACAGAAGTGCCTCCCGAACTGGGGGGTGATGCAGTGCAGGCAGACACAGCTGAAAACAGCAGAAAGATAAGAGCTACCACAAAGTAGAATGGTGGTTGCCAGGGGCTGGGAGGGAGGGAAATGGGTAGGTCAAATGGTACAAAGTTTCAGTTACGAAGTATGAGTAAGTTCAGGAGATTTAATGCACAGCAGAATGACCGTAGTTACAAACACTGTACTGTTGGGGTGCCTGGTGGCTCAGTCAGTTAAGCATCCAACTCTGGTACTGGGCTAGGGTCATGGTCACTAGGTCCTGGATTGAGCCCAGTGTCAGGCTCAGCACTTAGTGTGGAGTCTGCTTTCCCTCTTCATCTGCCCCTCTCCTGGCTCACTTGCACGCTCCTACTAATAAATAAATCTTAAAAAAAAATACTATATGCTTGAAATTTGCTAAGAGGCTACTTTGTGAGGTAACATATGTTAATTAGCTTGATTTGTGATGACCATTTCACAACGTACACTATATCAGAATGTGTTGTACAGCTTAAGAATATACAATTTTTATATATCAATTGCACTTCAATAAAGCTGAAAAAAGAAAGGAACACAAGAGCTACCCCAAAAGAAGCAGAAGCCTCAGGCATTACCTCACATACCAGACTCGAGACTATAGCGGGTACAGAGGACTGAGCAGCCCAAGCTCGTGGACTTAGAGAAACACTCCTTCAGAAAGAAGAGAGCAGCTGAGAGGCTCCTTCAACTTCCACCCACAGACTGAGGAGTCCCAAGTCAGTGTCTCCAGCTGAACCACCTTCCTGCACTCTGGGCCTCAGTACCCATGGGCCCATTGGACATCCCCACCATCTTCCTGCTAGAAATCTTTCCCCCTCCACAATCAAGCAACCACGAGGCTTTACCTCCCATGGAAGCCTTGGTCCCCCACTTGGCTAATCTCCCTGGGTATCACACTTCCCACCCCCTGCTCTGAACCAGGGCATCAGGGGAGAATCCTAAGCCTGGAAGAGTAGCTTTCAAGTAGGCACTGCCTCTAAAACCCAGCTGCCCCCTCTTATCGATGAGGTGTCAAGACAAGAAACCTGGTAAAATCCATTCCTGCTTCTTAATGGCAGCAGAAACAAAAGAAAAAGGCCTCCCTCACCATGGAGATAGGAAATAGTCAAATGACTCTCTGACTCAGCCCGAGGCAGGGATGATGTGATTAAATGGCACTCAGGCTCATACAAAGGAAACATTCTGTTCTTGCTCAGACTCCTCCGCTTTTGAATCCAATTGTCTCTAGAGCACTCATCCCTTTCAAGGGGCTCAGAAGCACTCAGGGCAATTCCCCTCCACACCTCAACGGTGGCTCAGCACTCACACAGCGCCTTAGGAGGGAGAACCCAGGCCTTTGTGTCAAGAACTACCAAGATACAGGAAGAATAAATAAGATGCGGTGGTTGGCTTTAGGACCAGAGCTGACAATAGGCAGGGGCCTACAATCACCAATACCAACCCTCACCAAGTTTCTTGGAAAACTGATTTTTGACCACCGGACACAGGGATGTGGGTGTGCATGAAAGAGTCATCCATGCACTATCACCGGCAGCTGGAGCTCTGCTATTAATACATCTATCCTGGTTAAATGTAAGAACTCCCTTCTCAGTTACCTCTAACAAAGTGACCAGAAACTCACCTCTCTAGCATCAAGCAGGCACATAGTAATCCGAGGGACACTCACCCGAACAAGGTCCATTTCTGGGTTACTCTCCATGAAGGTCCAGATCTTGGGGCTGAGCTCTTCCCACATGCCTTGCATATCATGAAACACGGCCAGTTCCTGAAAGGTCTTATTCACCTGAAGTCAGTTGGGGAGCCAAAGGCAGCAGGAAAAAAGGAGAGGCAGAGCCATGAGATATTAGGCTGACCCTGGCAAGATGCTCCGTCACTGTTTCCAGTCTTCCCCATCCCTAAGAATGCCTGCAGCAATGACTCAAATACCCAAGGCTGGAGAGCTGGCCCTCCACAGTCAGTTCTGGCCTGGCCACGCTTGTGGTTCTCCCTCTTTGGAAACCCCGAAAAGCCATGAGCATAGTCGATATAATCCATTTGAAGCCACCTTCATCTTTTTGCTATAACCCTAGGAGGATTCTGGAGAGGGATTTCTGGGCCTGGGCAACCTACCTCAGCCATAACCTGTCTAGTGGCTGGAGTGTCAGGTGTATACAGGATCTTCCCAACAAGCAGAGGCTTGAGAGCTTTCCAAATGATGCGGGAAAGAGGACTGGACTCCAAATTCTTCATCAAGTCATTGCAATAAGGAGCTATGAAGACAATGAAAGGCAGATATTCACATGCACGGTCATAAACTTGTGGGAACTAAAAAGGGCTCTAGAGCTAGCCAAACAGTCCTGGGTTCAAATCCCAGCTCCACCACTTATGAGCTACATAACAAATGCCTTCACTTGTCTGAGCCTCAATTTGCTCCTCTGTTAAAATAAAGTTACTATGTACTTGGCAGAGATGTGGTGAGGATTAACAGATGTTATCAAGAGAGCCCCCACAGGAATGCTTGACAAGTAATCAGAGCTTATTATAGAGAGGGATAACTCATAACCAAGAAGATCTAGAAAAATGTTTTTACTATGCACATACATGCATAACTCTGGATTCATAATCTCATGTCAGCCTGCCTACTCATTTTCATTGAGAACAGAGAGATGAATTTAGTCTTTAGTTTTCTAGCAAAAATAAAACACTTCCCTTAACACGTGTCATCACAAGTATATCTAATATACGTAATAAAAATTCCTAATGGAAAAATCCAAAGTTATAATAGACAATGAGGTTTGGTTACCCAGAATGATTTCTGAATTTTTTTTTTAAATTTCATTTTTGGTTCTTTTGGATGGCAAGCATCCTCTATATGCTGCAGAGAGGATACATTAAAAAAAAAAAAAAAAGGATTTGCTCATAGTTGTATCTGCTTTGCAAATGAAGGTTCCCTTGGGTTGACTTACAAGTGAGGGAGCAGAGCGGATGGCATTTCAGAAAACTGTGTCTAACGCCATCCCCTTCAGGCTTGCAAAGCAGCCTGCTATGTCTGGAGTGCTTTACTCCAGAGAAGAAGAATAGGTTCTTGTGTTACAGTAATGCACAAAAAGCTGCCTCACTCAGTGTCTGAAAGAGACACCTGCGGTTGGAAATGGAGAAAGGTTCACTTGCATCATGTTTTCAAGGAAAAGGATGCCATTGTCTAAAACTGTAACACTGGCTCCTTGCTGCCACCAGACACAGAACACACATCCCCACAAAACCATCCAAGTGTGAGCAGTAGATATGGAGTTACAAGATTCTTTAACACCACCTTGCAACTAAGCACCAAAAACAAACAGCAGATCAAATGTCTGAGTCTGACGGTACACACGCCATGTTAACAGAGGCCATGTGGTTTACGGGGGGAAAAGCACCGGGCCAGCCCGATCTGGGCTTAACCCCGGATCTTGTGGATTTGCTACGGTGTGACTCTGATCAAGTCACTTAACCTTGCTGAGCCTATAAAATGTGGGTTGTACAACCTTCCTTGTAGGGTTCATGGAAGGGTTAAATGAGAAAACTTCAACAGAATGCCCAGTACACAGGAAATGTTCCCTGAATGTTAGCTTTTATTGCTGTCATTATCACTCTTATTTCAAAGTTTTTAATATAAAGCATGCCTGGGCGGGGGTAGAGGAGCACAAAGAAGAAGATCCTTGATTTCTCTGGGAACTCCCCTCCTATAAGCCCCAGGAAACTGCGGAGCTGGGCTTTCACTCACTCTTGAATTTAATAAACACACCATGTACCTGAGATGCGCCAGGCCCCATTCAAAGCAGGGGGGATAGTTCACTGATAAGGAAAAGACTCCTCTAGGAGCTCAGCCTCCTGGGCAAACAGATGCATACATCTTCAGTGGTGCCTCAGAGCACAAGGGTAAACACTAGGGAGGAGGCACAAGGGACCCAGAATAGCACTAAGCAGGGTGGGGGCCAGCCGGCCAGGGGTTCCATCTATGCAGACACTCACTTGTAGAATTGTCATAAAAGCTGCCAGCATCTTCATCCGTGCCGTTGCCACCAAAAAGGGCTTTGTAGTTGTTGTCCTCGTACCAGTTGAGGGACTTGATCTTCAGGCCGCCCCCCTCGGGATGGCCACAGACGATGCGGGACACAGCTTGGTAGATCTGGGTGGACGAGCTGGAGCTGTTCGCATTGGTCAGGAATAGGACTTCCTGCCGCATGTCACTCCAGCTGTTCATGCTCAACAGCTGGTGGCCGTGATCAGGAGGAGAAAGGGAAGGAGGAGGGAAGGAGGAGAAGAGGGTATCACGAGGGTGGGGGAAAGAAAGAAAGAAAGCTTATTTTCTTGACCTCTCCAGAGCCACACCCCAGAACATACTGTGTCCTGTCCTCTGAGCCTTGTGATGGGATCCACAGAACCCTGCTACTCTGCTGGGGACCAGTGAGGGGTTATCGGCAAGGTGTGGATCTATCCAAGTACATTCAAATCTGCACCTTCACAAGACACCCAGGTGATCCCTATGCAAAGTAAAGGTTGAGTAGCAGAAACCAGAAGTCAATGGAGCCCCCTGGGGATGGGCTTTACTTCATTTGGATTATCTTCGGGCAGACGGAAGAGAAGGCTTTCTCTGAACAGTCATGTGTTCACATATATCTGTGAGGAACTGCTCATATCCTAGAGCATGTCCTCACCTCTAAAACACCTTCAACTTCCCTGTGGAAACTGAGGAGGCCTCTGTGCCTTGGAGGAAAGGCAGAGGGTATGAAGTGCCCATCCTGGTCACAGTGAAGTGCTGGACGACACGAGAAGCATAACACGGGCGACTCGAGGCTGTGTCCCAACCCCGGGCCTCATTCACTTCCAGCCTTACAAAAGTCACTTCCTGAGGGCCCCCACTTCTCGCCAAGATGATGAAGATAAACAGAGCATGGGGCAGAGTAATCATAAGGAACAGAAGGCCCTGAACAGGATGAGTCCCACGTTCCTGCAGCCGCGGGCTGCGTCTGTGACTCACACCAGACTGGCGCTTTGTCTCAGAGACAAATGTGCTCCGGCACCTTGTAGAGTTCCTGGCCCAATTGTTCTCATCATTAAATATTTATCACGCACTTTGCATTTCTACATATTCCACAATAAATCAGTAATACACCTCTACATTCCCTGAAAGGTCACTTGATGTTCTCACCACCTGACAGAGCCATGGAGGGCAGAGGAGAGACCCAGGGCCCTGCCCACGTCCTATAGAAGGCCTAAATTCTGGCACCACGTGCCCAGTTTTCTGTCTCAGCCTCCTGGTTCCTTAGGGTCCCATGGTCCTTGATACTCTAGATCCTGACTTTGCCTTTTGCCTCCAGGGGACAAACCAGGGACTCCAGGGGCAGGTCAGAAGTCACAAACATTTCTCCCTCCAAAGAGGGTATATCTGACACATACTACAAGATCACAGTTAGGTGGCCAGCTTTTCCTTACTTTATCTTTTCATCACTTGGATGAGGCATCTACACAGGGAGGAGAGAGGTCACCAGACAACTCTTCCTTTTGTTGGTGGGTGAACAGCCCTGGAGATGTTTTAGTGATAGTAAGTGAGAGCCACTCACTTCCCTTTCCACAGACTGCCTCACTACCACCAGCCCACTGGCCCCCAACCGAAAGAACAAATTTCTTCCCACATAAAACCAGTACATTTTTGGACAGAGGCACCAAAACGACAGAATTATTCCAGACCGTTGGCTCTTTCCAGCACCTGTCTCGGGGCAAACTCCTACTCATTTTCCTACACCTCAGCTCACACTCCACAATTCCTCCGTGAAGCACTCCTACTCATGGGGAAGGGTGGCCATTTGTCCTTCAGCCCACGAAAGACGGTGTTTGATAATTCTCTGTGGACTGAATGGCTGGCTGACTACTTTCTCAAGACTCTTCAACGGCCCCCTTCTTTCCATGCCCTCACCTTAGTCTCTTCTCAATTTAAGAGCCAGAACGTAAACAGCCTCATACTCTATGTCACGTCATATGCCCTCTGCTCCAAACCCCCCACTGGCTTCCATCTTGCTCAGCAAAAATCCAGCCTTACCAGGCCTGCACGGTGCTCACCTCCTTCCTGCGCCTCAGCTCCCAGCGCCCTCTCCCTCGCTCCCTCACCATGCTCCTTCCTGGATCTTTAAATACACTCCTTAATCATGCCCTACCTCAGTGTCTTTGTATCTGTTCCCGCTTGGAGCAGACAGTATGTGGTCATTTCTTCGGGTCCAACTGTCCCCTCGTCAGAGACAACTCCTCTAATCACCCCTTTGAAACACCTCAGCACCCTCTATCCTTCTTACCCTGTTTTATTTTTCTGCAGCACATTATACGCTGACCTGTTTATTTCCTTCTCTGACCATGCATGTCCTTCTTTGAAGAGTATCCTTTCTATTCTAGTCTAGTTTCCATCAGAGTTCATCACACAAAAAGGAGGCTAAAGGCAGAAGGAACATAGGATTTGTAGTCCAACAGTCCTAGGTTCAAATCCTAGCTTATGCCAATTAACTATATGACTGTAAGTCCCACTCTTCTAAGCCTCCGTGCCATCCCTAAGATGGGAAGAATAAGGCCCACTCACGTTTGTCATGTGAATGATACAGGGAAATTGGGGGAAACTGCACAAGCCAGGGGGAGGTCCTTGGAAATTGCTAGCTCCCTTTTCCTACCGAGGGTGGTACTTTGGTCAAAACATCCAACTTTCTTTCAAACACTATACAGATACACACGTGCATTTATTTATGGTCTGTCCATTTGTCTCAGGGAAATAGCAAGTTTGACAATAAGTTACTCATGGTCACGAGGGCTTGAAAGTATTCCACGGAGAGGTGTGGGTGGCCCTTGCTCAGCCTGGCCCAGGGAGCAAGCAGGGCACAAGGAAGCAGCTGCCAAGAAAAATGATATATGGCTCAATGGAGAGTTTCTGCCTCATCAGCAATGGGAACATTGCAGGCTTTCAATTATTTTTCTTACCCCGGACAAAAGGCAGGCCAGTGATTTAAGAGAAAACACTGTACCCAAGACCCTAAATTTAGAGACACCCTCCCATATCAAGTCTCTGCTCTGCTTGCTCTAAGGCTGGAGGGAAGCTGGGAGTGCACAGGGTATACTGGAGCCCGCTAATGGGACCTGAGAGAAATGGCTACGGACTTGCAGGTCATTTTCTGTTTTTCTTTCTGCCTTCTGGAAGAGCCCCAGGTGATCCAGCTTCTGCACCTACATAAAGGTCACCAGCATTCACAAGCAGAATAACAAACAGCAGGCTGGAAAGCACTTCTCCTGAAAGGGACCCAAAACCCAAGTCTCTTCAGTCACACACCCATGATCAGAATTCAAAGAAAAAAAGCAAACAACTTAAAGCAATACACCAAATTGTCGATAGTACTCAATCTCCGTGTTTTCTAAATGTTCTTTGGAACATTTTGAACATACAATACTTTTATTCTTGGAAACCTAAATTTTGATATTTGAGAAAAATAAAACAAATACCAAAATAATGATTTAGAGAAACAATTCAAAATAAGACTGGACCAAGTCTGAGAAGAGTATTCCCATCCACTGTCCTGGACATTTAGGCCTGATTGTTTCTGATCGCCACCTCCCACTCAGTTCCAGACAGCTCCTCCTCTCCAAGTCTAACCGGATACAAGGTTGGGCGTCACAGACAGGAAGCACATGCAGGCTGGCAGGCAGAGAAAAGGTTAACTGCTTTTGGCAGCACCTACAGGCCCCCGATCTTGCGAATATAAGGTTATTCTGATATGTTTGTCAACATGCAGACCCAAAAGGCAAATCTGACTTGATGCTCATCAAGAAATGACATTCCCGGGACACCTGGGTGGCTCAGTTGGTTAAGCAGCTGCCTTCGGCTCAGGTCATGATCCCAGCGTCCTGGGATCGAGTCCCACACCGGGCTCCTTGCTCAGCAGGGAGCCTGCTTCTCCCTCTGCCTCTGCCTGCCATTCGGTCTGCCTGTGCTCACTCTCTCCCCCGCTTTCTCTCTGATAAATAAATAAAATTAAAAAAAAAAAAAAAAGAAAGAAAGAAAAAGAAAAAGAAATGACATTCCCAAAGGAGAACATCAGAGGCCAGGTGTTTACAGCGGAAGGTCTGAATGAGGGGTATACTCTATTAGTTGGCAAACAAATGTTTTGGTAAAAAGACTGGCCTTGCTACTGAAGAAGAAATATGGTTAAGTGGCTGGTGAGACAAGGAGTCATAAACTAAGGGCAGGGAATAACACTAGGAGAAAGTTCTAAATCAGGTACTGAACCTTCAACCACAAACTAATTAGCTCTGAGACATCTCTACATCTTGGTTTTTTCATCTCTATAGTAAAGAGCTCCACCCGGGTAATTTTTAAGATACAGATGCTTCTGAAATTGATTTTATGGGTCACACAATATTCAAATCAAAAGGACCCTCTAAGCACACTCAGGGTGAAGAAAAATCCATAGTGGTCTGCCTCCTGGGGCTGGAAAGACACAACTTACTTACCTGCTGGATCAAACTCCCAAGACTATCCAGCAAAGTTCCTGTGGCTTTACTCAGTTCCTTGCTCGGGATGGGAGAGGTAGAGTTTAGCTCCCTCTGGAATGAGAAGAAAAAAAAAAAAAAACTTTGTTTCTAAGCTTAAATATAAACCTGAACTCTCTACTGAAAATAAACAAGTTAATTAAAACCACTCACAATCTTGAGTTTAAAACACAAGAAACCCACTCCTAACCAAAATAAGACACTAAAATTATTCTAACTGCCAGTCTGTAGGTTGTTTCAAATAAGAATTATCTTCAGATAAGAAACTAATCTTCTGACAAATGCTTTTAAATGGTGTAGAAATATCTATTTAAAACTATTTGATATGCAACAAATAAAACCATCTCATGCTGGGGTGTGTGTGTGCGTGTGCACGTGCTCCCCAGGCAACTGTGACCACAAATTCCCAACTCCATCTGCAAGATGGGCAATAGAGAAATGACCTTGACAAGCAAGTTCGTAATGGCGCACAAGAAAGAAAGAATATGTAAAGTTTAAAGCTGCCAAAAGCACAGAAAGGAGAAATTCTCGCTCATTCCACTCAAACCAGCACTCACACTGGAAATTAGATACAGAACGCTTATTTTTTTTAAATCTACTTTTAGTCAGATCTTTATGTTTACTCATGTGTATATGTAATTGCTGTTATATGCCACTTAGTTTCACAGCAAATATAAGAAAATAATTAATTGGGCCCAAGGAAAAGATTAGTTAGGACAGAAAGCCTAAGCTAGAGAAGAAAAAGAACAAGGATGCATGGACCCTGAAGCCAGAGCGGCAAGAGCTGAGGAGCCTCAAATTCGAGTTCTGAGTTTTCAGGCCTCCAAAAAAAAAAAAAAGACCTAAGGTGAGTTTCATCATTTTCATCATTTTATTTGTCAAACAGAAAAAAAAAGGTTTCTGGGAAAACCCATCTTTCCTTGGCACTTCTGTGGGCTTCGTTTTACTTATTAATATCATCTACCTCTTTAGAGAAGGCTGGGCTACTTTTTTTTTTTTTTAAGATTTCATTTATTTATTTGACAGACAGAGATCACAAGCAGGCAGAGAGGCAGGCAGAGAGAGAGAAGGAAGTAGGCTCCCTGCTGAGCAGAGAGCCCGATGTGGGGCTTGATCCCAGGACCCTGAGATCATAACCTGAGCCAAAGGCAGAGGCTTTAACCCACGAGCCACCCAGGCGCCCCTGGGCTTTTTTTTTTTTTTTTAATTTATTTTAGAGAGAGAGAGCATGAGCACCGTGAGGAGCAAAGGGAGAGAAACTCAAGCAGAACCTGTGCTGAGCATGGAGGCTGATGCAGGGCTCAATCCCACGACCCAGAGATCATGACATGAGCTGAAATTGAGAGCTGGACACTTAAATGACAGAGCCACTAGGCAATCCAAGGCTGGGCTATTTTGCTCTTTGTCTTGTGTCAAGGAATGTTGTGAAATCATCTTACAGACTGTGGAAAATAGCTGGAAGTGGATAGAAATCATTATAATCTAAGAAACAGCAGCTGGGGGATGTTCCTTTAAAAAGAACTCCAGGAGAAGGGGAGCCCCTGGGTGTCTCAGTTGGTTAAGCAGCTACCTTTGGGTAGCTGAGGGTCATGATCTCAGGGTCCTGGGATTGAGCCCCACCCTGGACCCCACCACGCTGGACTCCCTCCCACCGGGGAGCCTGTTTCTCTCTCTCCTTCCCACTGTGCTCTCTCTCACTATCTGTCATATCTCCATCTCTCTAATAAATAAAATCTTAATAAATAGATAGACATAACTCCAGGGGCACCTGGGTGGCTCCGTCGGTTAAGGAACTTGACCTCAGCTCAGGTGTTGATCTCAAGATCATGAGTTCAAGCCCCCTCCTTGGCTTCATGCTGGGTGTGGAGCCCACTTAAAAATAAAAAATAAAATAAAACAAAATAGAATAGGATAAAATAAAAGTCCAAATACAGAAAATTGGAATTAGAAGTTAGTACCATGATGATCATCATACTATCCATACTATCCTGAATGTATATTTCTGATAATATCCGTCTAATGGTTCTATGAAAGAATCTGTCCGGCCTGGTTCATGAGCTCTCCTAGAATGGCTTAATCACCAGGGTCCACCTTTCCCACACTCCCCATCCTCAGATGGGCCTCCAATTCCCCTTCACCACTATACTCAAGTAGGTCTCCGTGATGCCACTCACCGATTATGTTAATGATCTTTCCTTCAATTAAGTAATCCTGAGCAAAAACAAGTGGGAGATTTTTGGTTTTTTCACTTTCTTACTACAAGTTTACATCATCACTAAAGGTTAACATATTAAAAGTTGACCCTGCAGAACCTACAATAAGAAAACTTTCACAAACTGAGAGGTCTTCCTTGGAAGGCATGGGAGATAAAGTGTCTCTGCTTACATCAGGCCCACAACAGGATGCACGCTCACGATTGTGCAACAAAACAAAACAACAAAAAAAGTCAAATTAACTTAATGTCCTTTTTCACAACTTAAATTTGGTAGCCCATCCATTTCTTTATAAAATCTGAATGGAAAAAAGATTCTGATGATTCTTGTCACTCTGTCCCTTCTTCTCTGGTTATGGAGACCTGGGGTGGCTACAGAACCCCAGGCAAATGTCTCGAACTCCGCACGGCCTGATTTCTGCAGCTACATGGCAGTGTTCATGGTGTGCAGATGTGCTAGTGGTATCAAGAATGCTGAACAAGAGGGTGCGTGCAGAGCACCTCACGCAGCACCTGGCACACAGTGAGCCCTCACAGTTCTCAGAAAGGTCACCTTTGCCTTCCTCTTCCCTTCCCTAAAAGTTTCCTACCAAAACTGAAGGATTTTCTAGTTCTTGAAAAGACACTCATCTTCCCTTCTGTTTCCTGGCTAGCTCTCGAACTGCTGAGGGGCCCTCCCTCCACTGAAAAGAGAGCTAAAGGTGTCATCTCAAAGCACATCAGCCATACCAATGTGCTATTTCTAACATTAGAAATCCTCTTCAGTGCAAGACTAAGACGTTAATTCCTGAAGGCTTGAGATGAATGCTCCTTTCCTCCCTACGCCCCCTTTCCCCTCAGTGTTTGCAAAACTGTGAAACAAAAGATGTTAAGCAGATGAAATGCATACTTAAGTAATGTTGAGTGGATGCAATACAACTACAGATGTATATTTATATCACACATGCACACATATAAACTTGCTCCAAGGTTGACATTTAAACTGAAAAACTGGAAGGAAAAATCCTCACCTACATTGAAGTACACGTGTATATCTATCCCTACATAAATACACTCATGTACATGCACACTCCATTTATCTTAATGCATATGTATGTGTACCTTCTATTTATAGTGATATTGATTTTTACCTTTACAGTAGATATAATTTCTCAGTCTACTAAGCAAAAGAAAGGAATCTACAAAAAGAGACTATTAAATTGAAATGGTACCAACTGCCCTTGATGACAACCAAAATCATGGTGGACAACTGTGAAGAAGCAGCTTCCGCAGATGGATCCGGTGTGGTCTCAGAGCTCTCACACCAGCACCTGCTGCCATGTTCGTCCAGCGCAGCCTCCCAGCCCTCAGAGACCTGCTGATTCAGAATCGAGGCATGCGAGCCGAGAAGCCTCGGGAATTTTTTGCACAGAGAAGTTTGAGAACCTCTAAGCCATAGCCCCCTGGACGATGTTCATGCCTCTTTTTCACAGTCTGCTTTTCATGAAGGAGGTCGTTTGTGTATTCCATGTCTGGTCAGCACAACGCTGTCTGCTTTGGATGGTGAAGCACTGAAAAGAGGCCAAGCCATTCACAGCTATGCCACTGGCCTGTTGTCACCATTAGCATCCCATCCCCTGAAGGGTACAATCAATCAGCAGTTCATGTTGTTCTTAGATGACGTCCTTCCTCATCTGAATGAATTTAAACTTTCATAGGTACTAATTTTCCCTTGGGGGTTTTCAACTTAAATGTCTTAACCTTTGAGGCAGGCTTCTTATTCTTGTTTTAAAAGCTACACAAGGGGCGCCTGGGTGGCTTAGTCGGTTAAGCATCTGCCTTTGGCTCAGGTCACGATCCCAGAGTCCTGGGATCAAGCCCCACATCAGGCCTCCTGCTCATTGGGAGCCTGCTTCTCCCTCTTCCCCCTGCTTATGGTCTCTCTTGCTATTTCTGTCACTATCTCTCTCTCTCTCTGAAATAAGTAAATTAAAATAAAATATTCAAAAGCTATACAATTCAGGAAAGCTGAATTCAGCAAAGCATGACTGTTTAGCCCATGAACAACACCTATGACCACACACATAAATATGAAGACTTCATTCCATTTACCATGGATATCAAACCTTGACATATTCAGACACAAATGCAATACCGCATCATATGGCTGTCAATAGTCTGAGCTCTAGTTTACTTCTTTTTTATTTTTTTTAAGATTTTATTTATTTATTTGACAGAGAGAGAGCTCACAAGTAGGCAGAGAGGCAGGCAGAGAGAGAAGAAGGGAAGCAGGCTCCCTGCTGAGCAGAGAGTCCAGACTCAGAGAGTGGGACTCTGGGATCATGACCCGAGCTGAAGGCAGAGGCTTTAACCCACTGAGCCACCCAGGTGCCCCTCTGGTTTACTTCTAATTTAGGTTTTGGTCTCTAAGAGAAACATTGGCTAAAGTCATCCATAAGTAATAGGCAGAACAATCAACGTCATTATTAGAATCCTTTTTTACACTAATTGTTGTTTGAGATTAAATGTGCAGTATTCATGAACAGAAGTACTCACAACCTATTGTCAATACAAATAAATTCCCATTTTCAAAGATGTGTTGGAATTACACACTGGTGTGGGTTGACAAGACAGGGTTTTAAAAAAAAATTCATATGCAGCATTGTTTAAGAGCTCAGCATATCCAGATATTTTGTTCAGGACTTCATTTTACTTTTCTGTGCTTGGATGTTATAAAATACAGAGAAAGACTGATGAGAATCTGCAAACTAAATATTATAAATTCATGGGGGAAAGACAGGCTACTTAATTACTGTCGCTGGGACTAGTTGTTCATGTCAGAAAAATTAGAAAGTTTTCCATCTCACACCACTATACAAAATTAAGTTCTTGGCAGATTATAAAGCTAAAAGTAAAAGATGAAAGTTGCAAATATATAAGAGAAGATGTCTTTATGAACTCGGTGTAGAAAAGGCCTTCTTAAAATATAAAAAGTCCAAACCAAAGTGGAAAAAAATGACTTCAACTTTTAAAAGTAGAAACTGCACCAAAAGACACCATAAGCATTGTGGAAAAAATAAGCCAGAGACTGGAAGAACAGATTTTTATTTTTTTGGAAGAACAGATTTTTTAAAATTTCGGTATTTAAACGAAATACCAGGTAGCAGTTAAAATGAATCAAATGCCTCAGGTATCAATACTGATTAATCTCAACAGGATAATGTGGAGTGAAAAAGACAAGCTGCAGGTGAATATACACGTTTCCACAATGTGAACACCTACAAACCAACAGGGTATGCTGTTATTACCGAATGCAAATACATCTACATGATAGAAAGCAGAAAAGCAAGCAACTCCAGGGGAGTGTCTGAGGGAAAGAGGGGGCATAGACAATGCCTGTAAGGCTTTATTTTGAAAAGAATCAGAAGCAAGCAAGGTGGACAACAGATGATGTTGTGTGCAAGGGTGTTCTCTGTGCCTTTTTGAAGTTTTCACTAGTTCATACGTTCTAATTAAATGAGAGACTAGAAGAGTGAGAGAGGAGGAAAGGAAACAGAGCAGGCAGGAGTGGAAGAAAGGTCAAGAGTGGAAGCTGGCTTGACTACATATCTGATCTGAAAGAAGTCTAAGCTCCTTGAATAAAACTGACCCCAGGAAACATGCCCTGAAACTGGGTCACAAAAATGAGGTCTGAGAACCACGTGCTTGCACCTACTATGAACTGTGGCCTCCTGCTAATACTTGACAAAGGCAGGCAAAGCTTGCCAACTAATATTTTGGAAGAGTTCCAGTAAACAATCTGTAGTTCGGAATTCCTACTATTATTTTTCCTAAACAAAAACATTCCCTTGGCTATGAACTCACATGGTCCCCATTAACCATAGGAGGCAAGTGATTTTCTCATATGATGAAATAGGGAAAGAGACTGAAGATAAAACCTTTAGTGAGGGACTACATGACCTATGTTAAGCTAACCAGAATTCATGTATCATTTGATATTTTTAGAGCATAACTAAGTATTGTAATATCATTACAGGAAGAATAGACAAAAGCATATTCTATTACCCAAAAGGCACCCACCCACTTCTGCAGTGTGTCAACACTGCCTAAAAGCATGACATTCTGGAATACTGTCCCTAGAATGACAAAGGCCATCGTGCCCCATCTTTCTTGGGTCTAGCACATGATTTCATTATAGTCTTTCTATCCTAGTAGCTTAGCTAAATTGTAAAAGATTGAAAATTTAAAAGGCAGTAACCTAGCCAAGTCAATTTGACTTTAATTTCTGAGCTGATGTTTCATCTCAACCCAGCATCCAACATAGCTCCTGGCACAGAATAATCTGGTGCCCAGTAAATGTGCATGGAAGAAAAACCAAAAGCAAAAGAGAAGCACTTCAGGAGAGCAGGAAATGGACTGGTGTGAGTCCTGATTCAAAGGTCATTCAAATTCACCTCATCAAGTCACTCACCCTCTGGAGCCTTTCAGTGGGTTCACTTGCTCTAACAGATGAGGCCCAACAGCCTAACACAGATCCTGAAAGTTGGCCTCTAACCTGTGGTCACCTCCGCAGCACCCTGGCTCACCATTCCTTCTATCAGCAAACTCCCCATAGTTATATCTGCTCCACTCAGAACTCTGCGTTTCCCCTTACCACCACCTTCATTTCTCTCTCCACACTAGACCCCATACACAAGCCAGGTTCAGGAACATTCTTCTCCCTGCTCTTTACTTGATTGAACTCTATTTTTTAGGTCCCAGCTTAACAGATGCTTCTTTCCTGATCCTCAAAGACTGGGTTAGTGTGGGTTAGGCCTACATAACACCCAGCAGAGGATGCATCTGCTCTGTTCCTGATCTGTCCCATCCACTGCCCACCAGCAGGGAAACAAAGAAAGCTGTATCTTGCTCACCACAGCCCCCCACCCCAGTGCATGGCACAGATTAGGGCTCAATATTTGTTGAATGAATTAATTTGTTTGTTTATATATAATCACTATATAAAATAAAGACTGGGAGAGATTACCAATGCATTGAGAAGCTACAGCCAAATGGAAATAGAAGACAGAACACCTACGAAATTAAATGTAATTGAAAACTCCTTTCAATTTACAAAAATCTTATTTCCATCCAAGTTTTTCAGGGACCCTACTACTAAATAATGTGGATGCATATGTATTTGAATAGGATTTTTAATATAATGCACAATTTTATTTTTCCCCTGGGAATACATGTTACAAGGTGTTCATGAGGACATGTCAAACTTCCCTTACTCTCAAAGAAGGCTAAAAACCTCTACTTCTGCCCATATTCAGAAAATCCAACTAAGGGCCAAGATTTTATGTATTAGCTCAACCTGAAAAAAAGTAAGCCAGATACCAGGAACAGAGACTACTGCCATCCAGAAAATGTCTACCTCTTTCCAATGATTCATATGACAAGGAAGTTTTCCTTTGAGGGACATTTTAATATTTCTAACCAAAGTAGAAAACTTTTAAAACTCATGTCTGAGAGAGGTACTAATCTTTTAAAAACAACTCAAAAACTTAAATATTAACTTTTAAATTTGATGTGTTTAATGCAATTAAAATAATTTTTTGCTATTTCTTTTTTTAAAAAAAGATTTATTAACTCATTTGAGAAAGAAGAAGAGAGAGAGGGAGTGCACGGGAGACGGGGGCAGAGGGAAAGGGAGCAAGAACCCTGAGCAGACTCCGCACTGAGTGTGGAACCCAATAGAGGGCTCAATCTCAAGACACTGAGATCATGACCTAAGCCAAGAGTCAGAGGCTTAACCCATGGCACCACCCAAGTGCCCCAATTTTTTTGCTATTTCTAAACACAGTTTAATATATCTATTACCACATAATTCAGGACCAAAATCAAACCGAAAACTTAATTTCAGAAATAGCAGTACTTTTCAAGGAAGAAACAGTCTGAAGCAGAAATGTCTACACATATGGAGTAGAGTAAGTCCTATTAATACTGTTTAATTCACCCATTTATCTCCAGTTGTGTGCTCCCTTTTTCCTATAGGAATTAAGGAAACAGTTAACATTATTTATTTATTTATTTGACAGAGAGAGAATGAGAGAGTACAAGCTGGGGGAGCTACAGAGGGAGAAGAAGACTCCCCACAGATCAGGGAGCCCAACGCAGGGTTTCATCCCAGGACCCCAAGACCATGACTTGAGCCAAAGGAAGATGCTTAATCAGCTGAGCCACTCGAGTGCCCCTAAACACACAGGCTTAAGAGTAAATCTATGAGGTGTGTCATTCTACCATTTACCAAATGATAAGGATTGCAATGGACTGCTGGATGAAAGCATATGCTGTGAACAGATGGGCAGTACAACCAAACAACACCAAACAAAATCTAATACTTATCACAAATGTATGAATTTTATGCAGAAGGAGAAAAGCAACAACTTTCTCCTGCAAAAAAATTCACACAGATGCTTAAGGACTGTATGGGATAAGCTGAAGTATGTAGCCCCCAAAATGAATGAGCCATGCCCCTCTGTGTTCTAAGTCTTTGTCTAAGGATCAAGAAGATGCTAAACAAAGAGCTTGCAAGACAATAATGACTTTGTTTCATCCTTCTCTGTCTGTTCCTTCAATCTACACAGAGCCCAGCTGTGAGATCACTGTTCTTCTGGGGGACCTCAGGGCACCACTCACTTTACTTCCTTTGTCCCGTGAAATGAGTTCTGCCTTTGCAAGAATATGCTGCATGCACCAGAAGACATGTGAAGGGAGCGCTTTGTTCCACAGAAACTGAACTTTCCCTTTTAGGGTAAAGGTATCCGGAGAGGTCAAGGCAATCTAACCACATGGTTGTGCAGTCCCCAAATTGTTATTAAAATGAAGATAAGTTCATATGCCTGTCCTTCCTAACTCAAGAATCAGACACTGTTTGCCCCACCTCAGGGATCAGACACCGTTTTTACATCACTGCGACAACGGTGAGCCAAGACGAGAACCCAAGCTTAGCTAACCCCTTGCTCTTTCCAGCCTTCCAGTGTCCCATGCTGGCAAAGATTGGTGTCAGGGAGCTGCCGAGGGCTCATCAGGAAAACTGGGATGGAAAGACAGCCCTCAGTCTACAGACCCAGCACCTGTGAAGAATTCCTCAAATTCCCAATCAAAGCCTGAAAGTTGGTTCCCAGTGCCCATGAACTCCATGAACATTTGTCTGCCCTGAGTAGGGCTGAAGCTCTGGTGCCTTAGAACAGGACCTGGTACAAAGCAGAACCACAGTAAACCTTCCTTTGTTGGCGAACATCTCATGTCTTGTTCAGAGACGTTCTACTTCCCAAAGTCACTGCTGCCTTCGGTTTGCGCATTAAAAACTCTAGTGGGGGCGGGGGAAAGTTCAGTTTCTGTGGAACAAAGTGCTCCCTTCACATGTCTTCTGGTGCACCTGGAGAGAATCCAGGTGGCTCAGATGGTTAAGGGTCTGCCTTCAGCCGAGGTCATGATCTCAGGGTCCTGGGATCAAGCCCCACACTGGGCTCCCTGCTCATCGAGAAGCCTGCTTCCCCCTCTCTCCCTCCCTGCCTCTGCCTAGTTGCGATCTCTCTCTGTCAAATACATAAATAAAATCTTAAAAAAAAAAACAAAAAAAAACCTAGTGGGTAATGTTTATTATGTGTTGGAGTCACTCCCAGAATATGGCCAAGAAAATGTACAGAGCTGAAGAGGGACTAATAAAAAGCCAAGAGCACTGAGGAAACATTTCAAAGCCATAATGAAATATACCTTTCAGTAAAAGACATTAGTGGCAGGATGAGTGCCCTCCCCAAAGCAGTCCAGGTCCTAGTCCCTGGCACCTGAGTATGTTAAATCACATGGTAAAATGTACTTTATAGATATCATTAAATGTGTAGGCTTTCAAATAGGGAGATGATCCTAGATTATCTTGATGAGTCCAATCTAATCACGTGAGCCCATAAAGGCAGAAGACTTCCTCTGGCTAGAAACAGAGAGATATGGCAGAAGGAAAAGAGAAAAACTTAAAGCATGAGAGAGTCTTGACCCAGCGTCCCTGGAGAGAATCCACATGAAAATCATGAGAAGAAATGCTGGCAGCCTCTAGGAGCAAAGACCAGCCTCTAGCTGACGTCCAGGTAGGAAACAGGAGACCAGTCGTACAACTGCAAGAAACTGAATTCAGCTAACAACCTGAATGAGCTCAGAAGCAGATGTATCCTCAGAGCCTCTAAAAAGGAATACAGTGCTATAAAGCTTCTGGTTTCAGTCTCTTGACACTCTAAGGAGTAGACCCAAGGGAAACACACACTGTGCCCCAGACTTCTGGCCTACAGGATTATGAAATAATAAATTCATGTTACTCTAAGCTGCTAAGTGTATGGTTATTTGTTACAGCAACAATAAGAAACCAACACTATGAGCAAGGATCTTGACGAGAGAAGCAAACAAATCCCTCTGGCCCGAATTTGTTAGTCCCCTGTCATGGCTCATTCTCACAGTCCAAAACAGATTGGAGGTTACTGGAGGACAGCAGAGAGAGGTCTCCCCATGAAGATGACTCCACTGTCTGGGAAAGGTAGGTGCTGCTTCAAGAAGGACATGCAAGGAAAGCAAAGGGAAGTTCACCTGCCCCAACCAACTAACAGCCAAATCCACCTTGCTGAGCAATGAGGCAAAAGAGTCACTGTTAATAGCCACGATCCCCTCCTAGAGGCTGTTAAGTTAACAGTACAAGTACTATGAACATTAAGTCTCCCTTCACAAATGCATTTAACCTGGAGATAATATTTCATATATTGACCTATCCTTGTACTCCTCAAAGCCATCCTTGTGAGGATCTCAGCTGAGTTCAGCTCCCAGAACATACCTGACACATAATGAATTTAACATAGTTCAATAAATGAATATGTTTTTAAATTAAAAGGAGAATGCCTAATGGAAATCACTATTAATCCCAGAGAACTTTAAGGATGCAGTAACATTCTGACATCCGGTATTAATTTTCATGCAAGGTATAAATAATTGAGGTGTACACATAAACAAGAATCCAAAGGGTAAGCAGCCTTGACAACATCTAGACAAAGAATAAAATTTTTCACATTGGGGAGGGTATGTGCTATGGTAAGTGCTATGAAATGTATAAGCCTGATGACTCACAGACCTGTACTCCTGGGGCAAACAGTATATTGTATGTTAATAAAAATTTAAAAAAAGAATAGAATTTTTCACTGAAATATTCTTCAGGACTACTTTGCTTGGCACAACTGAGTCCTAACACAGAAGAAAATTTCTATCTGGCCAGCAATTGCTTTCAGCATGAAAATATTTCTATTGATGACTAACTTCTGTTTATTGAACACCTAACATATGTCAGTCCCCTTGTCATGCTCTTCATATGCATGACCAATAATGACAAAGGATAAAGTGTATATAATCTGTATGTAAAAGAAAAAGAAACTGAGGCTCACTCACACTCAAGTTATCTAAGGTCACACAGCTGGTAAAACTGCTGATGCAATGTTTGAACCCAGACACAGCTGACCCCAAGCCCATGGCCCTTCCCCTCTGCCACACTTCCCCCCAAATTGTCAAAACACTGTCATCCAGAGGTCAGCAGGAGACAGAGGCAGCACAGGAGAAAGAGAATACACTTGGCTGAAAAACAGAAAAACACCCACGCTAACCAAAAAAAAAAAAAAAGAGAGAGAGAGAGAGAAAGAGAAATATTTCAAAACATGTCCTTACTGAAAATCCACTTCTAGGACAGAAACACACACTGACACCCCAGTTTCTCTCCCCACGACTCTGCACCATCCATCTGGTTGCAGCTCTTGTGTGTTTCTCAGTGTCATTAACTGCCCATTGCCAACAATGTCGCATGTCACATTCATCTAACATCGAAAATGTTGAAATGTCAACCAAGCGGCAGGAGTAACAGGCTGTTTACTATAAATCAAGTATCAATCCCAGTGCTCCAATTAAGGCCCCATTTAACTCGATAAATAAAAGTCACATTTTAAAATGTTTGGAAGTCATTTCATCCCAAAGGTATCCTTTAAAAATCACCTTACACAGAACAATTCTGACCACTCACTACGTTCTAATTCAAGAGCCTCATTTTCTGACTTTATGGAGAGAGAGATCTCAGCAACAGCAGATGGACAGGAGCAGAACTGGAGATGCTCTCTGTGCCCAAGAAATGTGCAAAAAGCATATGGTAGCCACCTTCATACCCAGTTGTGAACCAAATGATCTACAAGGCGTAACCACAACAAGATAGGCTGCGATGTAGCTGACAGTTTTGACGGTGCATTTCCACATACAGTGTCATGCTAACCCACCCAACCAGGAGGAGTGATCATCGGGCTGAAACCTAAGCTGCTGACCATCAGATCATGAAGGCTACACTGTCACTCTACTTGGAGGGCAATCCATACATTATATGAGTGGAGGGATTTTCTGGGTTGTGCACACAGTAAGTGGTTATTAATTAAACAGAAATGAAACAATGAATGGGCACCAATATAAATTATTATGTCTTTTAAAAGCACCCCTACTTCCAAAATTTGCATCATTCTGGCTGAAAGGATGAACATTTCTGTCTTATAAAGAAATAAAGCAAAAATAACTAAACCTGTACAAGGAAATGGTCTACCATTTCTAATAACCTTTGGCCCTCTGTGTCACACAACCCAAAAAGTGCCAATAGGCTGCATATGTCTACATCAGTGAGCTCACGTAGCCACTTGGACCAGTATTCTGGAACTGCAAACCTTATCCCCATTCAGAAATACAGATCTTATTTGAAATTATACCAGAGAAACATTAACCAATAGAATCACAGACCACTGAACAAAGCAACTCAGTATTTTTTTTTTTAACTGAAACAGAAAACGCTACTTCTGGAATAAAACAAAAACAATCTTGGGCACTAGGCCTCAACCCTTTATACTGACTAGTTCACCATCAACCCTACCACAGAAAATCCCAAGAACTCAGAGAGTTCTATTACCTTCATATCAGGCAAAAGGTGCACCATCATAGAGTCAAGTAGGATACAAGAACTTCTTGATGGTCACTAGTGTATAAATGGCAGGAGATGTTTCTAACGTCACTTTCTAAGGTATGATCCAGCCACAGCATCCAAAAACTGGACATTCTTAATATACCTGGGATAATGGATCTCTCTAGAAAGAAATCATGCTCCACAAAGTCCCAAAGGTTTCTGATTTCTTTTTATTATAATGAGGAATGTCTTTTTCCAGGCACATCCTTCTTCTGTGGAAAGACACAACCAGGGTCTTTCCCTGGTTTTAAGAGAACCTACTGACAAATCAGAGTGCTATCTGGTAAGAAGGAGACCAGAACACCAAATGCTAAATGCTGTTGTTGGAGAGGTATGTCAACTAGAGCTCTCAGAAAATCCAAAGAAATATACCCATTCTGGAACTATACTCAACCCTAAATTTAAAAATTTAATATTTAAAAAAATTAAATATTTAAATATTAAAAAATAAAATAAAATAAAAAACAGGTCTTCTCTGAAATAGTCACAAAGGACCTTACGCTTAGACTCAAAGCCATACCCAACTCACTCTTCCCACCTTGACCCTTTGGGAAAAGTCCCAGAGGTTTCAAAGAACACGATACCACTGAGCTAAATCACCTCCCAAACTCCCAGCCAGCCCTAAGTTTCTACAAAAAAAACAAAGTTATATTATCCAGGGAAAATGTTCACATTCCAAAAGCACGAGTGTTTGAAGCTTCTCCACGAGGCAGGCCTACTCACCAGGATGGGCTTCAGGATGTCCATGTTGGAATGAAGCACTTGCTCTGCTGCATCTAGTTTCTCGCTTGGCAAGCTGCAAAGCTTGGAAAGTTCTTGTTCGCCAAGCTGAATCACCTCCTCAAATTCTGATCCACTGCACAGATCAGTCAGATGTAACTGGTAGCCTTGCAAAAATACCTGGAAGCAAAGAAAGACAAGCAAAACCGGGTTACAAAGACGGGAGGCAGGGTCAATACAGCTTTGAAGAATGGACACTGTCACAATAGTGCAATGCATCAGATCTCTTTACGAACCTTTGGAATGTATCAAGGCACAATTTGACAGGAAACCTAAAATCTGAATGTTGTATTTGACTCATCATCTCCCACACTCTTGTCCTTATGAAGGAAAATCCTGATTCCAACTCTTTTTCTCAAAAGAATGGGACACATGATTCAGGAAATAGGAATTGTAAGTCTAAACTCCTGAAACCATTTTAATTATTTTATTAGAGAAAAACATTCTCATTATTTTGGAACTTGTGATATGTTAAACTGGGGTTGGGCTGAATTATGGGGACAAAAAAGCATTCATACTATTTACTTACAGGGATAGATATTTCACAGATGCAGAAAACTATGTTGAAGCAATTTTAGAATTTGGAACTCTTCCTTTGTCTGCCCCAGAGCAGAGTATGAGAAATCCAAGCCTCTCATGAAAAGGCCTCATTAAAGGCCAACTGTAAATCATTCTTATGCATTCATTATACCAGACCTCCTAGAGAGCCTCTCCTTGGCCATATTTTGTCTACTTAATTAGCTTTCCTGGGCCTAACAGATGGCACCTCTTCATACATGGTCCTTCCTCCCCATGAAACAGCAAATTCTGTAAGAGGGGCTTGCTTTTCTTGCTCATGTTGAGTCCATAATACTGAAACATTATCGACAGTAAATACCTGTGGAATGAACGGATGATGCAGATTCTGCATTACTCCATTATTACCTCCCCCTGTTAATTTAAATTAGTGTAGCTTGACCTCCTTGCAGTACAATCCAGTGTGAGTGATGGACCAAAGCCGCTGCAGGCCTGTGTAGCTTTCTAATACTGCAGAGCATTGGGCCTGCCATGGTTTCCATGAAGTTTTCACCTACTATCAGACATGCAAGTGCCCTTCAGTTTTACTCCTTTCCCCAAGCAGTCCTTGCTGTTAGCCTACCTTCAGTATCTGGGTCTGAGAGCGTGGACTACAGAGAGACCCTAAAACCATGCGAGGACAACCTCCACACTTAGGATGCCCCTCATTTTAAACTGATCTGATGTGGCAGATACAAAATTGGCAGGGAGAAATGGAAATTGTGCTAAATGCAACTGTTTTCATAAGCCTGCTGTCTTTGGCCCATCTCCCAACCATACAACTGGTAAATACAAAGCATATTTTCCTAGTTTCATAAGGGCAAAGCAGTAAGCACATTTTTCTAATTTTAAAAATTCTACATCATGTAAAGCAAGGATCTTATTTTCAGGCATAAACATTTCCACTACTTCTGCTTACTGTAAAGATAAGCTAGTGTGTAGATGTGAGATAGGGTAAAGAAGCAGGGCCCTTTTCTGCCAAAGAATAAACTTGGGAAGCTTCTCAGAAAATCAATAACCATACAACCTGGGTCTGCTACTCACTGCACAGGAGCTCTATGATATTTAATTATGCCAAAGGAAGTTTTCTAAGAATCTACGATTAAAATTCTATATAAACACCAATATTACTTCCTGGTTTTACAAATTAAGGGAAAAACATTTTTTTCTCCTTATATAATTTTCTTATCCATCCTTAAAGGAAGCATGAAGTTTTTTAAATCTCCTGTCTTAGGTTTTTTTTTTTTTTTTAAAGATTTTATTTATTTACTGACAGAGATCACAAGTAGGCAGAGAGGCAGACAGAGAGAGAGGGGGGAAGCAGGCTCCCTGCTGAGCAGAGAGCCCGATGCGGGGCTCGATCCCAGGACCCTGGGATCATGACCTGAGCTGAAGGCAGAGGCTTTAACCCACTGAGCCACCCAGGCGCCCCTCCTGTCTTAGGTTTTATAGACAGCTGCTCTGTTCAATAATCCTCAACTCTGGTTATAGTCTGAGAATTGTGAAAAATTTTTAAAAATGCTTAATTCATCTTAACTTAAATTCACCTCCCCCCTTTCTAGGGGGAAGATATCAACAAATGCCAGTTGACAGGCAGGAAATCAGTGTATTTCAACCAGCTGGTCCACGACCCCAGGTTGCACATTCCACTCTCTGAATGCTTTGGCAATGCCACCCTGAACAGAGAAGTAAAAATGGGTAAGCGGAACTTGAGCTAATAACCTCCTTCAGCACCATAACCAAAACAGGGGCTGATTCATTTCTTTCCAGACACTCTTAAACAATATAACTTCCATCAGCCCCACGGAGGAAGCTGAACATCGCAGCTTACCTTGTGAAGACTGACATTGGCCACCTGTATTTTGTCCACGGTAGGCCTTGGCAGAGAAAGGTTGTAAGTCAGAAATCCAGAGAAGGTTTCGTTGTCCACCAGGAAATCCTGAAGCTTCAAGCCTGTCGAGAAAAGTATTTTATTTTCATTTAATAAGTTAAAAAAAAAAAAAAAAAGTTAGGACAATGAGGCAGTTGGAGAAAACATCTTAATATTGACGGTCTCGTTTTAAACCAGTTGATAACCACAGGCTTCTGGCTGAAACACACAGAAAAAGGACAGGAGCTTTGCCCTACAGGAGAGACAAAAAGTGTGTTTTCTATAGATTAACAGAACCAACTCCGAGTGTGCTCCTAGACTCAAACGGTGTGAACACTTATACAGCCTTTCCTTCTTTTCGAGGAAAAAGCCAAACCTTTTTTTTTTTATATATAAGATTTTATTTATTTATTTGACAGACAGATCACAAGTAGGCAGAGAGGCAGGCAGAGGGAGAGGAAGGGAAGCAGGCTCCTCGCTGAGCAGAGAGCCCGATGCGGGGTTCGATCCCAGGACCCTGAGATCATGATCTGAGCCGAAGGCAGAGGCTTTAAACCCACTGAGCCACCCAGGCGCCCCAAAAGCCAAACCTTTTAAGTGATCTCACCCATCCCATCTGAGATTTGTGAACTTAACCCTACTACTCCTATCTCCCACATGCCACCTCAGCTAAATACCGGAGCTACTTAAAGCCTTAGATCCACAAACCCCGGAAGGCTGATCTTCCTCTTGATGCAGAACAGTGGTTCTCAAACTTGAGTGGACAACAGAATCATCTAAAGGCTTGTTAAAACAGATTTTCTGCCTCCACTCCCAGAGTTTCTGAATCAGCCAGCCTGGGATGAGACCAGAGAATCACATTTCCAAGGAGCTCCCAGGTGATGCAGATGATGCCGGTCTGGGACCCACACTTTGAGAACCATTGGAGGAGAGTGTTACGCATATCAAAGCACTCTCACAGATGTGATCTCACTTTAATTTCAACCGTGAAACACATGATACAAAGCTCCAAAGCCCAGGTCTGCTAGATTTTAAGAAAACACAAGCATATATTTAAAAATCAACCCACCTAAATGACTCGATGGCCGCAGGGTTTCATAAAGAATCTCTTTAAAAATAAACCCTCCAGGTACATTCCAGTGTAATGAAGCAGAAAGAGCACGGGCCAGAAATCCAGAATTTTAGTCCCCGGAGTTGGAGTCTATGACTAGCAGTGTCATTTGGTCATTTCATATCCTCTTTCTGAATCTCAGCTTCTCCAAAATGAGAGGTTTCTGACCAGATGTTAGGTGGGAGTCCCCTCACTCTGAAATGCTACCATTTTCCCTGCTCTATTTCATTTGACTGTCGACTTCTTCTTCTGCCCCACCCTCTTAATAACCCAACTTCTTTCAATAAAGAGAAAACCAGTCCACCCTTTCCTTGTGACTAGGCAAGGCTCATTTGCAAACGGCAGCCCACAGACCCAGGCACTAACAGACCTCTAGGGGGCAAACCTTACAAACCCAATCATTTAACTGAAGCAAAATAGAGGGTTGATCTGAAATGGGGCTACAGTATGAGGCTTAAAGAGGACAGGAATTAATCCTGGGGGTGAAGGGGGGGGGTCACGTGCATAGATAAAGCAGAAGGAGGGCACAAATGCCCAACCAGACTCTCATCTTTGCTGTCAGATCCAGGCATGTTCTCAAGCAAACTTGAACAATTTAGAGCTATTAGAAAGGGTAAGTTAAGCATGATTCACACCTATAAAGAAATGACTGTCTGGTTACACCTGACATACTAACACCTGGTATTCCTCACGACAATTTCAAGAAGCTATTCCTTGCCCAGTTAGTGTCCCTCCTCAGAAGATGTCCTCCTACACATGAACACCAGCCTGGTGGTAGCCATCATACAGGACACTATACTCTTACTGCAGCACTCACTCCTATAATCGCCAAACCTCAAGGCACCTAAGATTCACTTAGGGGGCATACTAAAATGCTGTTTCTTGGACCCAATTCCCAGAGACTCTAAAATAGTGGGTCAGGAGTGGGGGAAGGACATTATGAGAAGGAAAGGAAAAGTGAATTGGGGAAAATCAGAGGGGGAGATGAACCATGACAGACTGTGGACTCTGAGAAACAAACTGAGGGTTTTGGAAGGAAGTGGGGGGGGGGGGTTTGGGTTAGCCTGGTGGTGGGTATTAAGGAGGACATGTATTACATGGAGCACTGGGTGTGGTGCATTAACAATGAATCTTGGAACACTGAAAAACTAAAATTAAATTTTTTTAAAAGTACAAAAAAAAGAGACTACATTTTAATAAGCATTCCTTATACTCCTAATCCAGAGAGTCTGGGGACCACACTTTAAGGAATGTTTTTTTTAATTTCCATATTATCTCCACTAAACTCTGCCTCTGAGATACATAATATGTGTATGTGGGTTGGTTTGTTTGTTTTTAAGCAAACAACATGGGGCTTGAACCAACACAGGGCTTGAACTCACAACCCCGAGATCAAGAGCCACCTGCTCTATGGACTGAGCCAGCCAGCTGCCCCCAGGATATGTGTTTTACCTTTGTATCCCTGTGCCCAGATCAAAGCCTGGCAATGAATTACTGGTCATTACAAAGAATGATGGCTAGATCATAAATACCAGGAGGTGAGATCAGGGCTGGGAAGATTTGAGAAGTATCTCAGCAGTATCAGATTTTCTTTCAGTCGAGTAGGACCAAGAAGGGCCCAGAGATATCAGGACAATCCCCAGGCTACAACCCAGGAGTAAACAGGATCCCTTTGTTATATTCCCAGGGACACAAAGTAACAGCCAGGTGTTTACCCCAATCATAGCTTTCAAGAAGGAAGGTAGGAAATCTGGTGGCTTGAAGTGAAGCCCGGCATGAAAAG
Source organism: Mustela nivalis (assembly GCF_964662115.1). Taxonomy (NCBI): domain Eukaryota; kingdom Metazoa; phylum Chordata; class Mammalia; order Carnivora; family Mustelidae; genus Mustela; species Mustela nivalis. Next base: position 67,049,483 of record NC_139032.1, read on the forward strand.
CCAGACACTGACCACTGTGGAACAATGGGAAAAACAACACAATGGGAGTCAGTAGAGCTGGGATCTGTATCCATTTATTCGCCAGGACATTTCACCCAAACTGTGCCTCCACTGCCTTGCTCTATAAAATAAGGGGTGAAATAAAGACATCTCTGAGCCCCAGACAGAACAGAATACACACATGAGTTGGCCCTCCTCAGCCACGGGGACCACCAATTCCTCCCGAGTGTGAAAAGCCAGAGCCGAACGTGCACACTGTGCTCGGGAACTTCGGGTCAGCCTCCTTGCTCCACAGCAGGACTGCTGAAGTGTGGCAGGACGACCCAGCCTGCACTTGCAGTGGGTCGAGGTCATGACACTCTTGAGACCAGCAAGTAGACTCAGTGTGTTTATAAGACTCTTCTGCTATGTCAACAGGCTCTGAGGATGAGAACAGCTGGGTGTGATCAAACTCAAACCGCCTATCAGTGACACCCCCGGGTGACACAGAAGAACCAAGAGGCGGACCTAATAGTCAACAACCCTTGGCAGTGCATGTGCACAGGGTGATGAGATCGCTGGGTGGGGGAGCAGCAGGGCGGGCCAAAGATCCCTGGCTACCAAGGAGTATGTTCTGGTCACGTGCATACCACACACGTGGACCTAGATTCACATACCACCGCCAACAGCTATAGCCAGCATGGACAAAGAAAGGCAATGTAGGGCAGTGCACTGCTTCTCAACCTTGGCTCGTGTTACAACAACTCCAATGCCCAGGCTACAGCCCCTGACATCAAATGAGAACCTCCGGAGCTGATACCCACGTATCAGAATTTTACAACTTCCCAGGTGACTGTAGTGGAGTTTGAGAAACAGTGAAGTGGTACAAAGATCAGGGATGTGGGACCAGGAAAACCTAACTTTGACACTAGACCCTGCCATTTTCTGACTGTGGCTTTGAGAATGCATTTTGCCTTCCTGAGACCAACTTTTCTCACCTAAGAGGTAAGGATAACAGTATCACCACCTTCCCAAGATGGGAAGATTGGAGATCGTCGTTGGTAAAGCATGAATAGTGAAAAACTGGTTCATGGTACATGCTCAAAAAATGGTGATAATTTTTCGATTATTGAGAAGGGTTTCTTTCACTGAACTTTACCAATGTACCAAAGTGAAGTGTAATGAGAAGGTGAGGACACAGTTCTTGCCCTCGAGGAACTTTCAAGACTGATAAGCGAGATGAAGAAACAGTCAGTAAAGGACGAGGAGAAATGAAGAAGACAGGTCAGGCAAGTGACCAAGATGAGGCTTGTCTGTAAGTGCTTGGAGGGAGGGGGGAATTGGCTGAAGCCAAATTCTGGAAAAGGACAAGGGGCCAAAAATCTCTTGAGGTTGTGGCTGGGGAGATCTCTCAGCATGGCAGAGCCAGGACACCCTGTAGTTGTAGTGCTCTATTCATACTAGGTGCCCATAAATGTTCTTCAACGAATAAATAAATCAACAAGCAGATAAACATACAGAAGATTCCTCAAAACCTAAGATATGGGGAGTAAAATGGATGAGGGAAGACCAAGGAGTATAGTGGGGGCCAGAATGGGGTGGCTTTGTACCTCTGGTCTCCATTTTCTCTATTATAGAGCTAGCAGGAAAATGAGTGGAGAAGCCAAGAATATAAAGAAATTCAAATGTCTAAAACACCCCTTCTTCCCCCTTTGGCCTAGCTAATTCCTACCCACACACCCCCCTTTTTTAATGACTTGGTCCATGAGTCATCTCCTCCAGGAAGCCTGCCCAGACTTTCCCACCCTCAAGCTGGGTTAGGAGGTCCTTTGTGTTCTAATAGCCTCCTTTACTTCCCTCAAACAGCACACAGATGGAGCTACCCTTGTCTAGGCACACAGCTTTTTGCCAGAAGAGGGGCACATGGGTATCTGAGTGGGTTAAGCATCTGACTCTTGGTTTCGGCTCAGATCATGATCTCAGGGTCATGAGATCGAGCCCAGTGTAGGGCTCCGTGCTCAGCGTGGAGTCTGCTTGAGATTCTCTCTCTCTCCCTCTGCTCCCCCTGCTCATTCTCTCTCTCTCTCTCACTGTCTCTCAGATAAATAAATAATTTTTTTTTTTTTAATATCTCGAGGGCCAGGACTTTGTCATTTCAAAGTACAATAGTGCCCAGCCCAGAGGAGGCACCAGAAGATCCAAATTCAAGTCCTGGTTTTGCTCTTTCCTAAGTGTGGAGCCATGAACCTTGCTTTTCCCCTTTCCTTTATCTCTCTGGGCCTCAGTGTCCTCTGATGTGAAATGGAGCCAACACCACTGACAAGCTGTTGTGAAAACCAAGATCAAGAATGGGAAAGCAGGGGCGCCTGGGTGGCTCAGTGGGTTAAGCTGCTGCCTTCGGCTCGGGTCATGATCTCAGGGTCCTGGGATCGAGTCCCGCGTCGGGCTCTCTGCTCAGCTGGGAGCCTGCTTCCCTATCTCTCTCTCTCTCTCTGGCTGCCTCTCCGTCTACTTGTGATTTCTCTCTGTCCAATTAATAAATAAAAGCTTTAAAAAAAAAAAAAAGAATGGGAAAGCACTCTTTTCAGAGGGGAAAGAGCTGATGACCCTCAAGAGTTTACACTGGAAACTGAGAAGGTGTAGATGCTTGCCACAGAGCACAGTCATCACGGAGCTAGACTGGTAAATTCAACATGAGTCCCTGCTGCCCACAGAGAAGACTCAGAGTCACTATCTATCAAAAGGCCAAGAGCGCTTTCCTGATTCAATCTCTCCAATATGGACCAAAATACCCCACCCTTGCAACTCAGCCTCCTTGGTCCCACCTGGAGGAGCAAACCGTGGCCTCTCTATTCCCCAGGTGCTTGCATGCAGGAAGGTAGGGCAAAGGAAAGAAGAAAAAAAAAAAAAACAATTCAGGATCTTGGAGTCTAAAGAACAAAACAAGTGAAACGTGTGTTTGTGGGCTGAGCAAGAACAGGGCAGATTCCTCAGTTTCTTGCCAATCCTCTGGGCCAGGCCTCACTGACCAAGCTAAGGAAACACTTCCACTGCAGCCAGGAGAGAGGCCCTGCACCCAGCAAATGCTTTCTCGGCCACTTAGCATGGTTTCTGCTCCTCTCCTGGCCAGCAGAGGACCGGGAAGGAGGGGGAGGGCCCGAGCGGAAGAGGGGGGGCTAGCAGGAAGGCGGAGAAGGGAAGCCCTCCGCAGAGCCGGCTGGGGTTACTCTCGGTCAGTGCCCTCCAGTCCCCAGCTCAAGTTTCAAGATCCCTGTAGTCTCTTTTGTTCAACATGAAAAAGAACCACAGCAATCAGCAGCTTGAGAAGTGGGTGGAGGAGGCAGAAGGGAAAAAAAAGACTTAGAAAGTGAGCACAGCGGCATCCAAGGCCCAGATACTTTTTTTTTTTTTTAAGATTATTTATTTATTTATTTGACAGAGAGAGAGAGATCACAAGTAGACAGAGAGGCAGGCAGAGAGACAGGAGGAAGCAGGCTCCCCACCCAGCAGAGAGCCCGATATACCAGGACCCTGGAATCATGACCCAAGCCAAAGGCAGAGGCTTTAACCCACTGAGCCACCCAGGTACCCCATAGATACTTTTCTTAAAAGAATCCCAGGAGGGTCTCCCAGCCCTAACCCTGTCAATTGGGCAATGGCCTGGAGGGGACCAGGCTGGATTCTAACTCATGGCTTTACTCAGCCTAAGTTTGTACGGCCATGCAAACAAAACCTTAAAACATTTCTCTGCTACACAAGGGCTAGTAACAAGCACACTCAGGTGTTTTCATTAGGGTTTTTCTTTTTTTTTTTTTTTCCTGATATTAGGCCTCTACTTTCTTCTACAAGGATAGCTACCTGCAGCTTCCTTGAGATGGCTGGACCCTCCTCTCTGGGAAGATTGGGGCTTCTCTGGGAATATGGGGACTCTGGGCAGTAGAGTGAGACAGAGTGAGTGACTGCTCCCTACGTGACTCCTTAGGACAAGTGAGAGGGGGCCAGGAGCTTGGGGTGTATACAGCCTCAGAACCTCTCTGCTTTGGGGTTTGGGGCTCCCAACACAGCAGATTTCTTCACTTCAGTGAGGGCTTGCTGAGGGGATAACCTAGGCATAACCAAACAGTCTCAGGTTCTGGAGTCCGGCTAACCTGGTTCAAACCACAGTTCTAGAATTTTCCAGTCATGGAGCCTTGGAGAGGTTCACCTTTACTAGGAGCCCAGGTTATTTTAAACAAGTACAAAGTCACAGATGACAATTATGTGAAGGGGTCCCAAGAGAAACCAGAATATTCAGGGTTATGCTCCCTGAACCCTCTGCAGCAAGTGCCAGGGAAGCTGGACTCTCCTCCTGAGACCAACATAAGTAATCTAACCCTACAAAACATATATTCCTTGGGGCGCCTGGGTGGCTCAGTGTGTTAAGCCGCTGCCTTCGGCTCAGGTCATGATCTCAGGGTCTTGGGATCGAGTCCCGCGTCGGGCTCTCTGCTCAGGAGGGAGCCTGCTTCCCTTCCTCTCTCTCTGCCTGCCTCTCTGCCTACTTGTGATCCCTGTCTGTCAAATAAATAAATAAAATCTTTATATATATATATATATATATATATATATATGTAAAATACTTTAAGGAATATATATATATTCCTTAAAATACTTTAAATATATATATTCCTTAAAGTATTTTACACATAGGGTTAGCTTGTATTAATTCAACAAACTACGGAATGGCTACTGAACCCAAAACACTAGTACTGTGGTTTAAAGGAGCAATATTTCTCAGTGCTCCTTGAAGGCTTGAATAACGAGATGCTCTATGAAGACATGATCCCTGTCCTTGCCAAGAGGAGATGGAGAAAGGATCGGGGGCAGACCTGTGAGCTTCCAGCCCTGTCTGCAACTCCATAATCAGACATCATTAAAATCAGGGAGTGGAGAGAGACATCTACAGAGGCAGTAGCAGACCCATGTCTTACTGAGAAGTGGGCAAGGCAGACTGTTGGTAGCCTCTGGAATGAGGACTAAAGTCAGCTGGTAAGAACCAGAACAGCAAACAGATCCCCAAAGAACAAGTGCAGACAGAGGCCCCACGGGGAAAGGGTGATGGGTTCACACTGGCCAGGAGCACTCCTGATGCAGTGAGGGTGACAGGCAGCTGGGCTGACTTTAGAAGCCCAGCAGAAAATGAAGATAATATGAGATGAAAGGTAACAGACATCACGTCGGCCCACGTGAATTCTGGGCCTGAAGAGAGTGGTAGAGACAAAGAGCCAGCATTGACAAAGTAAGCAAAGAGCTGAAGACACTGTGCACGGAGAATGCTTAGTGAAGGTCAGGGAGGTGGGAAGGTGGGAAAAGATGCCTGGAAAAGGCAAAGAACAAAGAGAAGGAAAGAGGCCAAAAGTATGAAGAAGCACAAAGTCCAGGGACAGGAAAGACTGAATCAAAGAGAAAGAGATGAGAGAAAAAGGGCTGGAAAGAAGAGAGTTTGGGGCATCAGTGCTCACTGATGAGCTGGTAAATGCAACCAGACACTCCAAACACCAGGCGGCTTGGGACTGTAACTAGCCCTAGGACCATGAGAGGTCTAGGGAACACAGGAGAGGAAAGGAAGAGGAGTTTACAATGAAGTAAGGGCTGAAAGGGGCTTCTTTCCAGGGCTGAACTAAGGAATAACTGTTAATATATATAATGTATAAATAACTTAGCTTTCCCTTACTTCCAAAACAAATAAAATGCATCAAGATAGGGACAGAGTTGTGATTTGTGGGCAGAGGAAGGTGATTAGCATTTACAGAGCATCGGACTGGTTATATGTATTCTTTTTCTAGAATGCCTAAAACAAGCTTACGAGGAGTGTCATCCCATTTTTCAAATGTGGAAAAACACCCAGAGGCGTTAATACCCTGCTCAAGCTCACAGAGCAAGCAAGTGGTAAATTTGAATTCAGTCAGCTCTGGGTAAAAAGCTTTGGCTCTTTCTACTTTATGGGGAATTCAATGAATCGCTTCACTCTTTAAAATCACTTCATCACATTTTTGGCATCAAATAATGGATGATGCCACCCATGCTTCCTGGTATTGGAATAAGGCAACATGGCAGCATGGTGTGGGGGAAAGATGCTAAGCCTTGGGGTCAAGGCTTTACTCTGTGACCTTAGGCAACAGACATGCCCCTTTTGAGCCTCAGTTTCCTCATCAATAAAATGGAGATAATACCAACCTGCTAATTATGCCTTCAATGTAACAATGTATTAAAATGTAAAACAGTACCATTATTTGCTGCAACTTCATCTGTTGGACGAAGTGTCATTCCAAGATTGTCTTTTGTGCCTCAACACAACAAGTGATGAGAGGGCAGGAAATGGGAGGCTTTCAGCTAGAAGCACACTGGACTCCCAAACTGTTCTTTCCCACCCACAGGGTAAATAAATCTTGTACTGGAAAAGCAAGACACATGAAATACCATTCTTCATGTTAACAATCCAACTTTTTAAAGGCAGTCTGCTGTTGCAGGGTACGTGCTGTCCTGTAATTGAGTGTAATTGTATTTTCTATTCTTGTCTGGGTAAGGTTGACCTTTGATTCAATTTAGTTCAAGTAATATTTCAACATAGCAGTGCATCACTGCATCTACCTGGTTACAGCCTAGCCAGGGCCAGACCCCCACCCTGGATGGAAACCAGCAGCTTAGGCTCCAGGACACAGCCTGGCGGTGACAGGTCTGGGAAAACTTCCTCACAGTAGGTCAGAAAGATTCCAAAATATGAAACCCCAGGCCCTAGATCAGAGCTTTCAACAAGTGCATGCAGAGCGTGAATTGCAATCATGCAAAGATTTCAAGAAATTTCCAGTCTGATGATATAATGTTGACACATATGTCATCAGATCTCCCCAAAAGATGACTCACAGAGGGCCCACAAGGGCAGAAAACAAAGTATGGGGCTGCAGCCTCAACTTCGGTGGCTATCCAGATGGAAAGAAGGGGTTTGGGCAGGGAAGGAGAAATGGCTGTGAGTCACAGGATGTTCTTTCTAGATGGGTCTTGGGGAACCTTCCACCCATGCCTGTTCCCCAGGGAACAGGGAAGTGGAGGAAGTCTGGTATTTCTCCCAGAAGACCTCGTCTCCTTGCTGATGCCAGCCATTCATACCCTGTTATCCTGTGACCTTGGAAGTTTCTGGCTACCCCGGGGCTACTCTCTTTAGGATGCAGTAACAGCAAAGTATAAAAGACTGAAGTTCCAGCCCTCTTCCTCCCTTTGCCAGCTATGCTGCTTTAGGAAAGTTACTTCCCCTCTCTGAACTTCAGCTCCTTCTTGCACATAAAAAGGAACAAACCCCCCCACCTCCCATGATGGTAGTTCCATGCGGTGAATGAAAGTCAAGCCTGATGCCTCTTACGTGCCAAGCACAGCACTAAATGCTTTACCCATATTAGATCCCTGGTATCTCCATTTTGAGGAAATTGAGACAGAGGTGTTACGGAATTATCCAAGGTCACACAGCTGATAAGCAGAAAAGCCAGGATTTGAACCAAGGCTGCCAGCTGCCAAGTGTTCGCTTAGAGCTAAATTATACTACCAAGTGGATGTTTACAAGATAACGGTTTTATATCCTCCTCGCTCAACTCTCTGCTACAGCCAACTACCCTGCCCATCACGAAAGCCTGCCCTGCCCTCGGGGGATCAGGTTTGCCTGACTTCAAAGATCAGAGCAGAATCAAAGGTCCACAGGGTGAGAGCACAGTATTACCAGTAAATCCAACACTCAGAAAGTTAGGCCCCATTTCCCTAATAAAATCCAGCATAACCCAAGGACTTATTTCATGGAAATCTTACAGAACCACATCAGAAAGGCCCAAAAAACCAGATTTGCCCTGTGAACATACAGAAAATGGCACCTATGGCATTGACATATAAAATCTAGCTGATGAGACAGAGAAGCTCAAGGCCCAGGTCAGGATGTTGGGGTGCACACAGCCCTGCCCTAGACCTCCCCTCCATGCCTGCTGCTTTCCAACTCTCAATCTCTATGATGTGGTATGACTTCCAAAGTGACATCTCCACCCCAGTGAAAAATGGCCAAAGCCCTTCCTTGTTCCTTCCTAGGAAAGTTCTCGTAAGCTTCATTGGGCTCTACACCCTGGACAGAAGGCATTTCAGAAGTCCCTGGGCCAGGCGCAATGGGGGGCCAGTTGTCACCTTAGTCCTCATTGGGAGGTGCTGAAATAGGTCCTCCAGGCCACAGCAAAGAGCCACATAGGCCAGGCAATACCCAACTCCAGGGAGCGTAATTCTCAGGGGGAGGGTCATTCACATGGATGGCAGTACACACGGCATCCACACAACTGTGTGACTTGCCAGCCCTGTGTATATAGCTTGCAAGTCATCTCTCAACTGTCCCACCTACCCGTCCTGGCCTGATTCAGCGGGTCCCGAAGATGATCTTCTGAAGTCCCACAGAACACCTACCCAGCTTCTGTTAAAAACCATTACAGTGGCTGTAATTTGGGACAGGGCCTGACCCCTGGAGAGTTAAGGTCTTGGCTAAGGATGGAAGTTACTGAGTCTCTTACACAGGGGAGGCTGGGGATCTAGCATCCAGCCACGCCATAGAACCTTCCCCCATCAACCGTAATCCTCTCTATTGCGCCGGTCAGAGCTGAGAAGACAGAGAACTTCCACGGCACCTCCATAAGCACAGGAATTGTCCTGGAGCAGATACGCCATGGTGAGGCTGAGGGAGAAGCCATGGTGAGGCTGAAGAAGCAGCCATGGGCTAAAGCAGTGGACAGTGGGGGAGCTGGGAACTTATTATAGGGATGTGAGGATGGCTCACCCAGGAAGCCAAGACTCGGCCCCAGGATGTACATTTCCCAGCTTCCAGCCAAGCAGGAAGCGCTGATGGTGCTTAGTGTAAACTCACGATGAGCTTGGGTTGGGCCATGGGGCCATTTACAGATGAAGGAGTGTGCGGAGTGGAAATTCCAGGATTTGGGAAATGAATGAGACACTGGGGTAAAGTGGATGTATGAGCAGAATTATTGAGGAGGAAGTAGGAAGAGCCTGGTGGTGTGTAGCACTAACCAATGCATTTAAATAGCTGAAAAGGAAATAAGTAGAAAAGACAGAGCAGAGAGCTCTGATCTGAGAGCTTTCCCAGTCCTGATCTGAGTCCCAGTTCTCAGACCCAGTCCTGATCTGAGTGCCACCAGCCCCAGTGGGGCTGGTCAGTCAGCTAGTCACCCCATCTGAGTCTCCCGGATTCACCAAAGAGATGCAGGAGGGCTGCGGTGGTGGTGACAGAGCCTGAGGAGAAGGGCCAGGAGGGAGGCTAAAAAAGATGGCACTTCTTCCTGTCTCCACAAGGCCTCTGGCAAGAGCAGATGCAGGTCTGTGAGGCCTGAGCCTGACATGATTTGAGAGGCTCTCTCTATGAAAAAGAGTATTTTTTAAAAATCCTACTGAGACACTTTCTGAGAGCTAAGATCTCTCCCAGGGCCTTTGAAGGGGCTGAGGAGGGTGAACCTTCCTTAGCTTCTCAATAAATCCACTTCCGGCCTCCAGACTCATGGCAGCATGTCCTAGAATGTTCTGGGGTGAACCTTGTGGAAGAAAGCAAGCTGAAACTATTTGAAGAACCTTTGTCATTATTATTTAGCCTGATTGACTTGGGTTCACACAAGGGAATTAACTAGAAAATTACACATGCTGGGATTTTACACCTTTCCAAGCACTTTATTTGATCCTTAAAATAGTCTGTGAAGGAGAAAGGGCAGCTATTTTTTCTTGCTTTTACTCCACGAAGATCCCCTGATTGCTTACCACATACTGGCTACTACGCTAATGCTTGGGATAGAGCCATGAATAAGGCCCTATCTGCCTTCGAGAACTACAGTCTAGGGGACAGCCACATCACTGGCTAGTCCCAGCTGATCCCCCTCACCCCTTGCAAGAACTGACCAAGATTCCAAGAAGAAACATTTTCATGTTGTCTTGCCAAAGTTCCAATTTCAAGGCAAGGAAAGCCGAGGCCCAGAGAGGTTGAACAAATTGATAAAACCAAACAGTCCACCAGGAACAGAAGAGAGATGAGACAACTCAGATTTATTGTGTGTCATTTGTGCTGTGCCCCACTATTAGCCATCCACAGATGTCCTCTGATCTCATGTTCAATGACTCTTGGGTAATCTCTATTTTCTAGGTATCCTGAGGGTCAGAGATAATCTAAACATGCTCAAGGTTCACAGATAATGAAGGCTAGAGCCTGAATTTGTTCCCAAAATGAATCTTCACATAAAGCCCCAAATTCTTTCTCTTATACCAGCATTTTCCAATTCTCCATTATTTACAAACTGCTCTCACACGTTTTACCATATGCACAGAAAACAATGTATTCTTTAAATTAACTCTTTCCATTTAACATCCCCCTAAGCGATAATACCCTTGAAGTTGCAATTTGATAGGGGTTAAAATTAAAAGCTGTCATCTGTATACTTCTTGAAATAATCTCAGATATGACATCAAACACACTCAGAGAAACACTCTTCCTTGCCTGTCTGCATCTCAGAGACAGAATCTAAACCTGTCACTTTTTCTACAGGTCCAAGAATTTGTGCAGTTTTTACATTTTCACTGTGGTACAGTCATCATGGGGACTTATGAAGAATGAAGGCTCCTCACATGGACTCCCAAACATTAATTTAACCTCTGCTCAACCTGTGTAGTCATAGGTTTAGGAAGAAAATAACAGAATGTCCAAAAAGTTCCAGTGATGAGAAAATCGGGTAAAGGCCCCTCTGTGAGGCTTCTTATATGGGTTTCTCATCAGGATGGTTTCAAGAATAATTAGACTCGTCTGTGATCTAATTCTTAAAACTAGAGACCTTCTCAGGTAAAAGATTACTAGACCAGCAGAAGATACCACTGCAGAAAGAGAATTTTGTGGAGCAGCAGACATTTACCTGTGCTCCGTTCCTAGAATAACGTTCTCATGGCTATGCAAACTGGAAAAGTCACTCCCCCTTCTAGATCAGGCTATTTTCTAGAATGGAAGTTCCAAATGAACTGGATACATTTTGTTTTGAACACCTCTGTGTCCCAGCACCTAGAACACTGGGTGGCACATATTAGGTTCAATAAATATTGGCTGAATGATTGAGTCAACCCATTTATCTGCAAATGAACTAAAAGACCTCTAAGTTCTCATCCAATAAATAGAAACAAAATGCACAGAAATGTTGCTCAAGTCCAGGAAACCATTAGAAGACAGTATCTGAGTCCAGATCTCCATATCCACACATTATCTGCGGATAGTCTAATGAATCCAACTTGGAGGAAATAACAAGTCCTCCAACTAGATCATAGGGCAGGGGCTCAGCACAAATGACACCATAGGTTGGTGAATCTGTAAGAGCCTGAGTAGGAGTAGTCCAAAGGGGTTATTAGTCTCCAGTGGACTGATCCAAACCTCCTGCCTTAGTCCAGCTATTAATGACCTGGATGAGAACAAAAAGAGCTAGTTATCAAATTCCTACATGACAGGAAACAATAAGCAGCAGCAAATGTACACACGGCAAAATCAGAATCTAAAATGGTTTGTGTAGGAAGGACAAAACAACACAGGGAATTTAAAAATGCAAAATAGAAAGGAAATAGATGATTTCCCTTTTGGTTTAAAGGGCCAACAGCGTGATTAAGAAATGGAGAACAAGTAACTTGCAATACTGTGTATTTAAAAGACTGCAATATTGGTTGACTGCATGAGGAATAGGCGTCAACAGTGTGACGTGAATGCCAAAAAGTCCAAAGCAATCTTAGATTGCATGAACAGAAGTAGAGTGCTCAGAACAGGGAAGCAAAAATCCCCTTCTAGTCCATGCTGGAAAACCGTTGTAATTTCTGATAAACTTCAAGGACATAAACACACTGAAACACAGCCAGAACAAAGGCAGAAATCAGGGAGGAAAATATATTCCAGAGGAAGAATGGAGATATCTATCCCAGAAAAGTTAAAGACTTCAGGAAGAAAGGGGAAAAAAAACACAAGAGCTGTCTTTAAGTATTTCAAGGGAAATTGAATTAATAACCTCATGGACGGGAAGGTATAGCAGGGTAGTGAATATGTTCTGCTAACTGGAGCTATTATTACCCAAAATGAGCGGCTATGTGAGAGGTAGGTCCCATCACAGGGAGAGGGTGTGTGGTAGAGAAGGTTGATGAGGGCAAGACTCGAGACCAAGGATACTTCCAATCCTAACAGTGATGTTTAAGAGGGTTAAGCCCATTATCATACTGCGAGTAGGGCCGTCGGTGCAGAAAAACACAGGTCTCTAGGTTAGGATCTACACTGACATAACCCAGCCTTGGATTCTCTCTGAAATCTAGAGTGTTATTGAAATTTGGCAAAAAGTTACTGATTTCACCTAGGAAGAAGCAACATTTCTGTGCATTTCCCTCCAGCCTGAGGCCTGGCTTAGTGATGCAAGACAGGCAAAGAAAGGTGGGAGCAATTTAGGAAGGAGCTGCAGGGCAGAGATGGGAATGGACTGGGTGAAGGCAGAGATAAGTAATAAGCATTGATATAATATAATCAAAATCTGAGGAGATCCTCTCGTCAGAGCTTTGCCGAGAAAGTTTTTTGGACACAGGTTTGTCTTGCCTTCTCTACCCTAACTCATGGCTCCAGTTGCTCAAAGAAGAAAAATGGATCTGTGTGGAAAGAACTCCCCACTAAGATCTGAAACTCGGCTCCGTCTGTTAGTCGGTTTCCCCAGCCATGACGTTGAGAGGCAGGAGGGCAAGGCCAGGTGCTCAGGAATGCCTCACTGACACCTAAGAATAATAGTGGTTCCCACTGATCGGACATCTACTATGTGTCAGACACTGTGCCAGGTCTGACATTCTACATTGCAAGTTTTTCTTATCTTACAGCTGATGACATTAAGGCTCAGAGAGGTAAACTGTTTTGGCCAAGAAGTCACCTCTTCAAAATAATCACAGCTCACGTTCCCTAAGTGCTTCCTCTGTGTCCAGTGCTGTTTTGAAGCAGTTACATGTGTTATCTCATCTATTCCTCACAATAATCCTATGAGATAGGTTTTCCTATTGTCCCCACTCTACAGATTAGAAGAGTAGCCTCAAGGGGTCTAAAGACTTATTCACAAAGTCACAAAGCTACAAAGTAATATACCCTAGCACTCTTTCCTATGGGACACACTAAATCTCCACAGTAGGAGAAATAACCCCAGCTCTGTCTCTGGTCTGCCAGGCAGGGGCTCTCCTGCAGATCAGAAAGGACAGACACTTTGGTGGCTTCAACCTCTGGGTCCTATGCTGGGACAGAGGTGTGTGTGCAAGATCAGGGGCCTATAGGGCAAGGAGAGAGCACCCAGAGGGCCAGGCCATGCAGCCCAGAGAGGTTCAGCCAGGAGCTCATTGCAACTAACCCAGGAGCCCAAGCACAGCCAGGCCTCTCTCTGACACCTGCTCCCTGCCACCCACAGCCCATCAGGCACCATGCTGCTCAATGCCTCTTCTCTTGCCCAGGGAAAGCACAGTTCTGTCTTCCCAAGAAAAGGCTCTAAGTCTGGTGGAAAGTCTAGCACTTTGTATCCCTTCTTCTTTTGCCAAGTGGGTCCCATACTGTGAGGCTTTTCAGCAGAAGCTGACCCTCCCCATCCCTCCTAAAACACCCAACTAAGTAAAAAGCACTTTCCTGGTTAGAGCAGAGCAGCAGTTGGCCCAAGATGGAGAGTAATTTATGACTGACATTGTTTAGAATCACCGGTACATGGTGATGACAAAAAGCAGACCCCTTTTAGTCAGCTTCACTACTGCTTTTAAATTCTCTACAAACCAGGCACGCTGTGACTGCCCATGCCCAGGAGACTGTCCCCCTGGCTGGCCACTGCCTAGCAGGCTGTTCCATAACTTCTGCCCTTGCCCATGCCTGCTCCTTGGACACTTCCTCAGTGGCCGGCAAGGAGTTCCCTGGGCACTTAACCAGATCAGAGATGAAGACTTCACTTTTAAAAGATCAGAAGTCAAGTGCCCATCAACACGAAATCAAATGACTAGGTGGAAGATGAACTGCATTTCCCTTTTAGAAAAAAAGGCTTACCTTTCACCTATCCATATCAAGTTGCAACTTTAATAGCTCTTACGTGCACATAAGCATCCCTCGTCTATAAATCTGTCCATTCACTGCAACCATATGGGCAACTCCAAAAAAAAAAAAATTGGGAGTTGGCAGCAACCCGTACCCCCCAACTGCCCTAATGCCAGGCCTGTGCCATTCCTCTCTGGTGATTTCTGTTTTGTCTCCCCAGAGGAGGCCAGCACATTCATTGTCTTCCTAGTTTCTTCTCAAATACCTCCTGCAGAGAAGCTGAGAGGCCGGACAGCCCAGCCACTGAGGAGGAAAGCTCCCTAGGAAAGCACTGAAGAGCAAGGGCGAGGGCACCTGGGCTGTCCTCTCACCCCCGTGTAGGTCAATTTCCAATTATGAGCCAGTGCACAGAAGGCTTTTGCTTACTTGAACTGGAACTCTCTAACTGCTGTAATGTCCTCAGAACTTGGTGCATGTCCTTCATGCTGGTGTCTTTCTGGCTATATAAAAGAAGCCGCCGAGCATCTGCGAACAGGCGAGACACACTGTAGGGGGTGCAAGAAAAGAAGAAAAGCCCTGGTTAGACCCGCAGCCTCTCTGCTTGAAGGAAGTATCTGTCAGGAAAATATGTCCCCGCCTGGCTACAAGGTGTTCCACAGGCCAGCTCTGGTCCACTCCTACTGCTCCCCACACCCAGGTGCACCAATGCCCCAGGCTCCTACCTGCTCACCCACCATCTCTGCCCCAAATGCTCTTCCTGTGTGTCCACACAATCACATCCTACTACCCTTCAAGGCCCAGCCCATGTGCCTCCATCCAGGAAGCTCTCATATCCACCTCGCCCCCACCCACACACATACATATCTAGGGCCAACTTATCCAGGAGACCCAATAAGCACAGTGCCTAGGGCCCAGGATGCTCTTAGGGTCCACAAAAAAGTTTACTACCTTCTAAAATCAGAATGAAAAAAATGAAATCCAGAAATTCAGAAAGAACATATATGATAATGAATCCAACCTGGATTATAGTCATCTTTATACCAACACAGTTATCAAATAAAATTTTTAATATTTCTGGATGCAAGGAGAGGGCCCCTGAAAGCTACAAAGTCTAGGGTCCATGGACATTATAATGTGGCCCCGTCTGACTCTGCAGAGCTTCCTCGGGACTATCCTGATACATCTCCTACAGTCCTTTGTCCACTCAAGCTCATGCCATGGTTCCATGCATTCCAAGACTCTTCAATGGCTCAATCAGCAAACACTTATTAAACCCATGTTTATGTCCAGTATTGGACCCAGGAGCCAGGAAGATAAAAGCAAGGAAGAAATATCCAGGCCCTCAGGGAACTCACACCACAGAAGAGAGAGACCTGCGGACACTGGGACACTGCAGTATGACAGGGAGTGACAGAGTAAGAGTGAATCGGGAAGGAAAGGGACAAATTCGCCCAGCCCAGGCTACGAGCTGCTTGTGGGCAGGTCCCCTCCTGTGCTTATCTCTGTACCAACACCCCCAGGGCCTAGACCAGCCAGTTCAGATGCACAGGAAATGTGCTAAGTGAGTAGGCTAATAATGAATGGACAGAGCTGACATGCTGTGCCTCCCTCTTCTCTGACCAGTTTTTGTAAGAATGGCCCCCCAACCACAGGAGCCTTATTGTCATAAGAGCTACATATTGTTACTCCTCAAATGCACCAAGGTAAGATCCACAGTCTTAGGTCCTGGCAGCAATTCTCCCTGCCCTCATTCTTCAAACCTTTACAAAAGCAACTTCACTCAAATTGAACCCTTCAAAATTCTCCAGAGGTTGAGAAGGAAAGAAAGAGTATTAACTGACAAGTTTGGAAAGAAAACCCGATATAGTACTTACATGGATTTGTTAAAGTTTCCAACAACCCCAGGGGCCTCACCAGGAGTTGGATAACGGAAACAGGGGTTATTGGCATTACAGATAATCCCCTGAACCCAAGGAAGCGTTCCTGCAGAGGGCATGGCTTTGTTTGGAAAGTGGCCTATGAAATCAAGAAGAAGAAAAACACAAAGAGAAACATTAATTCTTTGAGGCGATTTTCGGGACTCGATAGGAACCTTCCTTTATCTCTTTTGGTTGCACCCACACATTGCTCCAACCCAAACGTGTTTGTCCCATTCCTCACATCCCAGACACCTGCCACCTCTGGACTGATCCCAGCCTGAGCTGGAAACTTGGCATCAGATAGAAGTTCTTCATCTACTTGCATCATCTGTAGAATGGGGTTCATGACCTCAGCCTTGGGGAAGTGATGCGAGGGGCAGAGGAGACCACACACAGTAACTGCCTGATGTGCAAGTACCTGACAACCCTTACCTCACCTTCCACTGCCTGCCTCACCTGCCAGAGACCTGAGGGCCCCCGGGAATGGCCTGATTCAATTCCTTCATGCTCTAAGGAAACCACAGCAAGATGAAGTGGCAGGTGAAGAATGCTCAAGGAGGGGTGCCAAGGTGGCTCAGTCGGTTAAGCGTCAGCCTTCAGCTCAGGTTATGATCCTGAGGTCCTGAGCTCAAGCTCCACGTTCAGCTCCCTGCTCAGTGGGGAGTCTGCTTGTCCCTCTCCCTCTGTCCCTCCCCTCCTCTTATTCTCTCTCTCTCAAATAAATAAATAAATAAAATCTTTTCTTAAAAAATGCTCAAGAAGTCAGTGGGCAGGACTGGGAGTGGAACCCACATTTTCATGATCCCAATCCATGTTCCTTCCCTTATATCTGAGGCTTCCCTTGTGCTCACTCTTCTCAGTCCCCTCAGGTTCTGTCCTCTGCTGGTTTCTCCTCCTCTGCCAGCTCAAAAGCTCTTCAAGGGCACCTAATAAACATGCTAACTTGGGGTCAGATGTCATCTGTGAAGCCACCTTTGTTGTCAGTGCTATTCTGTCACTCACCCAAACAACGAGCCCCATCCCGTAACTCACCTCCTCACTGTCCTTTCCCTTCATTATGGAGGAGCTGCTGACAAACAGCAGGTGTGGGGGACATGGGTGGGTCCCAGGTGTCAGAGACACACTTTGGTGTGTGGTAGGCAGCCACAGGGGCCACCAATGAGGTTCAAGATAAATGTGCTCTGGGACCAGGGCTTTTAACCAAAGGACCAAGCATGTGTGAATTCCTTTGGACAGAAAGGCCATGGCTCCAGCTTTCATCATATTCTCAGGGTTACCTGTGACCCTGAGAGTTTATAGCCATTAAAAACAATAGCTCTAAGTGGGGAAGGGCTGTAAAGCTGTAGCTTTACGGGGTTTGGGGTCAGATCTATGGGGGATTCATATCCGGTCCCCAAAACTTGCTAAGTAGCAACTTTGACCAAGTTACTCAACCCCTACCTCAACTTCCTCATCTGAACATGGTGATAGAAATATAGTCGACTCCACAGAGCTGCAGTACTGTGTGAGTTCTTACAAGCAAAGCAGGGAGCAGAGTGCCTGGCCCAGGGCAAAGGCCCCCGTTGTGGGGGGTGCAGTGGTGAGGCTGTGGGGACTGCTGCAGCATTCTGGGTGTGAGCCTACAACAGGACTCACTCTGCCACTGTCCAGCCAGAAATACTCCTTCTACCCCACAGCTATGACCTTCCTCCAAAGCAGGAATCCTGTTCTATTCATCTTACTCTTTCTGTGCAGATATGCTAACAGAGTCTCCCCAGAAAGTAAGCCACAGCCGGGGAGTGCTACCCTTTGCTTTTCCAACAGTGGGATCCCTTTTTTCTTTTTCTTCTATCATAATGCAACCAGAAAGGCAACTTCCAGAGCAAGGATGTAACAAGATCTGATCACTATGGGCACCCTCAGCAGGGACTCTGGCCTGTTGAACATTTACTCAGTTAACCTCCTTATCTCCCTGTTAATAGTTCAAGGAAAACCAAACAATGTCCCTAGCCTAGGTCAGCTGCTCCTCATGCAGGGAAAAGCTTATGTAACCCAACCAAATACTCGAAGAATCAAGGGATTCTCTTGAATCTCCTGCAGATACTGGCAGCCAAAATAGGGTAATGTTGGTCCAGGCAGCACTGGGCAGTGGAGGGGAAGTATTTCAAGCTAATCCTTGGGGAGTAAAACAAAGACTTTTCCTAGAGGTGGGGTCCTACCCGATTTGCCCCCCCACCCTGGCACAAAGCAGTATGGGGACCTGGCATTTGTTATACAGGATGACAATCAAATAGCATAAAGGACTCCCATGACCCAGGGAAATGACTAGGACCTTGACGGCCCTTGCTCAAACTGAATAAGATTTATGAAAAACAATCATACACTAATCCTTTGTTCCCAGGCACAAGACACCTCTGCAGGCTTCATCTTAGCTCTTTGCCCTTCTAGCTAGGTCCCCAGAAGGTGGTGAGAATAGGAAGTAAGGTTACAAGACGTGCACAGGTGGGAGACAAAAATCTCATCTGCCTTCTCTAAGTATAGCAATTTCACATTTCCTAGAATCTATAGTCTAGATCTAGAGGGATCTGGGTTACAATTCAACAGCATGCCCAAGATCAGGACCTCAGCAAGCAGGGTAGCAAGGATCCAAACAAACCTCAATTTGTCTAATGCCAAGGTCTGCATTATTTCCACTACACTGTCTTGCCTACTTGTGATCATTCCTGAGAGAGCATCGCCTAGCCGATTAAAAAGGCTGAGTTTTCCCTAAAACTGTACTTCAGTAAAGCTTAGGGTACTGCTAAAATAAAATCAAATAAGCATTTGTTCATTAATCTTTGGGGCACCAAAAGAGAAAGCAGAATTCCCTTCCAGGTCCACAAATTGAGTGTATATTTCATTTTATGCTCTTTTCGTTTCTGGCAAAATCAGAAAATCGCATGTAGTAGGATGTTCTGGAGGTTTTGTGGATTTAGGGGTTTTTTTAAAACTTGAAAATGTATATGCTATATTAGCAAATTAGCAGGTAAATAACTACCAGTGTGTGCTGTGTGAGACTTGGGACCAGGATAAGAACACAATTAAAAGGTGACCCTAACCCCATCTCCTCCATGAAGAACAGTATCCTGGCAAAAGCCGGTGCAGTTGGCGGGCTGTGAGCGGAGCTAGCTAATGGTAGGAAAAGACATGGAAGCAATGGAACAGAGGTCCCAGGGAAACCTCCCACATAAATGCTGACCCTTCAAACAGGCACATTTCTGCAGACAGTCCATCCAATGAGCAGAGCCAGGAGACGAAGATGGTGATGACAGAACGACACTCAGGACAACCATGTAGGATAATTGTTGTCGTTCCTTTTTGATAGAATTTGGGACACTCGGGTACAGAGAAGCGATGTCACTTGCCCAGGGTGATATACCTACTAAGTGTCGAAGCCAGGATTCAAACCCAGGTCACCTGACATGAAGAGCTTGTGTTCTTAGCCACTACTTTCTATTTTCTACTATTTTCTAGCCTGCACTCTACCGGCCATCATCCAAATACAGGCCCAGGAGCCAAATGATCAGGGCTCGATTTCATTTGAGTCACTTATTAGATGTGTGACCTCGGGCAACTCCCTGAAATTTTTGGAGCCCCAATTTACTTATCAAGAAATTAAAGTAAATGCTAACAATGAGGGTCTACTGTACAAGGTTGTTACGACAATCCAATGAAATCATAATGCTCAATCTGAGCAATTCTATACAAACGCTGTTTAAAATGATATGTTTCCCTGATTTACAACTGTGCAATTAAGACATAATGACATGAAAAAAACCTGGCAGGTCCAGATGACAACTGAGTTAAGGCACGGCCTCATGGGGCTCTTTTAATCACCATCCTCTGACTTATCAGTAAGCTTTTACTTTCATGATCTAAAATGTATGAAACAGATGTTGGCTTTTATTATAATTACTGTTATTACCATTGGCTAGGACTAAAATGGTTTCCTGAGGTCACACCTTATCAAAAAATTGGAAGCGTTTCTATTCCAAACCATGTGCAGTGTTTCCTAAAGATAGTGTCTTGGAACAGGTCAAATGTAGTCTATACCCACTCCTGGATGTCGCGTGCCAGTAGACTCTCCAGCGGGCTGCTCAATACTTACATTCGTGTTGTTCATAGGGTGGGTAACTCAGCCGAACGGAGATCAGGATCAAAAAGATAAATAGAGGCCAGGCCACTTCCAGCAACAGCTGACACTGAAAGGGAAATAAAACAGAGCACTGTGCATTTAAAAAATAACATGGATGCTTAACTCTACTCGCCTTTGGGAAATCCACAGTTGTTAATTAAACAACTGATGGCCCCTCCAGCCTCTGCCACCACTCTCCCAGCTTCAACAACACTGAATTGTTGGCAGTTCTCATAGCATACTATTCCATACCTCTGTGTTCTCCATAAGAAAGGGAAACCCCTCCTATCCTAATTCCTCTGGCTCATTACTTACTATCCATTCTACAGAATACTCCAACACCATTTCCTTTATTAAAATCTCAGGCTGAGTGAGAAACCCTTCTCCTGTAACAGTAACCCATGCATATTCCTCCCAGAGCCTTTTCCTCCAGCCTGAAATCATCTATCACTGGCCACTTCCGGCAACAGGAGCACCCTGAAGGCAAGCACTGAGTCAGCTTCGTATTCCCAGCCCTCGAGCTATATCAGGTAAGGAAGGACCCTTAGTGGAAAAAGGGGGCGGGGCAAACTGCTATGCTCAGCACACCACCTCTGCACCTTTAACTGCACACAAAGGTGCCCCCCTACACACACACTGGGCTGAGAAGAAGGCACCAAAGGACAATGGAAATTGACACAGGGTTCCATATCAACCTTTGTGCCTCTGGGACTGAAAAGAGCTGAGAAAAGTGCAAAGTTCTTCTTCCCTGTCTAGCAAGGTCTCAGTACCATATTCTCCAGTGGGTTAGAAGATCATTAAACTTACCGGTGAGCATGATCCACTCTGGTTGAAACAATGTGGTGTCTCTAAACCTAAACCCTGCCTTGGTGAGTTGCCAAGGGATAAATAAGCCCAGGGACAGGATGGAAATCTTTAGGCATAATTTAATTGAACCAGGGGTGTTCAGAAAACTAGCTTCACTGCCTGAAGCTCTCACCTCTTCCATTCCCATCATTTCTAGATCCTAAGGTTCTAATTAGGATGAACACCAAAGAGCCCAGAAGAGTCATGGGGCCTTGTGGTTAAGAGTAATTATAACTGTGGCTGCAGAGCCACAAAGTCAATAGAACACTGGCCTGAAACCCTCCCTTTTTTTTTTTCAAACAGAATTTTTTTTCCCTTGATCTTTAAGTCCATATATTTTTATTATGGAAAACTTGAAATTAAAAAATTCTAAAAAAGTAGAAAAAAGTAAATACAAATCACCCTTAATCCTACTTTCCACAGACAATTCCTAATAAACTGAGCTAACAATGCCCTCTATTAATACTTTTATCTTTTTTTTCTATGCATACATGAATACTTTTACCTACAAAACTGCATCATACAGTACATATAATTTCTCATTTTCCTTTTTCATTTAACATTATAATTGGGGGTGTTTTCCATGACATAAAATATTTTCTTAAAAGATGGATTTTAATGGCCACTTTGATATTCCATACTGTGAATAGATCATAATTAATGAAACTCTCTGCTCTTGCTGGTACTTCAGAGTGTTTTTGCTTTTTTGTTTATCATTTGCTATTGCATTTTGGTATTTTAAATAACCCACTTTTAATTTCCAAAGACCTTTGATATGATTACCCATTAAACTCTTTTTTAAATCTTCTTTTTGGAAGGAAATACAAAGATGATAATAGTAGATGTCCTGGGGTGATAAAAACACAAGTGATTTTTTTTTTAAATACATCCCTGTGTTTCCTAAATCTTCCATAATAAGCATGTTATTACTTCTTGAATGGAACAAAAATCCACTGCTATCATATAACCATGAAGAATAATTTATACTATTTGATACCACACAGCAACATGGGGGGAGGAGAGATGGGGAGGTATAAATGGGTCTCTCTTTGGAAGAAAGTATGCTGTCAATGGGGTCTCCAAGACCAAAGACATGGCTGTACTTCCTAATATTTCTATACATAATCCCAAAGAGGCCACACATATTGAAATCTCCAAGCTTTCAAATGACATTTGGTCTCTTCTACCAGCAGAGTTGGAAGTCCCTCCTTGGAGTTTCCCAGGTACACCCTGCCTTCACCAGCACTTGGCACAGCAGGGGCCCTATTTAAAAAGGACTTTCTCCCACACCGTCACTTTCTTCTCACTAAGCCTGCCACACAGAAAGTCTTAAAAAATGTTGAGAAAGAGAATGAATTGAAGTTTATAAAAGAATAAAGATGGAAATATACATTAGTTGAGCCCTCTCGGAAAGCAATTTGGCCATATGTAGTCAAAAGACATGTTTATTGGGGCTCCTGGGTGGCTCAGTGGGTTGAGCCGCTGCCTTCGGCTCGGGTCATGATCTCAGGGTCCTGGGATGGAGTCCCGTATCGGGTTCTCTGCTCAGCAGGGAGCCTGCTTCTCTCTCTCTCTCTCTCTCTCTCTCTGCCTGCCTCTCCATCTGCTTGTGATATCTCTCTGTCAAATAAATAAATAAAATCTTTAAAAAAAAAAAGATGTTTATCCCCTGTGACCAAGTAATATGTATAGGAAGTCATCCTACAGAATTGAATTTAAAATATCAAAAAGCTATATACATGAAGTTATTCATCCACTGAAACCCTATAATTGCAAAATATTGGAAACAACTTAGTTGCACAACACTGGGGAAATTATTAAATTACAGTACACCTACTGGACAATGTATTACACTGTCATTACATGTACGAAACACAGACACTATTAACCATGTAATATTAAGTGAAAAAACCAGAACACAAAATTGTATGTTACAAGCATACAAGCATACAGCTAAATAAAATCACTTACAAATATTAACAAACAATTATGCCATTTTAAAAAATGGGCTGTGAATGAAGTCAGAAAAGAATAATGAATTCAGAAAAAAACAAAAACAAAATTAAATGAAGAGTATGAATAAGTTACCAACCTTGGCACTCAGAAGCTAACATTTGTACATTTAGGATAAATAGTAGCTATCATTTATTTATTTAGAGTCCAATATGTAGTAGGCACATTACATATGGATTATTTCATTCAATCCTCCAAACAACCTTGTGATATAGGAGCCATTATTGTCCCCATTTTATGTATGGCAAGGCTAAAGCTCAAGGAGGGGTAAGTAATGGAGACAGAGGCAGAGTTAGGATTAACTGCTAGTTCTGCCCAACTCCAGAGGCCACATGGCATTGACAGAGCAGGTGACCCAGCTGGGAAATGACCGCATTCAGTGGCAAGGTCACAAAACATCAACTGGTTCCACAGAAGTAACATGAATTATAATATTTACCGCCAAGAGTGAGCACCTACTGTATACCAGGTATTTTTAGGTATCTCATCTCTAATATTTAATTTTCATAATAACTGAGATAGGATGAACTGTTACCATGAAGCTAAGATTTAGAGAGGTTATCACCCATAACCTCGTAAGAGAGTGCACTAGCAGTTGAACCCAGCTCTAGTGACCCCCATGTGCTTTTTTTTTTTTAAAGATTTTATTTATTTATTTATTTATTTATTTGACAGAGAGAGAGACCACAAGTAGGCAGAGAGGCAAGCAGAGAGAGAGAGGAGGAAGCAGGCTCCCTGCTGAGCAGAGAGCCCGATGTGGGACTTGATCCCAGGACCCTGAGATCACGACCCGAGCCGAAGGCAGCGACCTAACCCACTGAGCCACCCAGGCGCGCCCCCCCAATGTGCTTTTGCATTCATTTTACAGATGGGGACACTGAGGTCCAGAGAGTTAATAAATAAGCATTCAAATGTTGGCAATAGGGTATGAATTTATCAAATTAAAACTATTATAAACTAGCAGGAATGTCAGTGGCATCCTGCAATGGTAGATTTTGGGCCAAAAGATCCTTCTCTTGCTAACTTCCTAAGTTACAATACTTTCTTTACCTGTGAAACAGAAATTTTAATGCATGTCTCTCAGAACTGCTTTGAAACTTAAGAAAATAATGGATATAAAAGCATTTCAAAACTATAAAACACAGTCTACACATCAAAAATCAGTATTATAACGATGAAGATTATTTGAAAACATGGGATTATACACACCAAATAACGTTAAATGAAAGCAGAAAACAGAACATAAAATGGTACATATACAAGTGATGATTACAATTGTCTCCTTTGGCTTATTGTCACTCAAGTCCCTTCAGTGCCAAGGACCACACAATCCGACCCTCACAATCATGACCCATCTACCTCAGAGACTTCTTTTGCACATAAAATAAAATTCAACTGCCCTTCCCAGCTCCAATGCCAGGCATGATCTGGCCCTGCCAGTCCCCAACTCATCCCTAGCCAGTCCTCATTCACCCCACCAGAGCCACCGGCTTTTCTGTTCCTTGACTCAGAAGCACACATTGGGTCTCATGGCCATCATACCTTCTGTCTCTCTAGGAATATGGTGCTCCTCATCTCTGAGCTCCTGATCTTCCCCAGCTTTATGTTCAGAGCTCTTGGCTTACCTGTCATAATGTTCCATCCTAAATTAAGTCCCTACCCATAGCCTCGTGGTATCTAACACAGTGCCACAGTGTGTCTGAGCTGCCCCTGTAGTTGGCTTCTAAATCTGTTTCCTGCCTTGCCTTCCTAACACCTGATATAGATTATTATTTTATTTTTACTTCTGGGATCATGAGTCTCGTATCTGCTTCCCTCACTTAACAGTAAGCTCTGTGAGGACAAGGATCGTGTCTGTCCACTTCTTCACCACACACCCAGCACACTCCCCCACATGTAGTAGGTGCTCCGTAAATATGTATTCAAATGAAATAATAAATGACTATGGGTTCTAACTTTCTTAATTCCACAGAATACGAAACTAAAACTCAAGAGAAGTGAGTTTCCCTCAGCCATTGAGGCACATGGTGACCACGCTGGAAGTAGACCTGAATTAAAATAGAATAGAAATCAGAAATACTATCTGGATTTGAACCGTCACTACCAGCCCAGGAACAAGGACAAGGAAGAAATTCATCAGCTGGAACTGGAAGTGGGAAGGGAATGTAGAAATTTTTCATCTGCCCTGGAAAATTCTCTAATGGCTTTTAAATGAGGAGTTTTAATTTTTATTTATTTGTTTATTCCTTGTCATTAACCAATGTCCAAATACTGATACTCCATGCAAAAATTAGAATTACCTATTTTCCCAGCCACATGACTAATCAGATCTCACAGAGACAATAGCAAAGGCACAAGAGAGAGGCCATATGGCCCCACACTCCCATCTGTTCCATGGGACCTTGGCCTTTGGCTCAGCCTGAAACTAGAGGAGGATCCTGAGAACTCTGAAGCCCCTCGCCCTTCCTGTCCCAAGCCCTGTTTGTGCTGCAAGACTGCCACCCACACAAGTTAACCGTTACTTTGAACCCAAACTGAGCTTTGCCCCCAACTTTCGTAACTTAGTGTATTCTTTGCCTAACAGCAACAACGGAAAGCTAACCCTGGTTGATGGTCCCCATGAAGGGCACAATTGGGGGCACAAGAGAGGTCCCCAGGATTCATCAGCAAACAAGGAGACAGAGAGAAAGGGCAAATGCTGGCTTTCCACAGGGCTATTCTGGGGTGTACTGTTCAGCACCCAGCTTTCAAACATTCTTCCCGGCAGTAGGACACAAGGCCTCTACAACAGAGGAGCCTCCTTGAGACCTGCAAACTGATGGCCCACTGGACACACTCACCACTCGTTCAGCAAATATGTTTTCAGCATATCCTGGGTGCCAGGCTCTAGGCCTGAGGGTGTATACTCTAGGATCTGAGAAAATGGGAAATAAGCAATGGTTTTCCACACTTTGTAGGCAAGAATTGCCATGGAGCTTCTTCCCCTGTCTAGTGGACAGGGTTGGTTCTGACTATGTGAGCTAACAAAGTGGTACCAAAACCCGTAACAGGTCCCACTGTCTCAAAAATAATCCAGAAATCCAAGCCAGGTGGGTTAGGAAGTAGCTTAAGATCCATGGGCATTAAACTTTGAATGCATACAAAGCAAAGTCCAAAAAAAAAAAAAAAAAAAAAGCCTGTAGGGCCACCAAGAAACTGGTTCTGGTGTTCCTTCCATGATTAACCCACTCTCGACCCCTGCCCCGCTGCCTGGAATTCCAAGTTCCATGAACTGGACAAGGGGCAGGTCAGATCTTTCCAGCTCTGACAATCTAAGCATCTGTAACCTGAAGTAAACCACCTTTTTTTCTGGTTCAGCAAAATATATTTTCTTTAGATATCAGGAAGGGAAGAAGGACAAGCCAGTAGGCTTGTGGTGTATCACCTAGAAAATCCCTTTTGAGTCAGGATGCTGTATCTTTACTTCCCCCAACAAAAACTTCCATACGATTACAAATCGCCTTTGACTAAGCCTGCCTATCTCTCCAATCCTAACTTTTTAAACCCACAAGCAATACTAAGCTAGAAGCAGCAAGCTCCAGACTAGTCTGGATAGCCCAACCCCATCTCCTATTCCAGGCCCCTGTGCTCCTGAGTCCTTGCTTTGATGTTGGGGAAATCCCTTCTCTGCTTTGCGTCTCAGTGTTCTTATCTGTAAAATGAGAGGTCTATGCTGGACTACCCTAGAGCCCCACTTTCATTGCTAAGATAATACTATTCTTTCCATCTCTCAGTGGCTAATGGACATACTATGACAGAGACAGTTCCCCATCATGTGACCTGCTGCCACCAGGATGAGAAGAGGCAGTAGTTAAGAAGTCAGGACAGGTGATGAAAACACAGAACCTGGAAACACCAAGACCTGGGAACAGCTATGAGAAACAGGGGCAGAGGCAAGGAAAAGGCCAGAAATGTCAAGATTTTGAGACTGAAAATAGAAAAAATAATGATACTACTGAAAAGCAATTTGGCATAGTGATTTAGAGCACCAATGCTAAAGTCAGGTCATCTAGATTTGAACCCTGCCTGCATTTGCTCCTGACCAGTGGTGCGGACCTCAGACTGATTACTTAATCTCTCTCTGTACTTCAAGTACCCCAGTTACAGCACAAGGAAAAAACAGTATTTCATGGGGTTCTAAAGAATTCAACCAATTAATAACCCACTTAAGTGCTTAGCACATGGAAACTCGTTCTAAGTGTTTGCTTTTATTATATTATATAATAATATGTTATATTTTATGATTACAATTATCACCAAGACAGATAAGATACATAGATTCTAGTTTCCACTCTCTAGCTAGTGACCTTAAGATTCAAATCCCTACCTGTAACATTAAGGACTTAAAAAATAAAAAACATTGTTTCTCAGACTATAATACATACTCCTGAGAGATTAAATATGAGGCCTTTGTGAGGATTTTAAACAATTTTCTGTTTTCATTGCAATGGTCATCTAAACAAATTCAAATAAACATAACTGAATTTTCTGAATGCCTACTTTATAACTACTTCTGGCACAAGATTTCAAAGCCCAAGTTTGTATTTGTGTCTGTGATTGTGTTGGCACCAATATAATTATAGCAGACTAATGAGAAAGGAACAGATGCAGACGCAATTTATAAATGATGAGATTGGACCAACTGAAAGCCAAATGACATCAAATGAAGGTCACTAGAAAAGTGGTTGAAGAATGGAATCATTAGCACAAAGTAATATAGACAGTCCAGGCAGCTGTCTTACTATATTAACAATGTGAATTGGATTGTATTGGTTTTGCAATTTTGTTTGCATTTCCTTTGTAAGTATGAACGGGTTGTATGGTTGTGTAATGACCTATAAGTACAAAGGTTTCACATGTGTACACATTTAAATAACATTACAATAAAAAAGAAATTTCATGAACACAAGGAGACCTTGACACTTCTGTTCTTTAAAGAAGGTCTAAGCATTATGCTAGTTTGAGAAACACTAAGTTCTCTCAAAGGTCTCTTATGGTTCTTTGAGTCTAAGAAAGATGATCATTTTGGTTATCCTTTTGGTTATAGACCTGTTAAGCCTAGTTAAGATAGCTCAGTAGGGGGGCGCCTGGATGGCTCAGTGGGTTGAAGCCTCTGCCTTCGGCTCAGGTCATGATCCCGGGGTCCTGGGATCGAGCCCTGCATCGGGCTCTCTGCTCAGCAGGGAGCCTGCTTCCTCCTCTCTCTCTGTCTGCCTCTCTGCCTACTTGTGATCTCTGTCTGTCAAATAAATAAAATCTTAAAAAAAAAA
Source organism: Mustela nivalis (assembly GCF_964662115.1). Lineage (NCBI taxonomy): Eukaryota > Metazoa > Chordata > Mammalia > Carnivora > Mustelidae > Mustela > Mustela nivalis. The sequence continues at coordinate 67,077,806 of NC_139032.1, forward strand.
AAAGATAGCTCAGTAGGGACACAGGCTTATAACTCAGAAAAAAAGGCAAGGCAGGAAACAGATTTAGAAGCCAACTACAGGGGCAGCTCAGTTGGTTGGTTATCTGCCTCTTGATTATGGCTCAAGTCATGCTCTCAGGGTCATAAGAGAGAGACACCCATGTTGGGCTCGGCGCTCAGCAAAGGGTTCTGCTTAAGATTCTCTCTCCCTCTCCCTCTTCCCCCAGCCCCTGCGGGCAATCTCTCGCTCTCTCTGAAATAAATAAATGTCTCTTTAAAGAAAAGAGAAAAAAGAGGCCAACTACAGATCAGTACAGCTAAACCCAGGACACCTAAATGGAGTGTCCAAGAGTGTTTGGAGCTAGACAAGCCAAGAGCTAATGTCTGGGCTTCAGGGAATTCACCATGCCTCACAGCCTTCCCCTTCCTCTGTGTAAAAATACCATTCACCCGAGCATTAAAGATGATCTTCTCAGGATTACGCAAAGAATTCTGTGTCCCATCCAGGAAATGAATGGCTTAGAACCTCCACAGAAATCAAACAAATCTCAGTTTTACATTCCTCCTGGCTTGCAGTCAGAGCTGAGAGAGTCCACGAGAACCAGTCTCTACAGGAGCTGGGCCCTTAACTCACTTAACTCACCTCCCAGAAACAGATGGGCCCTTGGGTGCTCTCGCAGAGCCAACAGACCCCCAGGGCTGCAGTAAAAGGAAAGAGTGGGATGCTCAGAGGCAACTCTGTGACAGATTCCAGAGGTCAGAACCCATGCCTGGGCACTAGCACACACTAAAGCTAACGTTTCTGCCTGGCTCCTAATCTTCCCTCTCTGATAAGCAATAGAGCTACTTCAGGACCACATGGACCTGTGCCCACCAGGGCCAGAGTCATCCAGCCCCTTTGAGAAAACCGAGAGGATTCCCTCTCCTCCTTCCTCCCACCCCTAACTCGAAACCATGAAGAAAAGCAAGGGAGAACACTGCCCCCCCCCCACCACCCCAACCCACCACCCCGCATCGGAGAATCCCAGGCTTACTGTTTGTCTTCTTCTGAAAGTGAGGTTCTTCCACAGCAGCAACCTCAGCTGAGGCCAGTAAGCCATGTTACCGCTGCTAGCACCCCCAGCAGATGCGTGTGGCTCAGGAGCCCGTGGAGGCAGTGGCCGCAACTCACGGCAGGGCCGCTGTGGCTGGTCATTAACTGAAAGATAAAGCAGGAGGGGAGAGCGCTATCAGCTGCTGCTCCAAAGCCAGACGCCAGGGAGGGCTGCTGCTCCAGCCCCCTCACCTTAGACCTCAAGACCCGGATGGGCATCCTCGTTGCTCTCAGGAAGTCCCGAGTGCCCAGCTTCTGGCTTCGGGGTTTTCCTGTAAACGCGGATTCTGGAGGCTTTCCAGCAGCCGCCTGGAAGCTAGTCATTATAATTCTAATCATTTTAGCTCCATGGCTGTGATCGTCTGGGATTGGAAAATGCCCTTATGAAAACAAACTCAAGTGTTGGGTCAAAACACTGAGGTTGGAAATGGCATATGGGAATCCCAGAGACCCGCCACCCCTAAGAAAATGCCTCCCTTCTCATAAAATGTTAGCCGCGGTTATAAACTTTGCCTCAAATCTGGAGTAATTTCTGCTATTCCTTGAAAATCTGCTGTGGGGTACATTTTCATCTGGCCACACAGTTGTGTCCTTCAAATGATAAATGGCACCATCGAGAAAGCAAGTTTCCCAATCTGGAAAGCCACAGTGCATGGGAGAAGACCCTGAGGAAACACCGGGAAAGTGTCATTGACACCTGGTTCCCAGATGATGGGGACAATCCCGGCGCTGTGTGTCTGTGGAAAGAAAACAACACCCCGTGGAGAAACAAGTCAGCGAACGCAGGCGGAGAGCATCACCGGTGAGAGCAGCAAGCTCCCGCTGTCCAGACACATGCACGCTCTGGCTCTGCTCCACCTGCGCCTGCGCACGGCCAGGCTGCTCTGCCCGCGCCTGCGCACCGGCCGAGCTCCGCTGTGTCAGGGGCCACGGGTACCACGGCGGGGACTGCTTCCCTGTGGTGGGAGAACGGATGGTTCTCATAAACGGGGGATACAACATTCTGTGTTTCCCGGCTGCCCCTCAACAACTGTATTTATTAAATGCTGGAATTTATACTAAGCACCTGTACTAAAATTAAAGTTGGAGAAGGGGCAGAAAGTAAAAAATAAATAAATAAATAAATAAATAAATAAATAAATAAATAAATAAAGGTGGAAGAAGAAGGGAGGGACACACAGTCAAAGCTAGGCTCTGCGGGCCCTCCGTAGTCACGAACTCTTGGCAGAAACCAGCTTTACTTCTAAATAGCTCAGTTTATCATGGTGGCCCCTAGTGGAGGGGGAGGTGGGAGTGGTAGATTAGGCATGAGGAACAAATAGCAAAAAGAACGAATGCAGTGACTACCTATGGATACAAAACCAAGTATTGGACTAAAATTTGAGTCCAGGGGCGCTTGGGTGGCTCAGTGGGTTAAGCCTCTGCCTTCCTCTCAGGTCATGATCTCAGGGTCCTGGGATCGAGCCCCTCATGGGGCTCTCTGCTCGGCAGGGAGCCTGCTTCCTCCTCTCTCTGTCTCTGCCTGCCTCTCTACCTACTTGTGATCTCTCTCTGTCAAATAAATAAATAAAATCTTTGAAAAAATATAAAAATAAAAATCTGTTGAGTCCAAATGAGATCTCAATGCAAAGATCAACCTCTAGCAGGATTTTACTCTTTAGTCACTTACCCTTCAAGGACTTGCATTCAAAACCTCCAGAGAAGATAAGAGATTGGAGGGAGTTTTCAGTGTCAAAGAAGAAAGAGTGACCCTACTATTACATTATGTTGTTGTTGGGTTTTTTTAAAGATTTATTTATTTATTTATTTGTCAGAGAGAGAGAGAGCGCGCGCAAGCGCGCACACAACCTGGCAGAGTGGCAGGCAGAGGTAGAGAGAGAAGCAGGCTCCCTGCCAAGCAAGGAGCCAGATGTGGAACTCAATCCCAGGACCCTGCAATCATGACCTGAGCCGAGGGCAGCGGCTTAACTGACTGAGCCACCCAAGTGTCCCTGTATTTTAATTCATTCGTTGACAACCGGACAAATCGGGAATTCCTCCCAAATATTCAAGCTTTAGGACCTCTTTTTTCTCTTTATCATTTGCTCAGCAAATCTCTAGGACATGGATCCTCTCCCCAAATTTCTCACCCCAGAAAGAAGAGTTTAACCAGCAATTCATCCGTTCTGTTGGCAATTTGATTGTTTAAAGATGTCAACTGACCTCCCAGGCACTGAGAGCTAGAATGGGACTGTGAAACATGTTTGTAATCCCAAATTGTTTTGTAAGTGGCCTAGCACAGGGCCTGCATTCCAGAAACACTGAAATAAACAATTAGCTAGGTTTTTCTCATGCAAAAGCTGCCCTCCAGAAATTACTTAGTTGATTTAGAAGCTACAGGAATCTTTTCAGATCCCCAAGGTAACAGTGAGGAGGTTGAAATGCAAGTTTGTAATTTCAAAAGGACAATTAACCTAGCAGAAAGAGCCCCAATAGGGAGTAACCCCAGCTTCCCAACTATGGGCCCTTGGCCAAGCCTTTATACTCTATGGGCACTAATTTCCCCCATCAAAATAATGCAGATGACAATAACTACCTTGCATGAGTGTTCACAGACTAAATAAGATAATATAAATAAGTTCCTGACACAGTACATGGCACACTGTAAATGCCAAAGAAATGAGTTCCCTTCTCCTCACTTTTGTCTGTTCTATCAGTACCTTCTAACAGAGAAATGGTTATGTCCTGTCCAAACATTCATTTCTATTCCATTATTTCTAGCAAAACCATCATGGGTTTCAGGAAAGGTAGTAGGGGCCAGGTAGGAAAGACAAAATCTGAATAGTCTAGTGTTAGAGATCCCCATGGTCAAACCCAAGCACAGACCCCCCCCCCCAAATCTGAGGGGGAAATCTCAGCAGAAAATAAGACACACCTCGATAGAGTGTTCATGAATTGAGAAAGGCCAGGAAGAGGTTTTTTTGGGGACTCTTTTCCTTTAAGTAGAGTTTCTGGATCTCCAGACAAGGGTTCTGGGCCCAGGGACCCTCCAAGAGACATAGAAGGTTGTCAGGAAGAAGTAGCCCAAAGCAGCACCGGAGACTCTGCTCTGGCTTTGCTGGGTGCACACAGACAGGCTTCTCTTCCCAAATGCCCCTCGCAACTTGGCATGGCCCTGGCCTTCTGTGTAATTCCCTCCTCCCACTTCAGAACACAGCGATCAGAGCAACTCTGTCCACAAAGGAGGGTTTGGCAATGCCCAAAACGCCCTGCTCAGGTAACTGAAGCCAAAGGGATATTTCTACATTAGTTTTCCAAGGAAGTGAACAAACAAACCAAAACCAAGAAGAATGCAGTACTATGTACTAGATTTCTCAATATTTCAAAGTTAGTCCCACTCTTGCTTCTGCCCTTATGCACATTTCCAGTTACTGGCTGGAAAGGGTCCTACTTCACAATCACCGCCAGTCAATAGGCCACTCTCATCCCACTCCTGGGTGGCCACAGCAGCCACGTCACTGGTGTCCCTGCCTCCAGTCTTGTCCCCTCCCATCCATTTATCACAAAGCAGCTGCAGTTGTTGGATGGATGAATTGTGTATCCACATATGCTATCCCCCTCTCAGAAGCCTTTGTCAGCTCCCCACCGCCCTGAGGACGAGGTCCACTCCGTATGATGGTTTAGCCAGTCTCCCTGATGACTCCTACTCCTCTCACACTACTCCCCACCTCCCAAACCCTGCCCAGAAGAAACTGCTTACGAGCTCTGAATGGGTCAAACTCTCTCCTACTCCTCGGTGTGTTCTCTGTCCAGAAACCCTTTCTTCCAGTACTGTCAGCCTGGCTAACTTTTCCTCAATCTTAGGTCTCCATTTAGCTGCCCCTTGCCTGGATCCTGCCTTGATGACCTCCCCGGCACCGACACCTGGGTTAGGAGTCCTTCCGGGGTGCTTTCAGGGATGCCTCTGTTTTCCCCGGAAGCATTTCTCTCACATTCTGAGTCTGCAGGGACCATTTCTGTTTCCTTCATCACTGTGTTCCTAGTACCTGGCATGTGGTAAGCAGTCAGGGAATGTTTGCTTACTTAATTAACTAAGAGATGGACAAGAGAAATAGGGTTTCAGGATGTAAGGGCGGTGGCATTCCTGGGCCTGCGGTAACTGATTTCTCAACCTTGATTAACCGATTCCAGCAAATTGTCCCCAGAGAGGGAACTCTAGGTTCATCAGGCTTCTACCACACAGTCTGCAGCCACAAAGGACTGCTGAGCTTTCCCAGGTGATTCCTGGGGCATCCGGGAAAATGTAATTAAATCACGGTCTACTTCCCACAAACACCAGGTTTAGCTAAGGCCTGAGCAAGCCGTCCCCAGGCCAGCAGAGCCAGGAAATCTGCCTTCTGCCAATCTCCATGCTCACGTCCTAGGTGCTGCTCTTTCTCTCCAGCTCTTGGCATCAGTCACTCAGGTGGACCATCTTTTGCCAAATATAACATAGCTTCCACACCCTCACCTTCTTTTGTACAGTATGGACCTTTTTCAAATCTTTTGCTAGTTTTTAAGTAGGCTCCATGCCCAGTGTGGAGCCCAGTACAGAGCTTGAACTCATGACCCAGAGATGAAGACCTGAGCTGAGATCAAGAGTTGCACACTTAACTGACTGAGCCACCCAGGTGCCCCCAGGACTTTTCAACTCTTTAACCAGTTTTTTAGAGAAATTTTCACTTCAAATGCCCCTGGTATTATAAAATTATTAGTAACTAGAGAATACAACAGGCTGCTAAAACTTAACCTTCTCAAATAAGCAAAGGTGCTCAACATCATTAGTTGCAGAGAAATGCAAATTAAGACCACAATGAAACACTACTACACATCTGCTGGAAGTATAAAGATTTTTAAAAAAAAATTTTTTTTAAGATTTTATTTATTTGACAGAGATCACAAATAGGCAGAGAGGCAGGCAGAGAGAAAGGAGGAAGCAGGCTCTCCGCGGAGCAGAGAGCCCGATGCAGGGCTCGATCCCAGGACCCTGGGATCATGACCTGAGCCGAAGGCAGAGGCCTTAACCCACTGAGCCACCCAGGCGCCCCAAGATTTTTAAAAATTTTAAAGTGATAGCAAGTTATGTGAAGCAACTGGAACTCTCACGTGCTGCTTATAGGAATGTAAGATGGAACAGATACTTTGTAAAACAGTTTGGCGATTTGTTGTAAAGTTACACACAGACTTATGATACAGCCCAGCCACCTCATGCTAGGTATTTACCCAAAAGATAGAGGAGGGTCTATGTTCAAGCAAAGACTTGTGTGTGAATGTTTATAGAAGTCTTACATGGACTTATATAGCCGAAACTGAAAATAACCCAAATGTCTATCAACTAAGGGGTAAATTTAAATGGAATACTACTCAGCAATAAACAAAGAACAAACTACTGATAGGTACAACAGCATAGATGAATCTCAAAAGCCTTATGCTAAGGGAAATGTGCAAGACACAAGAGACCACCTATTAGAGGACTCCTTCTACAAGACATTCTGAAAAGGTAAAACAATGGGGACAGAAATCAGATCAGTGGTAATGGGTGGAGGTAAAAACAGGTTGCAAAAGGAGTATTGGCCGATGGAAATGTTCTAGATCATGATTCTGGCAGTTATTAGGAAACTATAGAGACATCAAAACTCATCAAACTGTATATGTTAAAAGGGTAAATTTAACTGTATGTAAATTCTACATCAATAACCTGACTCCCTCCCCCCAAAAATCACTTGCCTTCCATTTTAATAGTTAATCTATTCCACACATCCAATCATGCCTTTGAGGACCTGGGACTGTACAATGTAAAGTCTGATTATTGTGTGATTCACTAGCAAGGTGAACAGTTGATAAAATATTCACTGCATATTCATTCAACAAATAAGGAAGCCTTCACTCTGCAAGGATCCCTTTAGCACAATAAATATTACTGAGTGCCTATTATGTGCCTGGTTCTGTTCTAGACACTGGAGATTCTTCAGTGAACAAAAGAGGCAAAGGTCTTGTTCCTGTGGAACCTCTACTCTAGATGGAATATAGACAAATCGCAATGGGTTGTTAAGGCAGTGGGCGGTAGGAGTAACGAAGAAAAATACAGCAGAGTCAGGGGAAAGTATGGGGGGAGGGGTAACTCCTTTCTGAGGAAGTGCCTTTAGGACAGTGAAATGACACTGGGCTGTGCTAGTAGCAAAAGGGTCACCAAATGACAGCTGAATTCTTTCAACTTTTCCCTAAACCAATACCCGGAATGTCAGATAGACTTAGTGACACTGCCAAAAGAAACAAGAAAAAACAACAACAACAACACGTAATTACAGGTTTGCAGAAGGCTTGGTGTGAAGAGGAAAATAGATGACCCCAGTTAGCACCTACCCCACTGCTCTCCCACGCCCTTCCTCACCAAAACGTGTGGCTCTTTTGAACACCACGTGTAGATTTCAAAGAGAGATGAAAAATATAAAAAAGAAGCGAGGGGAGAGAAAGAAGAAGTCCTGCTCAAAGCCAAGGTAGGAGGGTTTTTTCCTCATTTGGCAAAGCCAAAAGAAAAACAGGAACTACTTCCCGTGACTGCCTTCTACCCTTCCCAGGCATTAAATCTGTCTACGGAAATGTAACAGGGGAGAAAAAATGCACATGTTTGCACTGCTGCCAGGATCTCCTCCTAGTCTCTGCAGTAACCAAAGGGTGGGTTGGCCATTTTCCTTCCGCAAGAACGCTGGGAGCGCAAGAAGCCAGGACTTACAACTATAGACCTGAGCTTCCATCTAAGGCCGGGCCGGGGACAACCATGACGATAACACCTCAGCCAGGACACATGCCAGAGGAGGACCGTCCTCAAGCAGGGACCACACCATCACCACTTCTCACTGGGGCAGAGAAGTTAGCCCCTCTAGGCAGAAGAGAACAAGCCCTCACAAAGCCCTCCTCCAGCCGGTTGTCTCCTCAGATAGAAAGAGTTCCATGTGGTTTTGGAGACCCATTCCTACCACACCCCTGCCCCAGCTTTAGAGAGAAGCTGAAGGCTCCAAAAAAATAAGTGACTTGCCCAGACTCAACCCCTAGAGTTAGAGCTACCCCCATACTCCTCAAGAAGTAACTTTTTTCCAACAACTGTTCTATGCTCTTTCCTATTATCATATTTCTCTTATAGTTCTGTTCATTCTCCCGAACACATTTTTCTTACAAGTTCTACCCAAATAGTTCCTACACCCAGAACATGCAGTCAGCAACTGGTTTTCATTTTTCCCAAACAGTGGTCTTATAACTGTTGGTTCTTTAAATTTTCAATAAACAAACAAAGTGTATGTTCTGCTTCATTGACAAATATCTACATAGTTACTAGGAGTGAGACAGAAGTTGAAATTTGTGACAATAGCTTAGCATCTTAGCATCTCTCCCTATGAAACCTCTTATATCAACTAACAGCCCGCGAGTAACCTACAAAGCAGCAGGTAGATTTCAGGCAGAATTGAACCATGTCACATATGAACTGAAAATGAGTTGGCACTAAACCTTAACTGATCGTCTATTCATGAGATGTTGATACAAGAGAAAGAACCCCCGATGTAGATGCCTCCTCATCTCCAGAGAGATGTGGGAAGTCCTGCAAAATTAGGATAAGAAACCCATAAAGCCAGCAGAGCGTGCTTGCTTTGGAAAAGGTCTGTTCTTTAACTGCATCTCTGAGCACATGGCTCTGGATCAGTAACCACATTCAGGGAAAAGGCTAATGAGATTACTGACAAGTCAGAAAACCGGGCTGCCGCAGGTTCACTGCACCCATGACTGAAGACAGGACGGGGCTGCTGCGATGGGAAGAAGACATTTGGACTGTGACTTCTCCCCAGCTGACCCTGGCTTTAGTCAGTCTAAAGCTCATTTGACTGCCTCAGTTTAACTCCTCTGGGTTCCAGATGCCACCGAGCTCTCCACCTGTACTTAAAGCCATCTTGGCTAATCCCCTCAATTCCACCCCTCGCACTTCCTAATCATCCTGTAGACCCATAAACTTGGTGAAACTGGCCTTAATTGTCACTAGAGCCTACAGAAAGATCACTTGTGGGTACTCAACCACCCCTAAGGGTGTATTCCTACTAAAACCGTAACATTTTAATACTCAAATTTGAGGAGAAAAAAGATGTAAGAAATCCTCCAAGATAAAAAGTCAAGGATAAAAGGAAGCCATTCTATCATTCTAGAAGATTTTGATTATTATAGAAGAGGCTCTGCTGCTATCACAATACCCATTTTTAAAATACAGATTCAATGAATTCTAGCAATTCTAACAATCTGTGATTCCGGGGACCTTTTTAAAAAATATCAAATGCATCATACTTGATGATTACTACCAATTAGTTTATAGAGGAATATATATTCAATTTCCTGGACAAAAGTATCTGCTAATAGCTAATTTCAAAATGAAGGCTACGAAATGAATACATAAATGAATACATAAAAACTGAAAGAGATCCACGAATACTATCAAATCCATAACTAGCCCTGGAGAAGAATCATTCCTCCTGTAGTTCACGATTCTATTTTAAAGGAGACTCACAAGGTTTAAATCTATTTCTATCACATCACCGATATTTGGACAATCAAGGATCCTAGTTATCACTCTCAACATGGCGGTTGCTACTTTGCTCAAACAGTCTCAAGACTTCTAAAACTGTCAAGAGCCACAGGTTCCAAAAGCAAATCCATCCTGTACCCAAGTCCTTGTTTCACTGTTATAGAATTATGGAGAAATTCTAACAAAATGTTAGAGATAGCCCTTCTCCCCCTGCTGATTTCCATTAAACAAACACGGGCCAACCTTCAAAGGAAGACTTCAACAAACAATACAACTATTTGCTTTCTCTCTGGTGGGGGGCAGGGAGGGAGGCAGTGGTTACCCAGGATGCAGGAAAAAGAACCTTTCCTGTTGAAAAGAAATTAACCTGTCAACATTATAGATCATAGAAAAACATTTTTTTAAAGATTTTATTTATTTATTTGACAGACCGAGATCACTTGTAGGCAGAGAGGCAGACAGAGAGGGAGGAAGCAGGCTCCCAGGCGAGCAGAGAGCCCAATGTGGGGCTCGATCCCAGGACCCCGAGCTAATAACCTGAGCCAAAGGCAGAGGCTTTAACCCACTGAGACACCCAGGCACCCGAAAAACATTTTTTTTAACCACCCTCATAATGCCAAAATAAGAAGGACGTGCATGAGAAGGAACTATTGAAGTCACAAACCCCCTGCGCTGTAGAAACACAAGCAAGCAAGTCTCCAAGAGCAATCAATCCTCTGTTTGCAGACTATCATGTTCCTTCCCTCTCGTTGTTGCAGGAGGGTATTCCAAGAGAATATTAGGATAAAAGGCTTCGTGACTGCATCAGCAAAAACCACTTTGTTTGGCTTACATCTCTGAAGGGTCAACATCTTCATTCAGATGTCTAAACTTCTCCTAGCCTGAAGGGTTTATTTTTATAAAAGTGCTCAAAGGACTTGGGGACAGAAAAACCCAAATCCCTTCACTGGCTTCCCCCCTTCCTTTGGGCCTATGCTACTTTACAGGAAGCTCCCCCAACCATCCTTAACTCTTTTATTTTCTTGAATTACCTGGCCTAGCAGCAAGAAGGGAGGTTTTAGAGTCAGAGAAAACTGGGTTGGAATCCTGACTCTGCTCAGCAGAGCGCTGGGACTCTAGGGACTCTGAACCCCTGGATCCTCTTCATAAAATAGGACCAATAATGTATACAAAACATTAAGTCAGTTCCTGGAACAAAGTAAGTGTCCAGTAAATGGTAGCTATTATAATGATTAGTGCTGCTGACTTCACAGGGTGAAGCATTCATGAAGGGTGGGGCACGAAGTGGGCCGTTTATTAAAGGAATCTCTCTTCTCTCGTCTTTGTTCACAGAAGGTACTATTTCCCTCAAAGGCCTTTACAAAATGAACTGGAGCTCTCTCCAGGGCCCAGCTCAATGTGACGGGGTGACCCTGAAATCCTGGTGCCACTTCTGGCATTGCTTTACCACAATACCCCCTTCTCAGGGACCCCCACCGCTTACTTATACAATTCTCTCCACACTCTTGGCAATTGGCTCCTATTCTTCATGGAAGCACGCTGCTGCCTTCCTCCAAGTCCTCAGGGCCTGGCTCCATGTCCCTCTCCACCCCACTTGCTGCAGTCACTATGCCAACTACCTACTTGCTATCTGGACCTTATATTTCCTCCATCTTCTCAGCTCTCCTTACAGTCTTCTCCAGGGCACTGACCTATCGGGTGATCCCTGCTAAAACTGTAAGCCACGTGCACGGAGCAAGCTAGTCTGTCTCACCATCTTATTCTCTGCCATACGAACCCCAGTGGCCCGGATGACTCCACACTCCATAAACATTTGAGGAAAGAGGGCTTCTGAAGTCCGACCTCAGGAATGGGAGAGAAGAATTAAAACAGGTTGCCTACAGAAACAAATCAGAAATTGCATTGAAAGGAAAGGTTCAGTTAGTTCAAAAGCATGACAAAATTTCCAGCTGTGCTCCAAGAAACTCGGGTTCAAGCTGGAGCACCTTTAATTTGGTTGTTCTCAAAGCTGCTCTAATTTGCTGGGAAGCACATTTATTTTCACTGCGTTCATGTGAGCAAAGAAGAATCTATAATTTTCCAGACATAGGCTCTAGAACCCCCATTAAGCATGCCAGCTTCAGGAACTCCTCCTCTGGGGGCTCAAGCCTAAACACAAGACTACCAGCACTGCTCAGGACTCTTGAACTCTACACCCATAGGCTCAAGTCAAAATCTCGCTCAATGAAGCATAGCAACACCTCGGTAAAACTTTTGCACCTCAATACTTTATTCCCTTTACTTTATTCCCTTTACTTTTGCCAAAACGAGTTATCTAATCTCCAGGCTTTTGTCCAGTTCTAGCTCACTCAGTGTGTGACCAAACCCAGCAATCATGTCCAGAACACCTTTCACCAGCCAGCTCTTACGGCTGAGAAGGCTTGCGTCCTGTGTCTTCGACACTTGCTTCTGCAGCCCAGCAGGGACCAGGTAACTAGGCAAGTGGGAATTTACTCCTGGTTCTTGGCCAGACACACAGGAGTGCAGGTAAGCCCTGCCCTCCCAACTTGACCATTGAAGTCCTTCTCTAGAGTGACCCAAACAAACCACGTTGCTGGCTCTTGCTAAGAAGAGGAATAAGATCACAAGTTTAAATCCGCATACTTGTGATTCTGAAAAATAAAAACTGAAGGATCTTAGCCTTTTTTTTTTTTTTTTTAAAGTACTAGCCACATGAACTCTATTATTTGAGGTTTGGGAGGTTCTTCTCAGAGGAAACAGAGTTGCCTTATTCCAATATTAATATGATAATGAGTATTCCTTCTAGAAAGCAGGGTCGCTGAGATTTTCACAAGTCAAACATTTTATGTGTCATATTTTAAAAAGTGCTCAAGGAGAAAACAACATGAAACTTGGGTAGAACTCTTGCTAGCCTACTTTTTTCAACAGTGGTTTTATAGCGGCATTTAAATACCTACACAATCAGGCAGCCATGCTAAGCATCTACTTCAGGAGAGCACCAGCATCCCCAAACGGAGCTCAGCATAAAGAACAGAGTGCCTTTTGGTCCCTGAATCCCACGGGGGCACCAGCACTCCCCTTAATGGAACCCACTGTCAGACAACCCTCCGTTTGCTCAGCAGAGGAGGAGAAAGCCAAGCTGTGATCATGTGAAATGTGACCGGGATTGAAAACTGGAAAATGGCACTAATTCCACTAAATTTGCAAATCCTGCAAAAGGACTGACAACTGAATAAACATAACTTGACCAAAGGCTTTCTTTCTCTTGAATTCAAGGTCCTTGTTCAATGAACACAATCATTAAAGTTAAACACACACACACACACACACACACACACAGCAGTCTGCCTTGAATCACAATTAATCTTAACCAGCCAAAATTAGCACAGGGTTTTGTACTTTTGCATAAAGGAAACAGATCCCAGCAAAGGCTGAAACTTCAGCACTACTGTGGGGATTTCCTTCCGATTCAAACTCATAACCAAGGAGCGTTTTTACTGCAGAGAGAGAACGGAAAAAAAAAAAAAAAAGTTGAAAAACCCCCTTAAGATTCAAACTGGATCAACAGACAATGAGGCAAGCCCAATTTTCAAGGATTCAGTGTCCATTGTAAGCTGAAAAGGACAGACCTTTATAGACACAATTTCTTTTTTCTCTCCTGAAAGGACACTATAAATATCACCCAAAATGTTGGTACATCAGTAAGAACCCCGGATTAAAGACATACGGGGCCAAGTTTTTAATTTCCAGTTAATGACCGCCAGGGTGTGAATCTAGGCGAGTCCCTCTCCTGCTCTGAGCCACAGTACAGAAAACAAGTCTTGATGATGAAGAGGTTGGAGGAGAAGATCTTCTGAATCTAAAAAAAACTGCCTGGAGCTTCAAACTCGAGTTTGAATCCCAGGCATTGCCATTAGCGAACTACGTGAACTGAACAAGTTACTAACCCACTCTCTGTATCAGGTACACCATCTGAAAATGGTGGCGTCCTCCACATTCCCCCAAATGTGAGAAGAGGCCACACAAGAAGGATTTAAGAGCTACTCAAATTCCAGAGCCTGGGTTGCTCAGTTGGTTAAGTTTCTGCCTCCAGCCCAGATCAGGACCTGGGATCCCGGAATTGAGCCCCCCTGCTCGGTGGGAAGCCTGCTTCTCCCTTTGCTCTTCCCCCAACTCATGCTCGCTCGCTCTCTCAAGTTCTTTCTAATAAATAAATAAAATCTTTAAATAAAAAAAAGAGCTACTCAAATTCCACTTGGAGGATTTTAGATGGCCAGGCACAGTATTAAACTCGGACTCACACCATGAGAAAAATTTAATCTTTTCAGCATTTCTTTGGCCTTTACAAAAATTTTTGTTACATTAAGGAGAAAGTCTGTGTTTGGCCTTTTCTTCAGCACCTCTTTAACACAGACCAATTCCGCTTTTTAACAAAGTAAGAAGAAGTGTCACAGTCCGTTAGCATGTTTCGAAAACAAGTTTAGTTTATAGACAAGACTGTTGAGAAAAGTTGTTTTCACTCTATTTTGTGACTAACCTTTTATTTGAGGCAACTGTGATCAGTTCTCAATTTAGAGGACACACGTAAGGTTGACTTTTAAAAATCCATTAATGATTACAAAAACGTGGGTCAACTGAAATAACTTGAATGGGTGATGTGCCGCCTACCAAAGATACAGTGACAATGACAGGAGGTGACCTGGCGGAAGGCCTAGTCCTCGGCCATGCTCGCATCTACCCACGGCTGGCGGGAGGAATGTCAGTCAGTGAGGAACAGGAGCAGAGGGCATAGTGCAAACAGAAGCAGCCGCAGAGGATGAATGTGAGACTCCAGAGCAATGAGAAGCCAAAACCTAGCCAGGAGGGGCTCCTCAAGTCAAAGTCAGAGGTATGAGGAAAACCTGTAGAGGGAGATTCAGTTAACAAATAGTTATTAAGCCACACTCATCACTGGCGAAAAACCGAGTCAAGTTCAGGGATGCCTCTTATAATGGAGGACAAAGCTGTCAAAAGTCTTATTTCAAAGAGCCCTGAATGCCAAGCTAAAAATCGCTATGGTGGCAGAGCCTCAAAGTCTTTTGACATTTGTTCAGAACCCCAGCACTTTACACAGTGTTTGAAAAAATCTCTGCTGAAGAAACAAAAACCAGTTTCATGGTAGTTTCTGCATATTAACACATTTTTCTAATCATTTATCTTCCTCTTCCCTCCCTCTTCCACTACCAAGGACCACACCTCACCCCAGCCACCGCCACCTCCATCCCAAAGTTCTGCATCTGGGAGTAGAGAAGGATCCTCAGGTCAATGTAAACTCTAGTTTGGGTCTTCACATACTCGCTGCCTTTCCAAGGAAAGCTATCGCTTCCCTCAGTGTTGCCTTTATGACAAACTTCGATCATCTAAACACCAGACGCAATCGATTTCACACTGCCACCGCCTTGGGGACTTGCTTCTTCAAGGAAACAAGCTTGGTTTGACCCTTGGCAAAAGCAATTATTCCCAACCTGGCATCCCACAGGAATTTTGCAAAGCAAGTGTAAATAGGGATATGAAACTTCTTTGCGGCATCTTTCCTCCTCTTGTGCCCCCTTCCTCCAAGTCTAAAACCTCTTGTTCCTTTTTCTCCCTTCTTCTTCCTTCTGGTCCCAATCTGTTTTGATCTCTGTAACAACAAATTCAGGACAATGCTTCAGAAAGCTCTTTGTCTTGCCCACCTACCCCCAGTGAGAGTCTACTGCGGTATTTAGGAATATCCTTATCTGGTTAGTCCAATTCTCATCCTCTCATGGGCACCAGCACTCCTTTCCACATAATTGCTTAAATAGGACTACGGCGTGAGTATGAGAAGCAAAACCTATACCCATAATGGAGATATATCCAGGCCTGAGAGTCCAAATGAATATTTTATCTCCGAGAGATCCTCCAAGTGGTGAAGAGGAGACAAGAACGATATCTCAATAAATCATATTTGCTCTATTGAAATGTATTGAGATGAACCAACTCCCCCTTCCTTTGCATTTCAGATGAGAACGCCTTTTTGGATCTATGATTCACAACTTCCTCCATTAACACAGATAAAAGGGCAATTTTAACAGCTTTTTGCCTATACTTTCCTCTCTTCCCATCACCTTTTTTTTAAAAAAAAGATTTTATTTATTTATTTGACAGAGAGAGATCACAAGTAGGCAGAGAGGCAGGCAGAGAGAGAGAGAGGAGGAAGCAGGCTCCCTGCTGAGCAGAGAGCCCCATGCGGGACTCGATCCCAGAACCCTGAGATCATGACCTGAGCCGAAGGCAGCGGCTTAACCCACTGAGCCACCCAGGCGCCCCTCCCATCACCTTTCTGTGTCACCTTCACACTCATCAGGAATACTCGTAGGCATTTCCTGGGCGTCTTCTCTCAACCTCAGGAAACCCACATGATCTGTTACACTAATGTTGAGGAGGCCCTGCAGGATATATCTCTGAGCAGCCACAATCAAAGAATCATCCTTTTCCTAAATTCAGACCTAGAGCTGGAGGATGTAAACATTAGAAGGGCTCTTTAAAAGTCATGCGCTTCCTCCGCTTTCATTTTATAAACCAAGAACGTAAATCCTGGAAAAAGTAAAATGACTTCCCTGAGGACACATGGCTCTTTAGTGGATTTCTGAAATTATGTGTAGAATATAATTATATGTAGTTATACATAAAATTTGAAATGTACATGACTATGTATGTTTTTTCTGAAGAGAATCCATTGTTTTCATTATATGCTCAAAATTGTTAAAAATCCTCTCCCAATAAATGATTGGTTATATATGTAAAAATTTTTTTCTGGGAAATGTCCCACACTAAATACCAGTTCTGATAAAACATCTGGACTTCAAGACTAGCCAGATAAAATGCTTTGGCTTCCAAAAGCTTCTTGGAAGTTGGATTTGGCATAGAAAATGCTGCAGAGTTTTAAACAAATACACACACATACACACAGAATGAAGAACAGATCTTATGCATAAAAGGTTATTTTGTTTTTTTCAAAGTATTTAAATTCTATATTACTTGGTGAATTATCTCATTCTTGTCTTAAAAATTAATTAATGTGCAAATCAAAGTATTTGACAGTGAGATGTCACAGATTAAAGCATTTTCGCAAATCACAGCTGCCTCAAAAAAGAGAAATGAAACTGAATGGAATCAGAATTGTTTGTTCTACAAAAACTAAGCTGGCCTAAATTGACTATGTGCTAACATTTCTCAATCTCTATCATAAACCTAACCTTAACTATTATAACTCACATCCCTCTATTTCTAATGCTTTTCTACAATTATCCCATCATTCTAATTTGTCTTTTAGAATACAGCAAGGAAACATTAGTTTCCTGTTGTCTTTGTCTGACTGGTTCAAGTCAGCTTTTATTGAACCCCTTTCACATCAAGGGGGTTGAATTAAAGACTGGGGAGAATGAATCAAAGACGTTCTCAAGGAGAAGCTTACACTCAAGAGGAATACAAACAAATGTTAACTATAACAAAAGAATGCAATTAAATACATGGCATGAACACTGCAGTGATCCAATCTTAAGGGAGTAAAAAAGAAGGGGCTAATTTTCACTCTGTGTTGGCAGGGAGGAGGGAATCCAGCTTACGAAAGGGATGGCATTCAAATCAGGTCTTAAAGTTAAGTTTTCAAAATGGAAACAGACAGGACTTCAAAGTTTATTTTGTTCCAGGACCCATGTGTGATGCACCTGCAATTTGTTGTCAGCATGAATCCTTTGCTTTCATACAGTTCATCATCTCAACGGAATGCAGAGTAACTGAAACTCTATCGGAAAGCAATTTTACATAAGAGATTTTCATTCTCTGGCCTTAAATACTTCCAACATGTACCATTCTAATAGCATGTATGCTGGTCACCTATCCAGGAAACTATTTTGGGGTTAAAATAACCAGATGAAAAGGAGAATCACTCTTTGCCTTTTGCTACTATTTCTTTTGTCAAAACTGGGTATTTTGACAAAGTCCTTACCTGGATATTGGTAAATTCATGGAAATTGATGCAACCTCAGCTTCACTACCTAACAAACTCCATGAGCAGGCTCCTTAACCTGTCTATACCTCAGTCTCCCACTCTGTAAAATGAAGATAATAATAGTACCTACCCTCACGTTGTTCCCATGACAATGAACGGAAGCATCATCGAAAATGCCTAAATCAACATTCAGCACCCAGGAAATCAACAATAAATGAAACTGCTTCTAACCAAGCAGAAATACTTTCTAAGAATTGATTTCTAATTTGCTATCACAATTTCATTTTTTACAAAGCAGACTTTGAAACTGTAATTACTTTCAAAGAAAGATGCCTTAAGAAATGGCTAAATTTGATTCCTAGACAGTAATAGCAATAACAGAGAAATAGCTTATTTCAAAAGGTCCACAACATAATGAAGGATAAAACAAGCAGGAACTGTATTGTACTACAATCAAAAAAAAAAAAAAAAAACCTCCCATGTTAGAATTGACAGCTAAACTAATAGTTCTTCTTCCTTTGTCTTTTGTTCCTTAGATTTTTATGGCCAAATACTCTGCCCTTCCATTCTATATGTATTACACAGGAAAACACTTTGATAGCATAGACCTACTTACAAATATCTGACTGAAGCAATAGTAAAATTTTCATTTTAAACCAAGAAAAGTATTCGAGTTGAGTACATTTTATTGTCTGTTCTTTCCATGGTGTCACAATCCCCTGCGCAACCTATGTCCCAAGCTGAAGAGAATTTGGTTGGCTCACTCCCAAAAAACAAGGGAAATACGATACAGGCTGTAGAGTCTGATAAGGTCTCCAGCAGATGAATGTACCATAAACATAACAAGCATCCTCAAAAGTCCTCTGCTTACAGCAGCTGAAATTGTTCCCACCTCAACGTTTAGTGTGGGCATTAAAGTACTCTGGGACTCACTGGCTGGGTTCAAATCTTAGTTTTGCCAACTCGCAAGACGTGTGAGCAGGGAAAAGTTCGCTAACCTCTCAGTCTCTTCATTTGTAAAATAGGAATAATAAATGGGTTTGCTGTAGAGATTAAATTGGTTAGAATTTGAAAAGCATTTGGACTAGTGCTTGGTACATAGTGCTATATAGTGTCTATTAAATAAACATTGCAATAACGTTGGCATTTATGATTATTTCCACATGCAGATATGAAGAGGGTCTCCGTTTTTTTATGTAGGCCCTCTTCCAGAACAGTTAAATAAAACAAATTTTCAGAAAGATCATTTAAAAGCTGATGTCGAAGTAACAGCCATAAAGAGCATTTTACTTGCATTATTTAATACACAGTAAATTAAAATGTATTTGGATTTGAGAAATACAAAACCACATGTCTACTGGTAATTTCTAGATATCCAAAATGTTCATAATTAAAGAGTCTAAGGAAATGTCACTTAATTACAAGCTAAAAACTGAAATAGCAAAACTATTGACAATTCTCAATCGCTATGAGCCTAGCATAAGTCGCTTGGTTGATGGGAAGTCAGATCCCTAAACAAATATTTTTGATGGAAAAATATTCCAACTTCTCTCCATATAAGGTAAATACTACAGAAGATAATAAAAAGCTGTGTTGCTGAGTTTCATTCATTTTTAACAATGTAATCATTGGACTTCCTAGAGCAGAGGTTGAAAACAACCAAGCCCTAACCACCCTTTTTCAATCCTGAACTGACCATAGTCTCACATGAACTATAAATATGCCCTAAGTAAAAAATGTGTCCATTATAGGCCTCTATTTAGATGTAAATTAAAAGATTTAGGAGAGTTGGGATTTCAAAAGCTCATGAGGACAGGAGACACACATATCACTGGTGGCCCCTTCAAAATCAGGTATGTCATTCTGGAACATGAGACTTGTCCTTGCAAGGGAATTACTCTGACTAGAATAGCAATTCTTGTCCCTTAAGTGGATTGTGGTTATCATTAAACCTGGTCACTCTGATTCTACCGCTGTTTGTTTTGTTTTTTCCAAGCAGATACCTGCATATCCAATATTTTTTTTAAGATTTTATTTATTTATTTGACAGATCACAAGTAGTCAGAGAGGCAGGCAGAGAGAGAGGAGGAAGCACGCTCCCCGCAGAGCAGAGTGCACCATGCGGGGCTTGATCCTAGGACGCTGGGATCATGACCTGAGCAGAAGGCAGAGGCTTTAACCCACTGAGCCACCCAGGCGCCCCGCATATCCAATATTTTTTTAACTCTATCATGAATTATTTGCTTTATAGGAGCAGTTGGGGAACAGGCTGACAATGGAAACTTTGTACTTGAAAATTATTATTCTATCTGAAGAGGTTCTACTCCAAAACATTCTTCATGCTTTCACACTTTCTTTGATATGGGAGAAGTGTCTCAAGGGAATGATTCAAACAACAGAAAGCCTCCATTATTTTTGTGGTAGGGATGAGGGAAAATGGGCTGAAATCAAAAGGGAGATGAGAAATGAAGCACTTTGTTAGTTAGGATTTAAGTTCTGTCTGAAAAGAAGACCAAAACTTAGGTTTGGGTCCCAAACTATTGTTAAAAGAACCAGTAAGACTGCCTTTGAACTTGGAAAATTCTGTGAGGTATGGGGGGTGGGGGGGTGTAGATGGGGCCTTAAAAAGTAACTTGCTGATTTTCATCACCAAGGAAATGCTTTATAATATCAAATTTGTCCTCCTTTACGTTAATGCATATATCACTCACTTTGTGAGGTGTCACTGAATAATAGTTTGGGGCTTTAAAAAGCTGAAGATATCAACACTGCAAAAGATAAGGGCCGATTACTTCCCAGAGCCTGACGCTTCTCTCTCTCTCTCTCTCCATCTCTCTCTCTCTCTCACACACACACACACATACACGCGCACGCACACCTTGTTTATTTCCTTCTATAAGATTAAGTGCTGAAAAACAGACACCTACACACATTCATGGCACTGGCCCACGCCAAGAACCTTCTCATGTAACAAGGGTCTGGGAATCGGGAAACGTTCTGATTTAAAAAAAAAAAAAAAAAAAAGACCTTTTCGCCTGATCCCCCAGGCTTCCTCCCAATCTCCAACCATCCGTCTTCACCGGATCTTAGTCGGAACCCAAAAGCGACAGCCCCTTGTGAAGCCCGGTCCCCCCTCCAACCACAGGGTCGATTCCCAGGCCGTTCGGACAGGAGGCGCTGCGGGCCAGTCCCCCGGGGCCACCGGCAGCCAGAGCCCAGCCTTCCCCCGCTCCCCACCCAGCCCAGCCCGGCGGCGGAGCTTCGAGTTCTGCGCCGCCCGCCGGGGTTACTCCCGGTCATTCCGCGGCACCGGCTTGCCCCAGCTTCCCCATCCGTGCCCGGCCTGAGGCCGCCCCAGGAGACTAAACGGCAAAGGGCAGGAAGGATGGGGGTGGGGTGGGGGGGTCGGGGAACCGGCATCTCAGCTCCAGGTCTCCGCAGGCTCTTCTTCTAAGTCTTTTGTTTTTAAAAGGAACAAAACGCGTCCTCTCGCTGCGCGAGGGACACCAGCTGGGTGAGCGCACGGGGACCAGATGCAGGACAAAGCCCCCGAGGCCTCAAGTGATCAACAGCGCTACAGACCCCGTGTGGGACACCACCCAGTCGAGTTCTTGGGGAACAAGAACGCGCCACTCCAATCCGGGGGCGGACGGGGCGGATCCCCAGGTCAGACCCCGACTCAGACCAGCTCCTTAACGCACTGGGGAGTCAGTACTGGCATTTGTCCCGGTGGGCGCCGGCCGACCCGCAGCCAGAGGGGTTTCCAGCCGGCTCAGGCTCTTCCGAACAAAGGGAAGCGCTCGGAGCTGGGACTGCCACTTTCCGCTCCCCCACCCCCAGCCCGTGCATCAGCGCCCCCAGTAAGACCAGAATCCACCCCCGCCCCAATCGCACTGCGCCCGCGGTACCGCTCCCGGGTCTCCACGCCCAGAGATGCTTCCCCGGCCCCACCGCCGGGTGAGCCCCGAACGCAGCAGCGCTAGCGTCTCTGGGTCGCTGGAGCTCGTCCTAGGACGTCCTCTCCATTTACACCGCCCCCGCCCCACTTGCGCTGCAAGAGGTGGGGGTTCGGACTAGTCCCCGAAACCCAGCACTTCCCAGAGCCTCCTCGGCCCCGAAACAAAATAACGCCCAAGTCACTGGAGAACCTCTTACCTGTTTTCCACTTTTGTGCGTGCGTCTTTTTCCCCAACCCCTTGAAAAACCCTTCCGGAGAAGGGGGAAAGGAAAATAAAATAAAATAATAAAATTTTAAAAGGGGGAAAAGAGCAAAGCGGCCCCGAGAAATTGGCTCTGGCTGCGCCGGTCCTGCGGCGCCCCCTGCCCTGCCCACCTGCCCGAGGAGAGAGGTGTCGGCTGGGCTCGCCGGGTCCCTGCCCCACTCGCTCTCCCTCAGAATTACCGGGGTTTTGCCGCGACTAGTTCCTTTTATAGATTCGGCTGCGCTGAGCGCCAGGGTTACTATCGGTCAAAGTCTGTTCTCTCCCTCCTTCCCCGCCCCCTTCCCCGGCCTCTGTTTATGTAGTTCAGTCACTCAGCAGAAAGCACGTGGAGCCGCGCCCCGCCCCTTAAACGGGCGACGTCCCGCTGCTCCCGGCAGGGCTGGGGGCGGGGGGCGGGAAGTGGGGGGCGCTGCTGGCCTAGCGGGTCCAGGGTGGGTGCCCCCTGCCCTGCACGAGTCTGCCCGCCTGGGAAAAGCGGGAAACCTGAGGCTTGGGGCTGAGTCAGAGACTGTCTCCTCCACGTTTCCTTCGGCCAATAGCAAGAGTGGAAATCGCTTCCTCTAAACTCCTGCTTTCAGCATTTTTTTTTTTTTCCTTTGTTACTTTACCCAGTCGGAGGGATTGAGGGCCAAAACCCCTCAGGACACCAACCCTTTGGCCTTCCATTTCAAATGCCCAGGGTGTGGGGGGAGGACGGAGAGCCTCCGGATAATTAGCAGTTTTTGTTTTCCACCCCAAACCCTGACTTTGGTATTCAATAGGAGATTTATTTATTGCCTTTGGGATTCCCAGGCTGGGCCTCCCAGGTCTGTGGAAGGGACAATGAAAAGCCTCTTCCTCCTTCTCTTTGCAAACTGGGGGGAGGTAGGAGGCCACAAAAAAATGGCACAGTGAACCAGTCCCCTTTATACTTTCATTATATCGGTAAGAGCCCCAGTGATAAATACACATTATACTTTCATTATATCGGTCAGAGCCTCAGTGATAAATACACAGAGCCTGTGTTTTGGCTTCTATAGATTTGCAAAGTGCGGCTAGAAAATCACCGTTGTGATATTATATAGCCATTCCAGTTCTCCAGCTTCCTCCTCTGGCTGAGCCACGACAGTCAGCAGCAGACTGCCCATAACTTTTGAGGGACAGAGGCAGAAGTACCAACAGAGGCCCACATACTTTGTCTAAATATTTAAGTCATAAATCAAGCCAACAAACTGTAAGATAAAGGTCTCCTACCTTGACAAAGATGTATTTGAAGCAATCTGGAAGGGCAGGTTCACATTAGGACTCCTCACAGTCTGACCTGACTTTTGGCAAGAAAGTGGTAGAGTGAGATGGTGGCCCCCCAAAGCCCTGCTCTTCCCACCTCCAGCTCTGTCATATGCCAGGAGAATTTCCACTGTGTGCATGTGGACCCCAGCTGCACAAGGTCCCACCACACTATACCACTGTCAAGGCCACAACCTGGGCACGTGCACACATCAGTGGTTCTGATGATACTCAGGACAGATGTGGTGAGGAGGCCCATGCAAGCTCCAGAAGTGCACTAAGAGGCCTTAGGGCAAGGAGTTCTGGGTAGTCATAACGCTGGTGGCATGGCCCCTTGGCCATGTGTATGGCTCACCCTTAAGAAGGATTGAAATTTGAGGAGGGCCAGAGTCAAGCCTTCTGAAGCCTGGGGCCAGCATCTTGCCTTGGTTCAAAGGATAGCCATGGCCAACAGACTGGGTTCTGAGTCAAATGTGGCCAAACCCCATGATGTACAAATTTCTGTCTCCATTTCTTCATCTGTAAAAGAAAGAGACTATGTATGCTCTCCCTGCTTCACAGGGATTTTCTGAAAGTGAATTTTGTTCATTTGACCCCCTTGGAAGAATGACACTGTAAACAAAGAGGGTGTTATTAGCTGATTTTTACTGTCATTTTCAGATACCAGCCATGGCCTACAAAGTTTTTCCCATGCCAAACCATTAAACTCCAGGTCTTGCCAAGAGTTCAAAGTAAACTCTCTGACCCTCTAGATACAAAGGAAAGCTCCTGGAGGAGCCGATACCGTAATTCCAAGTATGATCAGAAAATTGAATAGGTGTCCCAGACTCTCCATCCCCTGCCTTATCACCCACCCTCCACCCACCTGTCACGGTGCTTAAAATCCCACCACCAAGGGATCCCTGGGTGGTTCAGTCAGTTAAGCCACTCCCTTTGGCTCAGGTCATCATCCCAAGGTCCTGGGATCAAGTCCCACGTCGGGATCTGCCTCTCTCTCTGCCTCTGCCTGCCACTCTGCCTGTTTGTGCTCGCGTGCTCTCTCTCTGACAAATAAATAAATACATAAAGTCTTTTTTTTTAAATCCCACCACCAAAATCATTGTTTTTGGAATTTTGAAGCCAATGTTTCTCAAGAAAACACCTATTAAAGTAATCCCTCAGAATGTGCCACTGGAGAATGAGTGACTGTAAATTCTGTACAAGACAAAGATAGGATTCTGGAGAAAAGAGATGAGCCCAAGAAGAATAAAAGCCTCAGAGAGAGGAAAGCCGATGATTTGAAATTAAAATTAAAAGTCTATGGCTCCGGGGTGCCTGGGTGGCTCAGTTGGTTAGGCAACTGCCTTCAGCTCAGGTCATGATCCCAGGGTCCTAGGATCAAACCCCAAGTCGGGCTCCTTGCTTGGCGGGGTGCCTGCTTCTCCCTCTCCCTCTGCCTGCTGCTCCGCCTGCTTGTGCTCTCTCTCACTGTCAAATAAATAAATAAAATTAAAAAAAAAAAAAAAAGAAAAGAAAAGAAAAAAGAAAAAAGTCTATGGCTCCAACACCAAATATGACTTTTTTTTTTTTTTTTTTGAGAGGGAGGTAGGGGTTGGGGAGGGGCAAAGGGAGAGGGAGAGAATCTCATGCAGGCTTTACATCCAATGCCAAGCCTGACCTGGGCTTGATCTCACAACCCGGAAATCATGACAAGAGCCACAATCAAGAGTCAGACACTTAACTGACTGAACCACCCAGGTGGCCCATGACCATTTTTAACTAAGTGCTAGCAATCTGTGGTGTCAAGAATCTGCTCACCTCTGCAACGAACACATGAACACACATGTAATGGTTGAAACATGTTTATTAGTCTTGTTGATTTCAACCAATAATGGAGCCCAAGCCCCTGAAGAGGCTAAGTGACTTAGCGAGGTGACCCAAGGACTTACGTCTGAGGATACCAAACCCATATTTGCAAGTGTGAAGGGTTCATGTGACAAAAATACTGAATTCCAAAAGTTGGAGTGTAAGGGGATGTGTCTCTTGAGAAAGTGTCAGTGCGAGTGCACTCCCTTGAGTAGCATGCGTTGATCTGTTCCTGAGTATGCCGTAGTGAGCTTTTCTCCACTCTTTTGATTCCTGCTAACACCAACACAAAAAATCCCAAGTCCCCATATCAAGTGACCTTTTCCAAACATTAAGTAGGAAGGCCCTTCTTTGTTGCTGTTGCTCTAGAGAAGCTGATTCTGTAAATGTAGCCCAGGTCGCTGGAAGTTCTATTCTGAGATCACCCTGGCGTCTCTTCTAATTACAGACTTGCTGCCCTTCAGGCAGCTGTGGCCTTGGGGACCCTGCTAGAGGTCATGGAACTTCAGAAAAGCTCCGTTTTATCACTCCATTGAGATTTTTAAATTAGGGATTGCCTAAAAGGCTTTGTTTGGATGTTTCTTTGTTAGATAATATCTATTAAGTGGTCTGCATAAATGTACAGATACACATTGTTTAAAACATAACTGATTTTCACTACAAATGTGTTTTTGGTTGGTAGGCACACTCTTTGGTTTCCTTTGGAAACTGAAAAAATACAGTATTCCAGGAAGTCAATGAAGAACAAAAAAGAAAGTATTCTAAAAAATAAAATAGCTTTTCAAGCTTAATGTGTTACAATTAAGACCTAATAGCTGGATTTTTTTAGAACTCTTGGAGAATGTGAGGTACCTCAAAATTAAGGGTAAAAAAAAAAGGTAATTCTTTTCCTCATATAAGAAGGAATAAAAGGACTTAGCATTCATATTTGAGTCAGTTTAATTCCAACACATGGCTGGACACAAATCATCAAGCAATCAATATTCAAATTAAAAATATATAAGGAATACTATTATCTATAGAGTAAACCAGGAAACACACAGGCCCTGAATACATACAAATTCAATTTAATTGGGCCAATGCAATCAGTTGCCTTCTGTATTAATGTGATTCCTACTGACATGTAAGCAACATTCAAAATCATTATTGCCTCTGGACTTGAGTAAGATGTTTGTTCTGCTTGTCATTGGGATCAGCGAGTTAGCCCGAATTATAGACAGATATATTCCTCTGAATTACTAGTTGATCAATGACTTGTAATTCTTTTTAAAAGCCATCCTGCCAGGGGAGCCTGGGTGGCTCAGTGGGTTAAAGCCTCTGCCTTCTGCTCAGGTCATGATCCCAGGGTCCTGGGGTCCTGGAATCCTGGGATCCTGAGATAGAGCCCCGCATTGGGCTCTCTGCTTGGCAGGGAGCCTGCTTCCCCCTACTCTCTCTGCCTGCCTCTCTGTCAAGTAAAGAAATAAAATCTTTAAAAAAAAAAAAAAAAGAAAGAAAGAAAGAAAATCTTAAAAAAAAAAAAAGCCATCTTTCCAATATACCACTCTTTAAGCGCTCCTTCTCTTAATAGCCAAATTCCTTCTCTTAATAGCCAAATTCCATCTCTGCTCCTTCCCTTTTATCGAAACTCTCCAGCCCACTTCAGGCCAACTCCTGCTGCCATCACTGAGTGTGTTCTGTCCAAATTCATTAATGATCTCCTTAAAAAAAAGAGAGGCATATGTGTTGTCTTTTTTAAGATTACAAAATAGTTTCAATGTAGAAAAATAGAAAAATATCTCAAACACAGAAAGACAGCTTCACTGGTAATGCCGATGACCTCTTTTAAGTCCTTAGGCTACCTGATCTCTGTCTGGTACTTGACACTTTTAACCACACCTTCCTTCCTGAAACTAGTCCTTCTCTTGTATTTCATGAATCTGGTTTTCTTTCGACTCTCCTGTCTCTTTAGCTGCTCTTTTTCTGACTCCTCTTTCCTTACAGAGATGTCTCCCGTTACTGGTTTTCTCGTTTTAGTTCTACATGCGCCACTCCTGTGGCTTCGCGTAAACCGTGTATCTTTAGCTCCCTTCTCTTTGCTCAGCGCCCAGACTGTGCTTCATATCGCATAGCAGAGCATCCCACAGGACCAGCCGCGCTAGAGTCAGCTCAGTCCTGCTCAGAAGAGCGGTCTGTGTATATTCCTCTCAACTCTGCGATGAGTGACTTCCATGGAGCTAGCTTAAAACTCAGCCAACAGTGAGAATATTTACATCATTGGAAATTGGATATAACCAAGGCTTTCTTTTTCTTTTCCTTTCCTTTCCTTTCCCTTTCTGTTTTTGGAAAGGAGGTTGTTAACACTTATTAGCACAACACTGAACAGGACAATTTCAAGTAAACCCCCAAAGCAATTTTCTTATCTTCTCTTTAACTTGCCCTTCTCCCTCTGCATTTTTTCTTTTTGCATTTTATTTTTAATGTCATTTAATAACCTCATCATCCAATCAGTGACTATGGGAAATCATAGTCATACTTGCTTAACTTTCTATCTTTCTCTCTCTGTCTCCATCTTTCTCTTATCATTCTAAAAACCACCAAAGTCAGGTCACCTGGACTCCCTAAGTATCTCTTAAATCTATCCTTTCTCCATTGCCCTGCCAAAGGCCAAGCCAAAGGCCTGGGGTTTCTGTGTTGTAGTAACCTCTAAACTGCTATTCCTGCCTTTAGTTTCTTCCCCTTCCTATTTATCTTCCCTGCTACAATGGAGTTATTTTTGCTTGGTGAGGGAGAAAGCTAAGAAAACCAGCAAAAAAACAAAAACTGTCAAATCGTATCTCCTCCCCACCCCCACCCAAAATTTCCTAGTTCTCCACTGCTTACAAAGAAAAAGTGCCCTCAATTCCTTAAGAAAGCCTAAAAAGGCCTCTGCAAACGTTGACATCTGAAAGTCTTTGATGCCTAATTGTAGGCCTGGCTGCCTCCTCCATCCCCCAGCCCCCAACCCTATCTCACCTCACCCCAAGCCTTATTCCACAAACTTTCCCAGTCTCTGCTCCAGTAGCTTCCCCATGTTGGGAAACCCTACTCATCTGTGCCCCTAATCCTCCTGGGGCAGAGTACATACTGGGGAATGCGGGTGGGGTTACACAACTAACTCTGTTGTCCTAGGCTTCTAGAAGCAGGAGGCCAAAGGGACGGAGGAGAGAAAGGGTACAGAAACCACTTCCTTTAGTAGATGGAAAGGTGTGGGACACAGGGTGTATGAAAAAGAAGGAGAGAGAATTATTAGAGACAGATATTTTTTAAGTACCCAAATTAGTGGGCAAATAATACTGTCAGCTCAGAGCCATTTGTAAGTGTAACAACAGATTCAAAGGATAGACAGTGCCTTTAAGCTTGGAAAGAAAATAATTGGACTCTGGGGATTAAAAAAAATCAAGCATTTATCATAACAGAAGTGATGTATGTGCATTCTTCTCTCCTTATTCAGTGTGTTGTTTTGTTTTTTTTTCCCTCTCAGTGTGCTTTTTTGACACCTGTTTAGAATTCATATTCCTGGCTGTGATTTCTGGGAGGGAGGACTGGTTTCATTTCTTAGCCAGGAACTTTTCTTCTCTCTGATATAACAGTAAGAGAGTAAGTCATTAAAAACAAAGAAATCCTAGAAAATTCCAGATTCCCCTTTTCTCTTAAGCCCCTAGAGACGCAAGCCTCTCTTTTTCCCCTTCAGCATTTTGAGGACAATTCCTTGAGGAATGGTTTTTCCCTTTGTCGACCCCTCGATGGCCTTGTATTGGTTTGACCTATCCTTGCACTGGTACCCTCCAGGGCTTCTGAAATTATCTAGATGGCATGAATATTTTTGTCTCCTCAAAGACAAAGGTATCATGTTGTGACCATGCCATGGGAGCAGGGCTTGATGTCCCTTCCTTGTTGCCACACTTGTAGTAAGGGATGTTGTCCAGTGAAATCCAAGCAATTTCTTAGCTGGTTATTTGGTCCAGAAACCTACACGTGCAGAATCACTCACAAGTTGTAATGTAGTGGGAAATGGGCTTCATTCCCAAAGGCTTGGGGCTTCTAACAGAGCTGACCCTAAAACTGGTTTCTTTTTGATTGACTCCATTAGCCAACAGAGCTCAGCAGGAAACTCCCACATCTGTCTACTTCCTGCTGGGCACAGGCTGTCCTGGACACACACTAGAGTGAGAAAAGAAAGCTAAATTGAGTGTCTAGTCTAAGACATTTAACGAATTAAAATCAGAGATTAAAGGAAGTGGGAAATGGTGTAGACATGAATATCCTAAAAACCGAGGGTGCTAGTGACCTCTGAATTGGCCCAACATTCTGATAGGCAACTTAGCAACATGTATTCAGAGGGTTTGACCCACCAATTTTACTGGAAGGAATTTATTCTAAGGAAATATCAACAAATATGGTCAAAGACTTATGTTCAAACTGTTTGTCCCTATGTTATTTGCAAGAGTGAACATTTTTAAAATATTTAATCATCAAACGGCATGAAAATTCTACAATCAACTCCGGTAAACTCACATGATACAATTCTATGTAGTCTTAAAAATAAAAATAATGTTTTCAAAGACAGTCATGTGGGAAATGGCTCACGACAGACATTAACTGAAAAAAAAAAAAAGCTACAGTTATATGTATATATTATTTATATCTGGTAAAAATAATTAGTAGTATATTCAAGGCTTTTTAGTTGAGTGTATGTACACAGAGAAGAATGGAGAGAGTCCCACATAAAGTGAACAGTTCTCTTCTGCGGATGATGGTTCTAGGAGCGATTTCTTTCACATATGTCTTATTTTTTATGAAATTTCTTAGGATGAACATACGCTATTTTTTAGCTAAGAAAAATGGCACTAAGAGGAGAGTTTGTAGATAAGTGGTGGGAGGATATAGTTTACAACCACAGAAAGGCAAACCATAAATTACCACATGGAAATAGTAAACCCTAACATATTTCAGAATAATACATGCACGGTAATGAAGAACAGAAAGGAATATGGAGAGATGAAAATGATTAGGACAGCTAGAACCTCTTGGTGAGTAGATTTATAAACTGTTTTGTTTTGTTTTGTTTTGTTTTAAAAGTGAGAAGATTTTAAATTAATCCAAGGGATCCACTGCTAAGTGAATATTCCTTATTTGTATGACACATCTGTGTGTCCTCAGGCAAGTTACTTCACCTCTCTGTGCCTCGGTTTCCTCAGCTAGTAAATGGAAGTAATAGTAGAACGTGCCCTGTACTGCTGTGGGTGTTAGATGAGTTCGTGCATGTAAAAGTACTTGCCCTGGGCCTGGCATATGGAAGTTCGATAAATGACAGCTGTTAGATTATTATTACCATTTTTATTGTTACTATTGTTATTATCATCCCAAAAACAGTATAATCATTCCTCGGTGCTTAATAATGACTTCATAAATAGGACCCCCTTTTCAAAATTCTAATTTGTGAGTTTCTTTTTTTTTTTTAAGATTTTATTTATTTATTTGACAGAGATCACAAATAGGTAGAGAGGCAGGCAGAGAGAGAGAGGCAGGCTCCCTGCTGAGCAGAGAGCCCGATGTGGGACTCAACCCCAGGACCCTGAGATCATGACCTGAGCTGAAGGCAGCGGCTTAACCCACTGAGCCACCCAGGCACCCTAATTTGTGGGTTTCTTAAATTGATACTTTCAGTTGGATTCACTAGTATAAACCACCTCACCAGGCTGGGGTTCCAATATGGTCAGATCTCCTTTTAATCTTTAATTACTCAAACCCCACTTGCCTATTAGCAGGATGTCCAAAGTCTCCTTCTTGAGATTTCCTTCCTGAGAACTGCCTAAGAGCCCTCGGGGCTTCCAAAGCGATCCAGAGAGGCTAATCAGGCTGTCATTTTTAGCAACCAATTGTTTTGTTGCTAACATACTACGGAGGTACTACTAAAGTCCCATGTACCCTGCCCACTGCTGTAATAACGTCCATGGTGGTCCTGATCTCCAAACAGCCTTCAGCGGCACCTGC
The DNA here is from genome assembly GCF_964662115.1 of Mustela nivalis. NCBI lineage: Eukaryota > Metazoa > Chordata > Mammalia > Carnivora > Mustelidae > Mustela > Mustela nivalis. The sequence goes on from NC_139032.1 coordinate 67,108,842, forward strand.
TTTTGGACTCCCAAAGTTCATGCATGCTAGTTTTCATCAGAAGGTGCACACTGTTGGCCCATGGCTACAGACAGCCCTCTGACACACAGCTGGTGCCAAAATGTGTTTGTGCTTTATTTGAAGTAGTTCATAAGACAGAAAATGTGACACAAAAATCTTCATTTCTTGGCTTCTTTTCAAAAGGTGGAAGATCTGACCATATGTAGCCCATGCCCGCACAGCAACAATTGGCTGATGCTGAGAAAAAAATTCTTGCTGGAAGGAACATGCTGTTTTCACTTTGCTCCAGTCCCCACTAATCCCTGTCTTCTCAAACAGCCAGACTTATTACGCTGCACCACTGGCCCAGCCCCTTTAAGCTTTTGAGTTTGCAGCCTGTTGGCCTAAAAGTTCCCGGGGGAGGTGTGGTGGTACAGGAAAGACTAAGTACCTTGTATACCCCAGGAGGGAGTCAGGAGAGGTGGCTGAGCACGTGAGTGGGGTAGGCAGTGAATTACCTAAATCTTGGTGAAATTAAACCTAGCTGAAAGTCCTTTTACCACATAGCTCTCATGTCTGCATCAATAACAGGGATCACATCTTTCCTTCCAGATGGTTCCCTAGACTTTCTGCTTTCACCAGTTTGATTTTTTTTAAGGCACACTCTTACAACTATGACCAAACACAACTTGAGACACAAAACAATAAAAGGCTTTGCAACCTCTAACAAAAGCAACCCCACTTCCTCAAAATCTCACCCTTCACTACTATCAAAGGCCTAGAAAAGTCAGCAGAGAAGAGTCAGAGAGGACAGAAACAACACTCTCTTTTGGTAATGAAAAATGCCACCAAAGAACATGTCCACACCCAGAAGAGCCCAAAGTTTGGTCTGAGCCACTTTGTTTATTGAATTAAACCCTGGAGATAAACAAAAAAGCAAGATGAAAAGGAGTCAGCACTCCACTGGGGGTGGTCAGCAAGGCAAAGCTGGAGAAGAAACAAATGAGAAAAACATGTGAGCAGCTGGGGAGACATTCCCAAATGAGCGCGCCGGGGAAGAGTTCTGAATGAGCTAAGATTCAAGGAGATAATGACAATTATTTCTTCGGGGATTTGTCTGTCACCTTCTATTTCTGTGAAATGGCCAGTGTGTCATATAAAATATGACACAACGAGAACTAAATTTGCAGCCTCACACTCTTCATTTTCTTAAAACCATGCAAAGGCAAACAGAAATGTGAGACTGTGAGACTTCAAGGAAAACTGTAGAGTCATAGTAATCTGATTCTAAAAACAGATGCTTGACAAGAAGTTATATTTAAATCAACCATCAATCTATCAGGACATAGTTTCTAAATTTAGGAATAGATAACCTTTCCATTTTATCCTCCCAATCAACATATGCATAGAATCACACCTTGTACTAAAAAAGGTACATTATTTGGGTTTTAACCATATAAGCATCCTGAGGTTATGTTCCTTTAGTCCAAGAGTTACAGCTCCTAAGAAATGAGGGAGAGTGTTGGTAACTCACACTTATTGAAGGGTGAAAAGTTAAACAGTGGAAATAACATTGTTGGTCTCAGCAGTCCTAGATGCAGCTAGAAGCCCTTATTATAGTGTATGCAGTACAGCATATGTGGGATACAATATAGACAGACTAAACTTTTGCGGAGTCCTTGAATATTTGAACATATCTGTTTGACTTGGGACAATTTTATCATGGTCTAAAACTCAAACCTTCAAACTCTGCATGAGTTTTTGTAAAAATTAAAATGAATGTTTAAACTAGATAAGTTAATACATGCTCCTAGTCAAATGTTCACACAATAACAAAGATGTAAAGATAAAAAGACTACAAAGGTTCAAAATGGAAAGTGAGGATCACTATAAACCCATGACCCAGAGATGATTTCTATGTCCCTGGTGTACATTCTTCCAGATTTTTTTTCTATGAACACATATTTGGACAAAACTAGTTCATGCCATAGACACTATTTGTAAACTATTATTGTCACCACATAATAAATTATGGACATTTGCCCATGTAAAAAGTGTAGATTTACATCATTTTAAATGGATGTATGATCTCCCACTGTACATATGTATCATAACTTGAAATCAATTCCTCACAGACATATGGTTTCCATTTCTTTTTTATAATCATAAAAAAATGCAGCCATGAACATCCTTGTACTATCTTTGCACACATGCCAAAGGTTCCTCAGAATATTTTTGCAAAAGTGGGATTGGTAATAGAATAGATATACTTGGCATTTTGGTACATATAACTAAATTATCCTCCATAAATTTGGCACCAATGTATATTCTCATGAATGGGGATGAAAATGCCTAGGATTGTTTTTTTATTATTATCATAGAGGAAAATGTACTTTTTTTCCTTTTGGTATACAGGTTTTTTTTTTTTAAGATTTTATTTATTTATTTGACAGAGAGAGATCACAAGCAGGCAGAGAGGCAGGCAGAGAGAGAGAGGAGGAAGCAGGCTCCCTGCTGAGCAGAGAGCCGGATGCGGGACTCAATCCCAGGACCCTGAGATCATGACCTGAGCCGAAGGCAGCGGCTTAACCCCCTGAGCCACCCAGGCGCCCTTGGTATACAGTTTTATGAATCTTAACACATACATAGATTTGTGTTACCATTACCATAATCAGAACAGTTTCATCTCCCCCAAATTTCCCCTGTTCTGTTTCTTTATAAGCATACCTCCCCAGCATCTAAACCCTTTGCAACCACTAAACTATTCTCTGCCCCTATAATATTTTGTCTATTCAAAAAATATCACAAAATTGGAGGCCCACAATATGAAACCTTTTGAAATTGGCAGATGCTCTGATGCAGGGCACCAGGGAGGCTCAGTGGGTTAAGCCTCTGCCTTTGGCTCAGGTCATAACCCCAGGGTCCTAGGATTGAGCCCCACATTGGGCTCTCGGCTCAGTGGCGAGCCTGCTTCCCCTTCTCTCTCTCTGCCTGCCACTCTGCCTACTTGTGATGTCTGTCAAATAAATAAATAAAATCATTAAAAAAAAAAAAGATGCTCTGATGCTCACTAGTTATGTCAAAAATTCTCAACTCCTGCCATGTCCAGTATAGAAACACCATATCCTCCTACAGGTTCTACCTGCACACCTGCCTACCTGGTAGAAAGAAATGGGAGGGTTTCAGGACTTGCCCTGAAAATAAGGGTGTTATGCGTATATATGTTTTATTGTCAACATCACTGTTAGAGTCGTTGCTTAATTCATACATTAGTATCGCAGCATCAAATTGTCAAATATTTATGAAGTGTCAACAACGTAAGCAAACAAGCCAAAATAAGTGAAATGCTTGAGAAAATTATCAGGGTAATTAAAGCCCAAAATAAAGTCCTTTACATTAGCTTGAAGACAGATTCTCTAAAGGTCCATAATTAATGATGGTCACACTTGCTTCAGGCAGTTTTTTCAGCAAACACTTACGGAGCACCAGCTACGTGCCACACACAGTGCTAGATGCTACCATGCTTTGAAGAAGCTCACAGCTTAGCGAGGAGAGAGAGAGAGAGCAATTACAGTATCACTGGAAACAAGCTATGGTGAAGGGATAAGCCAGGTGGGGAGGAAATGAGCAACAACCCAGCCTCAAAGGCCTGAGAAAGTTTCAAGGAGAGTTGACATTCAAGCTGAGTCCAAAGAGCTGAGGATTTCTCCAAACTTAGATGGAAGAACTTTCCAGAAAGGGTGTGTAAAGGTACATGAAAGCAAAGGGAGTTGAGCAAATCAAGGTGGGTGTAGACAAAGTTGCCTATTGTGGCGGGAGCCCAGGAAATTCGCTCAGCACGGGGAGGCAGCTTTTGAGGTAGAAACCTAGCCAAGGTGGCTCAGGGAGGCCTGAGAAGCTGTGCCAGAGGGATTGGATTAACTGTGGCTCCTCCAATTTTTTTTTTTCTTTTTGGGTTTTATTGAGATACAGTTGACATACTGCACTGTGTAAGTTTAAGGTGTCCACTCTACTTCTAATTTGGCCTGAAATATGCTTCTAGTTAATGACCTTCCTTTCTTCACTTGCCATGTGGACAGACACATCCTTGCTCTTCAAGCACTAGAGTGACGAAGTGTGGACACTCTGAAACCAAACGGTCTGGTTTCAAATCCCAGAAGTGACCCTTTAGTAGCTGAGTGACCTTGGCCAAGTTATTCACCATCTCTGTGTTTTGGTTTTCTCGTTTATAAAGTAAGGATAATAGTACCAGCCCTGCAGAGTTGTGGTAAGGATTAGTCAGTATATGCAGAAGTACTTGGAACATAACTGATAAATAGTCAGTAACCAAAAAATAGTAGATATTAATGTTATTAGGTTGTTTGGGCATATTCAGATATTAATAAGATGCTATTAAAAGTTTCTTTTCTCATCATGTGTTTTCCCACTGACCCTCTGGTTAGATCACATGTGATTTTTGTTTTCGTTCAACAGTCTTGCCAGGTACCCTTGGGATAATACCCTTCCTTAAAAATTGCTTCTGAAGCAGAGCAGCATTTTCCTATCATCAGACTGGCCTTGTGTGATCACTGCCCAGCCTCACTACTAATCAGAAATGAATGAACAGCTCACAGCCAGATCAATGGCGCCATTGAGAGCACAGCCTAGGCCCGCAGAGGCCACTAAGTTGGAGATGTCTTGGCCTACGGCTCCCAGAGGACGACACTGTGAGGATGAGCTTTCCACTCCTGAAAGCAGAGGTACCATGAGATCACGCCTCCACACGAAGCACCCCACTTAACTTTCTGAAACAGCAACCTGCCAACTCCGTGGGGAGTCAAAATACTAAAAAGGTGTCAGTTATAAAGCATGGGAGAGAAATCAGGGGCCAGGAGGAGAAGAAGCAGACAGCCGCAAGAGGCACTTTCAGGTTCATTCCAAACTCAACACAAACAGGCGCTGCCAGTTTGGCAAACTTTTCAAGGTCACATTTATGATCTATGATGAACCCAACAGAGGGCTGGTGGCTCAAGGACAATAACACATCAGTTTAGGGGTTATCTCTCAGACACTGAAGATAAAGCCTCATAGAGGAAAAGCAAAGCTGTAACTGACAGTCTTCTTCAATGCCACAGAGTCTGTCGTAACCTGGCATTCTTTCCAAGTGTTCTGTAGGACACAGAGGATCCCAGGCCCCCGGGCCACTTCCAAACTCCAAGGCAGGAGCCACGTGATGGGACATCCTTTATCCAACAACGCTTTCTGGAGAAAGAACTCTGTTTAACTTAATAAGATAAATAAAAAGAATAAAAAGAACCTGCAGGTGGCTCAGTGGGTTAGGCTTCCGACTCAGGTCATGATCGCAGGGTGGTGGGATGGAATCCTGCCTCTGGCTCTGTGCTCGGCCCAAGAGTGTGCTTTAGGTTCTCTCTCCCTCTCTCTCCCACTCACTCGCTCTCTCAAGTAAATAAATGGATAAAATCTTTAAAAAATAATAAAAATAAAAAATACTTAATAAAAAGAACCTCCAGCTTTCATCCTGCCAATGAGGTCATTATATGATGAAGGAAACTGAGGCACAGAGAAATCAGATGACTTGCCCCATGTTATTGTTAGTGGCAGAGCTAGAGTTCTGTCTAGAGGGATAATTGACTCCCAAACTTTTTGTCCCACAGGTTGATGAAATCATGTGGATGCCAGCAAGCTCGTAGCAAAAATCAAAAAGCTGAAGAGCCCAGGTTTTGCCAGCCAGTGAGTACAAAGTAGGTCACGAGAGCAAAGTCTCCCAAACGTAGTCAGCTCAGTGTCTCTACCTGCTCATTCAGAAAATGTATTCCCCTCCCCAAAGTTTCCCTTCTCAGGGTCTTTTGTTTGATCGTGCTCAGGGACCGTCTGTAGTCCATGAGCCCCTCATGGAAGGTGCAGACTCGATTAGTCCAGCTGCCATGTCCTCCCTTGGGTCTTCCCTGATTCTCACCAAGTTCTGCACATTTCTGCAGAGGGGTCTCTGAGCCAGTTGCAGGACTCTGCCAGCCGGGGCAGAGGCAGAGGTGGGAAAGGAGAGAGCAGGGCACATGTGGTGCATTGTGTGCAGCCTTTGGCCACTTTGGTCCCAAAACAGGAGTGTGCGTACCCCAAGCCTTCCCTGTCCCTCATGAAATACAAACTCTGTTCCTTGCTCTGGCACTATTCCCACAGAGGCTCACAAGCAGGCCTTCAGCCATGAGGGAAAGTCGGGGAAAAGTTTGAGGCAACTCTCCAGACAATTTTTGCCTTCCTAACCTTGTATGGTCTTTATCTCCCCTCACATCTCCCCAGTGCCTCTCCACCAACACACACACACACACAACAACAACAGCCAAAAAAAGGACACAGGCGCAACATCTGGCACCTCCTTCCTCAATCACCCAAAAAACAAAAAGTGCCCACGCGAATGTGTTTGAACTTGTACAAAGAGGCCTTTGGAAGAAAGGAACTGCCCAACCTTGAGCACCAGAAGCATCTGAGTTCCAGCTCTGTCTCCGAGAGGATAAAACTACAGTTATTGGAATCATATCATAAGCTGACCGTGTGCTTAAATAAATTACTGCTGAGAGGGGAAAAAGCATCATTCCGAAGCAAAACCTGCCTTCCATGTACATCCCCGCAGGAGTAGAAGCTGAGAAGGACTCGAATGGTAACCCCAGTACACCCCAGCGTGAAAGGAGGAACAAGGAGATGAGAACAGGAGAAACATCAGTAAAGGGTGTGTGAATAAGTGAGCGATTAACTACGAGCTACTGGGGCTCAGTCCTGCTGAGAACCCTCTCAGAAACTGTGAAGAACTTGCCTCAGAATCACAGGACAAAGGCGGGGAGAAGTGGGTGCAAAATCTGAGGCACTCGCCCTCAAGTCGGCCAAGTCAAGTCATGCAAAACAGAGTCAGGCCTGCTCTGAATCATTCTACTGGGAAGACTGCTCTATTTACTCGTTGATTTCCATCTCTTGTTGGTTAAGGACGACCCCCTGCCCCAGGGATGCCGATGTCCCTGCACTTCTGGGCTGAACCCCTCTAGGGTTCCTCAGGGTGCCAAGAGAGTCCCCAGGCAGAGAAAAAGAGAAGAAGGTGCTGGGTGGGGTGGGAAGCTGTCCATGCTCTGGAAAGGTCCAGAGCAGCTGCCGGTGAGCATGGGTAGGTAGAGGGGAGAGGAGCAGGGCATCAGCTACAGCTGTTACAGGCTCTGCACATACCAACAGTATCTGGAACACACATCCAAATTATGACACTCTTACGCAGACATGCGGGCTTCCCGTAACTCAGCCAACATCTCAAAACTCAAAGCAAGTTGAAGGCAAAAACATCCTGAACCTAGAAGTACAGAATTTAAATGGGAAAGTTAACAGCATCATGTAGTGAGGGACTGGAAAGACTATATGGAGAGGCCACACTTAGGTGCTGTGCCAGTGAAGACGTCAGCCTACCTCCAGCAGGTAGGTTAGGTTAAGGTAGGTTAGTGAGCAAGCCCTCGGGGGATTCCAGCCCTGTCCTTTGCCCTTTTCCAGAAGACACAGAACAGAGACAAGCTGGGGCTCTGAACTCTGCCAAAATTAGAGATTTGTGAGCAAAATTAATTACTGGTTTTGTTTTCAGTGTTAGGTTTCGTTGGCTTTTTAGGCAGCTATACATACTGGAAACAGCTGTTCATTTTCCCAGGACACTCCTGAAAATAAGGACAGTGGCTAATTAACTAATGAATGTGCCAATCTTGGCATATAGTAGGTGCTCTGTATGTACTCAATGTAGGTGAAAGAATGAAATATGCTTCTAGCTTTTTAAAAAAGATTCATTTATTTTAGAGAGAGAGGAAGTGAGAGCACGAGCAGGGGGAGGGGAAAAAGGAGAGGGAGAGAGAGAGAATCTCAAGTGGAATCCTCACTGAGCTGGGAGCCCAACTCGATTTCATAACCCTGAGGTCATGACCTGACCCCAAATCAAGAGTTGGACGCGTAACCGACTGAGCCACCCAGGTGCCTCAAATATGGAACGCTCCATGAATCTGCATACCATCCTTGCACAAAGACCATGCTAATCTTCTCTTCAGCGTTCCAACTTTAGTGTATGTGCTGCCAAAGTGAGAGCTTCAGCTTTTGAAGAGCAAGTTCAGAGGAAGAACCAGCTTCCCTGAAAAAAATGGAGCCCTCCCCCTTTTTTGTAAAATTGACCTACAAGGTCACATTGGTTTCAGGTGTACAGCTTAGTGGTTTGACAAATTTATATACTGTGCTATGTTCACCACCAGTATAGCTCCCATCTGTCCCACTACATCGCTATTAGAATATCACTGACTACTCCTGATGCTCTTCTTTCTATGCCCATGACTGACTTACTCATTCCATAACCAGAAGCCTGTATCTCCCTCCCTCCTTCACCCATGTTGCCCAACCCTTCCTCCCAAAATGGAGCCATCTTTGAGATTTGGGATTTGTTATGAGGAAAATAGGTACTACTGGTAAGTTCCCCGGCTCAAAGTGGGTCTCTGCTTCCTGTGTCATTTCACATTCGTGGGAGGAGACACAATGTGCCCAGTCTACACTTGACAAAGTTTGTCTCAGTGTCCTCAGCTATAGAATTCAGTCGCTCAGAATGAGGAAAATCATACCTTCCTATAAAGTCATGGTCTCAGAATGCACAAGTGAGTCTGAGGAACAATTTTTAAGATATTTTACTTACTCTAGATAAGGGGGCCATCCCAGAAAAGGATAAAATTTAAGACTTATGTACTGCTAATCAAAAGCAGGATCCTCACATAGCTTTTCAGGGCCTTTCTTTGCTTTCTTGGTATAACTTACACAGAGTACTAACCACTATACGATCACGGCATCTTGGTATAACTTACAGCTATCGCCTGTCAACTCCCTTCTGAGAATGCCACCCCTCCCTTTCTTGGTCTATACATGACATCTTGGCTTCCATTCCTGACTAAAGACTCTGCACAGTGTGTGTGTGTGTGTGTGTGTGTGTGTGTGTGTGTGTATACCAGTAGCAGCTTTAGAGGTTAACACCTTTGGTGAAACTCAAAAAAGCACCCTCTCCATACACTGTGTAGTTACATTGTTTTTTTTATCTCACACCTCAAAGGCACCTTCTATGAGGAGAACCACAAAGTGCAGGTTTTGGTCTGGCCAAGCCCAAGCCAGACAGTCATGGATCAGTTAGTTACCGAGTGCCTCCAGGGCTGTCTGAGCGCTTCCAACCCACACTCAGAACTGGCTACAGGAATCCTAAAGATTTCAGATTTGCCTATAAGTCTGACCAGAAAGAGTACGAACTACTGCTAATTGGAATCCACAGGGGTAGCTGTTCAGTGAGTCAGTGCATCACAAGGAAAGAAGTTACACAGCCCTCCTCTGAGAAATAGATTTGGCAGAATTCTGTCATTATTCATGACTTAGATTCCAGGATTCACTAAGAAGGGACAGGAAACTGGGTGTTCACAGATGGAAGAGATGACACCGCTTCAGAGCCAAATGCTCAGCTCTTCTCTGACACCAATCAATATCTAATTTGATGCTATAGTGACTGCTAATGGAGTATAATGAATATGTGTATACTCAGCATACTGGGTTACTGAGAACCGAACGAGGTTTCAGAATTTTATTTTGTTTTCCATAATCAGTCAGAAGATCTGTTCCAATTAATACATTATTTTACTGTCTTCTTCATAGAGTCATCAAACATTTGAAATGGCCCTATGTGTCAGGCATTGCATTACTCATCTGAGAAACAAAAGTGACTAGAGCAAAGTTCTTGCCCTCAGGGAGTCTGAAGTCTTCTGAGAGAGCTAACCGTCTGAGGGAAAATCTTAGGATGATTTTAGAAACACAGAGGATCTTTGCTTATTTGGTATTTCAGTAAATCACCGAATGAAGAGATACCAGTCTATATGAGCAGATAAACAAAAACATTTCTTTAATCACATCAAGCAAACCACAATACCTTTTGGCTACTGTCCACTACATTCCTGCATGGGTGTGAGACATGGTTAAACAATTAGCAATAGCAGCACCCCTTCCTCAGCTTACTTCGGGTATGGATGATGAACAAATAAAACAGAGAGAAGCAAAGCAGCTCTGCTTGAAGTGTGAGGAGGGAGGACCTCCGAGACATCTTGTGATTCAGCCTTCCCTGTCACACACAGCAACAACTAAGAAATATCTGCAAAAGCCCCCAGGATGCCACAAGGCGCTGTTTGAAAAACCATGCACTGAGCAGATGTCCAAAATTCCCTCCAGCTCTGAAAGTCAGCAGAGCTGACACCTAGACACTTCACTGATAAGAGAGTGACTCTAGACTAGACTCCTCACTGCACTGCTCGGGCTTTCAGTGGGAGCCCATTTGCCCCCTTGATACTATGCTAATTTTGTGTGCAAACTGGATTAATTCTACCTTGGGTCTCCAATTTCTACCACAGGGCTGGCACTAAGGGATAAGAGTGAATATGGAATGAGGAACAAAAGTGGCCAAGGACAAACAGGATTCTCCTGGAGGAAGCTGCTGTGAAACAACAGGGAGCAGAAATGTACCCTGTTATAGACTCGTTGTCTGTGTCCCCTCAGAATTCATATGTTGAAATCCTAACCCTTAATATGATGGCATTAGGAGGTGGGGCCTTTGGGAGGTTAATCAGGCCATGAGGGGGAAGCCCTCTTGAGCAGGAGTAGTGTCCTTAGCAAAGAGACACTACACAGTGCTCTCGAGTTCTTTCTGCCGTCTGAGAACACAAGATGACAGCAGTCTGCACGTTAGAAGAGGGCTCGCGCTAGAATCCAACCATGCTGGCACCCTGTTCATGAACTTCTAGCCTCCACAACTGTGAGATACACATTTCTGTTGTTTATAAGCTATGCAATCTGTGGCATTCTGTGATAGCAGCCATTTCTAAGACCATACACTCTGATCATGCCTAGTTACCTATTTACCTGGACATCTATACAAACACACACACACATGCACACGCACATGCACACACACCCCTTAGCCTTATTCATGGCAAGAAAGCAACCACCATAGAATGCCCTACCCAACTCTCCCTGTTCTAGATAATGCGTGCTCCGGGGCTACTTCGACACATTCCCTTATTCTTTAAACCACTAGGAAACTGACCAATTTTCATTCCATCCTCCTCTTTGCTTCCAGCCTTTTCTCTCTTATGCTCAGAGTAGACATTCAGGGCTGTGGGTGCTATTCCCTCTCCTTCCCATGATAGGATTTACAGATTCTCACCGACCTGGTCAGATCCTCTGGATCTGCTCCATTTTGTTTATGTCTTTTCTAAAACCAGACACATGGTTTTAGAAACAGTAGTACGGATCAGTGTGACCATTGGAAAGTAGAGTGCGATGGGCATTTCCATCTGCTATGGATACTATTCTATGATTCAGAAACCATTTTATATGTTTGACTCACATGACATCTGAAACTGACTAAAATATCTGTGTCTTCTTTTCATGAACTAACAAGAAGTCCATTCTCCTCCATCAAATACTTGTGTATTTTTTAAGACACAGACTTACGACTTTACACTGCCTATATTAAAAATCATTTATTAGCGTGGGGTGTTGTTTCAGTTGGCTTTATTTTCCTTCTTTAAAAAATCTTGATTTTGATATTCATTGTATTGAGTACCTCTAAAGTGTTGTATAAAGGTAGGTACAAACTTCGTTTAACTTACTGATAAAATTAGGGGACAATTAAAAGTCCTATGACAAGCCACTATATACCTCCCTCAAGGTTGCCATTGGCCCATTAGGCACTTGATGGACTAGCACAAATCTACCACATCACCATTTGGGTGACTTTCCTCCATCTTGTCCTCAAGAAAACACTTTAACCTTACTGAGATCAAGATACACTGATTTTAAGGAATTTCTCTTTTCGATCAGTGTCAACCCTCTCATAAACGGGAACAAGGCTAGTTGAGCATGGCTTGCTTTTAGTAAACTCCTGCTGTTTTCTTTGCTTATGTGCTTACAAACCATCTGTTTCACCATCTGATGCCAGAGCTTGCACACCAAACACACCAGTTTAATAACTTTACTTTTTCCTATCTTAAAACTTAGGCTTACTGCATACAGAACTGAGTTTTGTTTTCATTTTTATTAGTAAAGCATGACAGATTCAGATAAGAGTTTGTATAAAATGCATTCGCAAATAAAAATATATAGTAATGAACGCCAGGGCCTGGATTTTATCACAACAGGAGAGCTGAGAAAATACCAGGATCTGAAACATATGTTGCCCCTGTAGGTCTCCAGGCCACTTTCTCCATCACTGTGTTTTTAGAGTGCCCCACCCCACCCCTGGGGCCATGCACTGCTCTGAGGTCTGATGTTGGTGATAAGCGTCATCAGGCACACACAGAGGTTTGATACAAATGATTTGGTAATTGGTAGGGAAAGCAAGGTGACATCATCATAGAAAGACGGTAATTGCACTGAGACAGCACCAAAGGGCAACTCTCCTTGTGAAGCAGAGATGTGCAGGAAACACCACCAGTGAAGAATGGAGACCGCAGGAAGCAGCCTACGCTTTACCCCACCCTTATCCCCAGTAGGAAGTGCTATTGATTCCATGCTTCTTGGGATGGAACAAAACAAGCCCACATCCCCAAAGTCTTTTTGTTGTTGTTGTTGTTTTTTAATCAATAACAGTCAAGGGGAATTCAAGGTAAAATCTTGCTCCATACCATTCATTTTTTATAAGAACTGTGTTCTGGATCACGAAGAGCTAGAGTAGAGAGGGTGATGGAGAATGAGGCTACGACCTCATGCTGTCAGCACGGCTGCTCTGTCTGCCTCATGAAGACGCTGTGTGCTTCCAAACAAACGCACAGGCATTGCCTTCCCTCTGCGTGCCTGGCAATTTTATGTTCCTGGAATTTTATGTTCCTTTATGTAGGAAGTTGATCTTCATAAATTATGGCCCTGAGAGTTTTTCTAATTTTTAATGTGCCTAGCTGGGCCTCCCACATCCTTCTTGTCTGCTCTCTTTCAGGAAAATCCTAATTGAACTCCACGGAAATTAGTTCTCCTCTTTAGTTCAGACCTTATTTGTAAAAGTTCTAGAAAAATACATTATCCCTCTTCCAGACAGAATAGTAAAATATTAAAATATTACAAAGCAAGTCTCCTCTGTACAGTCAAACTCAATTATCATCACCACATAGGAAATAACTGCAAAGCAACCCCCCAAATTCCTAAGCAATAGAGTGCGGACCAAGAGAAAGAGAAGCAAAAGTTGCTTTAGTCAGGAAAAATATTTTGAGAAGCATTAGGAATATGTGAGGAATCTGGCACAGTAAATTTTACTTAACTAGAATATTCAGGGAATGGCTCTATCTTTCTGTTTTTGTGTGTTTGCTTACTTTTGTTTTAAATCCCCTAATTAAAAAGTTGCTGCGTTACTGTGTGATCCCATTTGCATGTCACTCTGGAAAAGGCAAGACTAAAGGGACAGAGACTAGATAGACCATTGGCTGCCAGGGGTTAAACGTGAGAAGAAGGGTTGACTACAAAGGAGTAAGCAGCACAGGGTATTTTGGGAGGTAATGGAACTGTTTCGCATTTTAACTTTGGTAATTTTTAGACCTGTACACTTAAAAAAAAAAGGAAATTTTACTGTATATAATAATAAGTGAAGTAAAATGTTAAGTAGCTGTGTGAGGTAGGAGGAAGAACTCTGGCCTGGGATCCAAGACCTACATGCCACTCCCTCTAGCTCTGTTCCCCTTCCTTGCACTAGAGCCAAAAGTTATTCTGGCTTTTATTCTTATTATCAGAATTATTTCTGAAATTACTCTAGGAGATATACCTACCTAAGGAAGTAGACCATGCAGGGGAGAAGGTCCATTTTGGCATGTTTCAAAGTCTATACTACCTGTGTGACACATCCTGGGACAGGCAAGGTAACCATCAGCGGGGCACAGCAGCCCTGGTAAGCCCAAGACTCAGCCGTCCTTGTCCTCCTCTGGTGCTTGGCATATCCATGGGCCATCCCATTTTAGCATATTTTACTAAAGTAGTAATGCATTTATTCATTCATACATTTCATTACAATGCACTTAGTGAGTTCAAAAATCAGGCTCTTGAGAGAGCAACATAGGGTTGTTTGCAATTAGATTCAGCAACATGGAGATATTCGTACTGAGTTGGCCTCCTGTATTAGTTCTCTGTGGCTTCCAGCTCTGCCTGTGTCCCCCCGTACAGGGTTTGGAGAAATCCTCCTATCACCGCAATCTAGTGCATATTTTTAACTCCTGCACTGAAATGCTCTTTGTAACAAAGATTTCTTGTATGCTTTTCCAGGTTTGTTTAGGATTTGCCCTCAGCATTGCTATACGATGAGTTCCAGGGCATTTTTATGTGTTTCATTTCCAAGCCCTTCTCTCTTCCATCAGTTTTCTCTATCTTTAGAGTTGGTCTCCTGGCCTATCTGATTGTTCTATATCTCATTAGTTTTTCTTATATGACTTTTTGTGGATCAAAAAGTTATTAAAAATTTATACAGTTCAATATTTAAGCTTCTCATAACTTTTATACCCAGTCACTGGATGTAGCATACTGGTTGACTATAGTTTTCAAGTGGAACCTTGCTCAGCAGGACCTTGAGAGGCACATCTAAGCACTGTTAAGTGTATATAGAAAGATCCCAGTACTTAGCATGTTTTATTTGTTTCAGGTGGCACCCATGTTCCAGAGTGTCTGGCAGAAGCTACAGATCTTCATGAAAGGAGGGGGTGGAGGTTGAACAAGCCTCCACCTCTCTATTCCTGGACCACAGCCACAGGTCTAAAGAGCTTGACACACAGGAAGGAATCAGTAAACATCAAAGGGATGAACGGATGGATGGATGGATGGCCCATGGCAAAAGTTTAGCAAACTTTCCCTAAAGAGAGAGAAACTCTTTCCTACCACCTTCAAGCAAAGCATGTAGTGAAGGCCCACTGTATGACTGCAGGGTAAGTGGGGGACCCTATAAGTCTTGGCTCAAGCAGTTCCAATAACCTGGAGGTTATAAAAGGGTGAGCAATGAGGAAAAAGGGAAAGGCTGAGTAGCCAGTACAACTGGTTCTCCTTTAGTTTATAAGCTCTATGGTACAAAGACAGTATAAAACTTATTTATTAGGTGCTCAGTCAAGTACTGTGCAAACGTGGGTGCCTAATTAGTAAGCTTTGTTTTCTGATAAATGGAAAACATTCCAAGGTCATGCATCACTTGAGAATCCAGGAGGATCTGTGATTCAAGGTATTAAAGTAAAGGTGATAAGAAGCCAATAAGTCCTATGAAGTGTACTATTTCAAGTGCTCTTGTTCTGAGGGGGGAAAAGAAAGATTTAATACATTTTTCAATAGGTAATTTCGTGTGCTACCAAAATAATAAGAAAATAAGTATTGATGGGACGCCTGGGTGGCTCAGTTGGTTGGGCAGCTGCCTTCGGCTCAGGTCATGATCCCAGCGTCCTGGGATCGAGTCCCACATCGGGCTCCTTGCTCGGCAGGGAGCCTGCTTCTCCCTCTGCCTCTGCCTGCCATTCTGTCTGCCTGTGCTCGCTTTCTCCCTCTCTCTCTCTCTGATAAATAAATAAAATCTTTAAAAAAAAAAAAAAAAAAGAGGTTTTTTTTTTTTTTTTAGAAAATAAGTATTGAAACTTTTCAGCCAAACTTAATTTTTGTAACTATGTATCTTTAGTAAAGCAAGGTATAACAAGTAATCTGCAGGTGAATAGTTGGTTTTGTTTTTGTTTTTGTTTTTGCTTTACTATATTGAATCCATTAAAAAGTAACATAAAAGCACCTTTTCTTTTTTTACATTGAGACAGATTGGCATATAATGTTGTATTAGTTCAGGTGTACCATAGAATGATTTGATATATGCATATATTACAGAATGATCACTGCAAGTCTAGTTAACATCCATCATCATACAAAGTTACAAAAGACTGTTTTTCTTGTGATAAGAGCTTTTAAAAAAATATTTTACGTATTTATTTTAGAGATAGCGCACACTAGAGGAGGTGCAGGAGACAGACAAGCAGACTCTGTGCTGAGCACAGAGCCCAGTGCGGGCTCTCCCATCCCAGGACCCTGAGATCATGACCTGAGCCAAAATCAAGAGTCCGACAATTAACCTACTGAGCCCACCCAGGTACCCCCTTCCTGTGATAAGAACTTTTAAGAGCTACTCTTAGCAACTTTCAAATATACAATACACTATTGTTAACTATAGTCATCAAGCTGTACATTACATCCCCAGGACTTATTTATTTTATAACTGGAATTTTGTACCTTTAGACCACCTTCACCCATATCACCCACCCCCAAAATCACATTTTCTAAAACTAAAAACCAATTGCAGTAGGGGGAGAAGAGACCCTCATTCAAGAATTTGGCTCAGCTGCCATCCCACTAGTATCCGGGATTTCAGCAAATTAATTTGCCTATTTTTTAAAAAAATTTTTTTAAAGATTTTATTTATTTGACAGAGAGATAGAAATCACAGGTGGGCAGAGAGGCAGGCAGAGAGAGAGAGAAAGGGAGCAGGCTCCCCGTGGAGCAGAGAGCCCGACGTGGGGCTCAATCCCAGGACCCTAGGATCATGACCTGAGCCGAAGGCAGAGGCCCCAACACACTGAGCCAACCAGGCGCCCCTAATTTGCCTATTTTGATTAGAAGATACCCACGGAGAGATGAGGTATTTTAAGTGCCTGAAACTGTAGCTTCTATCTGCATCTATCAGAGATCAGTAGTAAAGAGCTATGCTTTTGGGGTGCCTGGGTGGCTCAGTCATTAAACATCTGCCTTTGGCTCAGGTTATGATCCTAGAGTCCTGGAATCAAGCCCCACATAGGGCTCCCTGCTCAGCAGGAAGCCTGCTTCTCCCTCTCCCCACTCCCCCTGCTTGTGTTCCCTCTCTTGCTGTCTCTTTCTCTATGGGAAAAAAAAAAAAAAAAAAAAAAAAGTCTATGCTCTTAGTCCACACCTGTTCTGTTCCTAGAGTAAGGATTCTCAGCGAGCTTCAAACTCCTCAATGTGGCTAACCATGTTATCTTCAATAATACAACTGTGCTTGGGGATGTGGAGACAAAGCTAGACAGATGGCCCTCAGCAAGACCCCTACATGCCTTAGTCCTCAGTGCCAAGGGATCCTACAGAGAGCAATGACTCACAGGATTGCATTACAAGGGAAACTCAGAAAGTTATTTGAAAATGTAAATATAACTTCAGTTCACCAGAGCCCAGTCCTTTTCTTTTTCTTTTAATGGAAAATTTCCAGAAATAAAGAAATATAATTTTACAGACATATTTGAAGCTCCAATTTTATTTCTTCCCCTTGAATTTGGTGTTTATTAATTTTATGTATCTCCTTTATATTTTCTTTATATATAAAAGTGTCTACAATTAGGGGCACTGAGGGGGCTTGGTTGGTTAAGCATGTGACTCTTGATTTCAGCTCAGGTCATGATCTCAGGGTCGTGAGATGGAGCCCTGCATCAGGCTCCACACTGAGTGTGGAGCCTGCTTAAGATTCTTCCGCCCTGCCTTTCCTCCACCTTGCACATGCACACAAAAAAACTTAAGTATCTACAATTAATAACTAGTATAGTTTTGTATGTTCCAAACTTTGTATAAGTGGTATTATATTGGCATTGGACACATTATTCTGTAACTTGTTCTTCTTGCACAAATTATGTTTTTGAGATTTATATATGTTGATAATGCAGTTCTAATTCATTCACTTTCACTGCTTTATAGCATTTACTTGAATGAACTGATTTACTTGTCCATGGTGCTCTTGAGGGACATTTTCATTGTTTCCTATTTGGGGCTGTCATCATCTATAAATATTTTCCACCATGTCACTTTATGCATCTGCATATACTTATGTAGAGTTTCTCGAGGTTACATGCTCAAAGTGGATTTCCTTTATTGCCATGACTTTCATGAGACTGCCAAACTGAACAACTTAAACTAACAGCAGTAGATGAGAGTTTCTGTTACTCAACATCTTTGACAACAGTGGATATTATTTGTCCTACTAATTTTTCCAATCAGATAAATGTGAAACAATATCTTCTTGTTGTTTTATTATTTGCCTGATTACCAGGGAGGTTGAAATCTTCTCTCTATTAGCCATTCAGCTTTCCTCTTCTGGAAATTGCTAAGTCATATCTTTGTTCATTACTATTGTATCATTACGTTGTATCATTTGCCTCTGCTTTATTGATTTGTAGTAATTATATGTTCTGAATACTAATCCTTTATCTCTGAGTTGTACATGTTTTCCCAGTGCTTGTCTTGCTTTTTCACTTGTGTTTTCTAATGTACAGAAGTTTTGTTTGTTTGCTTTCTTGCTGGTTTGTAATGGAGCCAGATTTACCTGTCTTTTCCTTCATAGTTTGGGCTTTGTGCAGCATGGTTAAGAAATCCTTTTCTAAACAAGTTCATAAAGATATATAGGAGAACATCTAAAAGTTTTAAGGTTTTGTTTTTCACACTAAGTCTCTAGTTAACCTAGAATGTATTTATTCTTTTTTTTTTCATGTGGCTAACCAATAATTTCAAGCACCATTTATTGAACAGTCCACCTTCTCCCCATGATTTATCACTTAAGCCCCCACATATGCATAGTCTATGTTCTGTTCTCTATTTTCCTATTCCCAGCAACAACACCATACTGGCTTATTACTAGGTTCCCTACCTTATTCTTTTAAAAATGTTATTCATGAACCATTTACGATCTTCTGCATAAATTTTAGAATAAGTTTGTCAGGTCACATATAATCTCTAAATATATTAAATATTTATTTAGTATGTGAATATACATTTAGTATATTTAGTATGTAAATGTACATACACTAAAAACACTATTGAGAATTTTATTCAGGTTATATTAAATGTATAGATTTGAGGACAATTGATAGTTTTATAAAGTAGAATCCTTTTACCTATGAACATGATGTATCCATCCATTTGTTTAAATGTTTTCTTAATGTTTTTCAATAAAGTCTTACGCTTCCCTCTGCACACCTTTTTATTTTTTATCTTTTTTTATCTATTTTTTTACCTATTTTTTATTTTATCTTCCCTCTGCACACCCTTTTATTTTTAAGGATTTATTCTAGGTTCCTGATGTTTTCTATTGCCAATGTAAGTGGTATCTTTTGTCAAAATGATGTTTGTCCTTTGTTGGTGGTGACATGAATAAATTTGATTACTGTATATTATATTTATTTCCAGCTCCCTTCTCTTAAAAGTGTTAATAATTTGTAAGTTCTCTTGAAATTGTCCTGTACAAAATAATATTGTCTTATATGTTATGCTTTCTTTTCTCACTCTGCCGGCTAAGACTTGACAAACTAAATGTTAAGTAAAACAGTTGATAGCCAGAAAACTTTTTCTAAGCCATAAAGAGAACACTTGAGAATTTGGGGAAATTTAAATCTTACCAAATACCACGAGTCTTACTTTACCCCTGATTTAATGTTTCATAATGTATGAAGGGTTTGTTTACAGCACAATGGCTGCTCTAGTCATCCCCCAAATCACTATACATCAACTATTATTTCCTTTTTCCAGTATGCCTCTCATTGGGCTCCCCTATACAAAGAACAAATAAGAAATTATATGTCTTGTTCATTTTTGGCAAAGATGGCCAATTTCATATTATCCACAAATACCACAAGAAACAGACTAAATGCATACGTAGTCATAAAACTCAGCAAGTTGAAGCTGAGAAAGCCAAAAAGAAAGAAGAAACCCAACTCTAAATTCCACATTCAACTTCTGAACTGATTCCCTCTGAGGCCTTTATAACCAAAAAGAGTTCATTGTTAGGAAGTGGAGGTGGTTTATTAGCAGCTGTTAAAAAATCAGGGTTAGGACTTGAGATAGAGAGTAGGGAAGTTCTTCCATTTAGAGTGTTAAGCCCATAAAATCTTAAGTCAGTTCTTACCAGTTGCTACTCCTCAAGAAATCCACAACAGTCACAAGGACCTAGGACCCCAATGGCACTCTTCTGACAGCTATTTCTCACACCATGTAAGAGCCATCACTTGTTGCTTCCCTATAGCAAGAAGCTAAGTGTAGCAGTTCTAAACCTCACCCCTCTACATCCTATTAAAAGATGAGATGATGATTAAAAGTAGATGATAAAATCTGCAACTTGGGGTACCTGTGTGGCTCAGTTGGTTATTACTTGGTTAATTGTCTGCATTGGGCTCAGGTCATGATCTCAAGGTCCTGGGATAGAGCCCCTCATAGGGCTCCCTGCTCAGCAGGGAGTCTGCTTCTCCCTTCCCCTGCTCGCTTGTGCACTCTTTCTCTCTCTTTCTCCATCTCTCCCTCTCAAATAAATGAATAAAATCTTAAAAAACAAAACAAAACAAAAAAGTGCACGTTAAAACAGGATTCCAAGTGTGCTACATTTTAAAGACACTTTATTACCAAAAATGTAAAGCTTAGAAAATTAAAGCAGAATATTTATCAAATCAACAAGCTTTTACTGTTTTAGGATGATTTACTGTAGGACTTTTTCCAAACAGACTACCTCTTATTTACTGCTGGGTCTTTAGAGAAAATAAGTGAGACTTAATATCAGTCACTGCCACACGAAAACTAGAAAAGAAAATAAAGTTGCTTTGATATGGCAGGGAAAATAATTCATCTTACAGAAATTCAACACACAAGCCATTTTTTAGGTTCTTGAGTGCTAAATGGACAGTTCAGAATTTGTGAAGCAGAAGCTGCAAGCTCCTGATCTTGAGGGAAGCCTCTAAACGCCCTTAAGTATTGTTTATGGATTTTGTGCTGTTCGCTAGTTGAGGCACAGACAGACAAAAATGCAAAGACACCAAGGCTTCCCACTGCCCAGCACGGAACACAACGCACGAGCTCAGCGGCCAGCCAAGCCTGCAAGAAGCGATCTCGCCGCTTTAAGCCGCGGGGAGGGCTCTCGGCCCGCCCACGAGGGGGCGGAGCCAGCGCGCCTCCTCCTGGGAGTTGGAGTTTCTGGGCCGAGCGCTCCTTGACTTTCTTCCCAACCCCATCGCCCTCCGGCAGCCTACAGACTCTGAAGCTGCTTTGGATTAAGAGCGAGGCACAACCGGAGATAAAACGACAGGATCGGGACGCCACTGCTGAGGGTCTAGAAAGTGGTGGCGGGGCCAGCTCCGCGCATGCGCAGGTGGCCAGGCGGCCTCGGCTCCACCCGCGCCCCTGAGGGCGCGTTGGGCGGGGACGTAGGTAGGGTGAGAGGCAAGTTTGAGATAAGACGGCTTGCGGGTCGCGGTTGTTGGCGAGGCGATGCGGGGAGCTGTCTAAAGGCCAGGGGGATTGGTTCTCATTCGGCCTCGTCGTTTCAGGACTCTCCCACCGCCTATCCTTTTCGGATTTGCAGAATTGCAGCCTTCTCCCCGCCCCACTCCCCACCCCCGTCTCTCCCTCCGTGGGAAGCTTTTCCCGGTGTTGTGAAATCCGTTAGAGCTCCTCAGCCAAGGCCTTTTAGCCCGCCTGGAATTCAAACTGTCCCCCACCCCCTGCCAAATTCAGGTCATGTGAGGCAGTGAAAGCCCCGACACAGGCTCTACAAAGCAATGGCCTGTCGTTTCTTTTACAACTACGGGTACCCTGCCCTCCTCTTCCCCTGCAAAGATGGGGTCAGTAAGGCGACATAGATTGCGTCCTCAAGTTGGCCAAGGCCTTTCACAGAGCTTCCTTTGCTCTTGGAGGGGGCATCAGGATACGAAAGGACAGAGAACTCACGAGTGTAGTGTCGTCGGTACAAAGCCTCCGGACCACAGCCTTCGGGAGTTCTAAATCCGCTGCCTTCTCCACGACTTCACAGCCGTCTCAGAAAAAGCTAAAAGATGTCACCAGCAGGCCCTGATGCTAGCTGGCTTTTCCTGGTTCACCACAGCCACTCTAATTAGCGAGCAGTTGCCCCCAGTGAACGAGCGAAGACTTTTCAGCAAGCACACAGGATTTTGGCCTAGGGAAATGTTCAGGATTAGACACATACTTTGTGCTGGGCCCTGGAAACAGATACATCACATCTTGGCTTAAAAGATACCCTTCCCCAAGAGACAGGGTGGACTGTAAAGCACCCCGAATTTCCTAGAGGATAGCATTCAACACACTTTGTTGTGTGATTTCTTGTCTGCCTTTCTTGCTGGACTGTTTTTGTTCACCATTGTGCCTGCAGTGTTAATACACAGTGGCCTCTCGTAAATGTCAAATGATGAAATGCATGAATCCAGAGTCTGCCCTTCAAAGTCAGTACCCAAAGCTGGCTGGGAGAAGTAGGGATGAAAAGAGTGAGGTAGGTTTATACAAAGGTTTGGGAGAGGAAGGAAGAAGCATGAACTGCCTGGAGCGGTCCCTGAAGCCTGTGTGAAGGATGACGTAGTACCTGCTAAGTCTTGTAATTATCCACCATTGAATTAGCAGATCGGAAACTGTCATACCAACATGTCTGCCTGAGCTTTGCCTGAGAGGGAAAGGGATTGATAAAGAGCTTACCAGCATAGGAACACAGATGCTGCCCTCTTCCAGGTGGTCAGCTGGAGAAGCCACACTTTCCAGGGACCCCGGCTTTCTTCAGACATCTTCGGAATGCTCTCTGTGGAAATGCCTTTTGAGTTTACAGCACATTCTTTTGGACCTCCTCAGCACTGGAACATCTTGTTCCTTCAGAGATTTGATGTTTGGGAACAGCTACAGGTCATTTTGGATGCAGGTCTAGAGGATGAGAAAGACACTCATGCTGCAGAAGAGCGGCTGTTGAAATCTGGGGAATGGTGTTTCCGTAGGGCAGGGGTTCTCATCCTGGAGTGTGTAGAAGTTTTAACTGTATGTGTCTTTTCCTAAAGACCAGGTCTTTAGCTTTTATGAAATTTCCCAAGGACTCCATGATGCAAAAAAGATTAATAATGACTGCTATAGAGTTACGAGATCGTTTCTTCTATGGCTCCCAAGGTGGCTCTAAAGGAGAGTTTTGTAGAAGGAAAACAGAGTGCAGGTTTCAGTCCCTCCTTAATTTGATGTGTGGTCTCAGTAAGTTCAAAAGCTCCCAGAGCCTCTCAGTGTTCCCACAAACTGGAAAGCAGAACTGAGAAGGGTCCTGTGTTGCCCTGAAGACTACATGAAATCCAACTTAGGAATTCCAGAAATGTTCTTGAACAATAACAGCATCCCTGAACTAGGGGTACAATGCAACCTTCCCAGATGACTCCTTCAGATGACAGCCCTAATTTGGATATGTGCTAGCACTGGTGAGCTTGTTCAAAGAAAACAGCCTCCTGGTTTCAGAACTGGGTATCTAGTAACACCAAATATGCCAAATCAAAGGAGGGAAGGCAGAGGCTCAAAAACCACGGAGACTTGCTGAGTGCAAATAGTCAAGGAAGGGCTCATCAGGAAGAAGGAACCTGGAAAAAGGGAAGCAGGTACTGGAGCATCATACTGCTAGCGGTGGGAATCAGCCCAGATAGGTCATACGGGAGGCTGGAAAGAGAGATTTTTGCCTTAAGTGTGAAGGTTCTGGTAGAAAACTTAATCTCCAGAAGGACCAGTTTGAGTAAACAGAATTCAAGCAAGACAGTTACTTGGCATGGAGCCCCATTCTAAGAACAGGGTGACCTGAGACTAGGCTGGGAGCCATGGTTCTCAGAATTAGTTCCAAAGCCTGCAGCTAAGGACTCTGACACCAGCTGTGGGGGCAAAGACCCTTGGGACCACCTGCAGCCAGGGAAAAGCTGAGGAGCCGGTCACGGAGAGTCATCACCAGCCATACATCTATTCTTTCTCTAATGGCATGACTCCTGGTCTTATCTTTCAAACTCAGAAGGAGAAAATGGGCATGTTCCTTTTTGGCCTTCCCAGTCCTTAACACAGGGCTTAAAGCCTTGATATGGATCCGTCTGGAAGGAGGAGCTGGGTCCAGTGGTCACTGCTACCTTGGAGCCTCAGGGCCCTTTTCGTCACAGGGCCCCCAGACCATGGAGCAGTTGCTACTGATCTGAAGGCCTTTAACCAAGTTTGGTCTCCTAACTTTACAAAAACTCTACATCCCCAAGACCCATGCTTGAAGAGAAGGGAGTCAATAGAGGACATCCCTGTTCTGCTCATTTGTGCCATGGTCACAGTCAGGGCCAAACACAGAGTGCACTGAGATTAGAAACACAGGAAAAACTGTTTCCACAGGCTTTCACTACTCTTCAGTTATATACGTGTGTGAGCTTTCTACCCTTGACTTAAGCTGTTTCTCTTTCTGGGATTCTTGCTCTCCATTATTTGCATCAGTCACAATCCAAGTAGAGGGAGCATCTTCCTGAGGAATGCTGTTTTCTCTCACTAAATGCTTTCATCTTTCTGGTCACCTAACAAGTTCCTACACATCGTTTTTGACTCTCAGACACCTGCTCCACTGTGAATCTTGCCCTGACAATCCCTCCATGCCCTCCTGGGCTCAATTATTCACCTGATCCTCTGAGCAGGTATTGTGCCTTGACATTCCATTCTTCCGGCTGCAATATTTAAAAACCCTCCACGATCTGGCCTCTATCCTAACACATCTCTACTCTGTTTCCTTATTGCAGTCCAAGTACAAACTGCTCTACCTCCCTCCTCTCTACAAGTACCTGGCAAGTTCTTCATCCTCTAGTAACCCTCCATTGTGTTCCCCTCAGAAACCTTCCCTGGCCCCAGAAAGAATTAACTGCCCCTTCGCCACATACCTGGGAACATGGCAATTTTTAACATACCTGTCATGGCACCTAACATGAAATTTTTTGTTTATACACCTGTCTCCTGTACTATAGGTTCTTTTTCCCACAGGGACCATGTTTATTTCATTCCTGAACTTGGGACTTAACACTCAGTAAATGCTGAATAAATCAATGAATGGACGAACTATACAGTGTGTTTACGTATGTGTCCCTCCCACTTTATTATGAAGCCTTTGAGGTTAGGAATACTGGCCCAGTTATCTCTTGTTTTTAATAGCTAGCTTACTGCCTAACATATAATAGGCATCCAATAAATATTTTTCACTGGATGAATGCAGGGATGAATGGATAAAGTCTTTTGTAATATCTCCAACCTGAAAGACACTTTGCTTCCTTTGAAACTTAACACACTCTCCTTGTGTTTTTCCTATAGCATTTTCTCTAGCTTGTCTTTAGCTCAGTGTCTGACTCCCCTACTCAGTGGTCAGCTCCTTGAAGGCAGGAGTTGGGCCTTACTTCCCTTAGTGTGCCCTGCAGTGTCTACTGCAGTGCCAGGGCAGCAGGTGCTTAAAGTCGAGCTTCTCTGAGAAACATAAAAGTACCCGTTGTCCTGAACCCCTGCTCCAGCAAGAAGATACCCAAGTACATGAGCTACACATATTGAATCTCCTCATCCACCCCTTCACCTCACACAAGCTTCATGTTGCCAACTCCTGGGCAAAGCTGAAAAGACCATGTTGTCTCATATTTGTGCTAGCTGTAATACTCTGTACTAGTAGATGCCTGGTAAATATCATTTTCATGTTAATACAAGACATGATGTCCATCAAGAATGAATGAGTCCAAAGATACAAAAGAGAAGTTGAAAGATGAAAATCGCATCAGTCGATAAGGAGAAATGGAAAAGCAAATTGTGCATTCCTCCTCAGGTAACAGCATAAAGGGATTGAAAAGCATGTTTTTCTCCCCAAAAGACAGTACAACGTATGCATTTCAATTTCAAAATGTTAAAGCCCCTCTAATTTGGCCATAGCTAAATAGAGAAGAGCAACCCTCAAGATTAGAATCCATTAACAGCTGTGGGGATTTTTCATCCGTCACTTTCTGCGGGAGTTCACTCCTCTTCCTTCCTCTCTTGTTCCTTCCTTCCTTCCTCTCTCTCTTCCTTTTCTTTTTTTCAACATATCTTTACTAAACAATAACTGTGTTCTAGGTACTCATTCTTCCAAGTGCCTTATACTCATAATTTCTCATAACTTTTGTGATGAGTCTATAATGCAGGTATTAGTGTATTCACTTAAAATGTGGCAAAACCAGGGGTGAGAGTCAAGAAGTTACCTAAGGCCTCACAGCCAGTAAGGGCTGGGATCATCATTTGAACCCAGGTCTCATAAACTCTGGAGCTGATGTGTTGTTGTTTCATTTCTCTATTATAATGCCTCTACATACATTTCAGTGGCTCTGCTCTCGCCTAGCTTACAGACAATTAGACAGTAAAAGTAAATCAAGTACGGAGTCAGAGATTAGCAAAGGATAATGCTGAAACAGAGAAGGCCATCTATGTCAAGGCGAGACTAGGACCACCAATGGCTTCTCAGGGGACAAGTCATTCAAATCGAGATCTGAAGGATATGTGGGAGTTTGCTAGATCAGCCAGGGGCATCATCTGGACAGGGCAAGAGCAAAGGCCTGGGGGTTGGGCAGTAGCCAAAACATTCAAGGAACTGATTTCTTTAGTTAAGCATCTTAGTCATTCTGTTTTACTCTGTTTTCAAAGCTTTTTTCTTTTTTCTTTTTGTGTAGCTCACAGTGGCTAATTGTCTTTGCTTTTGTCTGAAAGAGCTGAAGTGTAAGGGTGAGTGGTCATTGAAATGAATTAGGGTTTTCATGTTGGTTTCAAATGCTCTTGAGGGAACCAGTGCATTCTGATGTCCAAATGACATAATGAAGAGGCCAAGAGCATGTGCCCTACTGCTCCACTGAAATCAGATAGCCATGAAAGTGCACTCAGAGTCTTTAGGGACTGAAAAGTCCAAAATGTGAAGGCTTATATTATGCTTTCTTTCTTTTTTTTTTTTTTTAAGATTTTGTTTATTTATTTGACAGACAGAGATCACAAGTAGGCAGAGAGGCTGGCAGAGAGAGGAGGAAGCAGACTCCCCATGGAGCAGAGAGCCCGATGCGGGGCTTGATCCCAGGACCCTGGGATCATGACCTGAGTTGAAGGCAGAGGCTTTAACCCACTGAGCCACCCAGGCGCCCCTCATATTATGCTTTCTAAAAGAAATTCTCATTTATCATTTCTACAGGACATATAAATGTAAATCATTTTACTCTTACGTCAGTCATGAAGTCCGAAGTCAATTTAAAATGAAGTTATTTCACTTATCACCCCAAACACTCAGATGATACTAACATCTAATTTCTTTTTTTTAAGTAGGCTCCACACCCAGCTCACAACCCTGAGATCAAGGCCCAAGCTGAGATCAAGAGTCAGACACCCAACTAACTGATCCATCCAGGTGCTCCCAAATGATACTAAGATCTAAGGTGGTGGGTCCCTGAGAATTCGTTATTCTATTCCCCTTAATTTTGTATACATTTGAAATTTTCTATAATAGTTTAAATTTTTTTTTAGGACAGTTTTAGATTTATAGCAAAATTGAGTTGAAAGTAGAGAGTTCTTTTATACGACTTGCCTCCCCTCCTCCAACAGCAGCTCCCATATCAACATTCTGTACCATAATGGTTTTTTTACATCTATTCTTTAAATTAGATATAGGGGTGCCTGGTGGCTCAGTTGGCTCAGATCATGATCTCAGGGTCCTGGGATCAGTCCCTGTGTTGGGCTCCCTGCTCAGTGGGGAGCTTGCTTCTCCCTCTCCCTCTGCAGCTCCTCCTCCTGCTTGTGGTCTCTTGTGCTCTCTCTCTCTGTGTCAAATAAATAAAATCTTTTTTTAAAAAAAGAAAGAAATATATTTCTTAAAAAACTAGTTACAAACCGTGGTGAGGAAAGGCAGAGAATTCCACAAGTATGTGTACTGCAAGAAATCCCTTAGTACAGGAGGTAGGGAGTGCTTTCCCAGAGAAAATCAACGGGAAATCTGAGATCTGAAGGTAAGTAGGAATGAAGAAGGCAAAAATGACAGAGGAAACTTTTCAGGCAAACAAAGTAATGTTTTCAAAGATCTTAAAGCAAGAAGCCTGTTATATTTTAGGAGCTGAGATTTGATGGATAAGGACAGAGAGATGAGGCTGGAGAGGTCCGTGAAAGCAAGAACATGTGGGCATTGGCAGTTGTGTTAAGGTGTTGTCTTATCTTTACCCTGAGTAATGGGAAACGGTGGGTGGGTTTTACATAGGAGGATACGTGAACAGATTTTGTTTTAAAAGGAAGGTGAGGAATGGATGGGAGTGAAGTAAGAACGGAATTGGGGAGACTCACTAGGAAACTACTGGAATAGACCCAAAGGTGATGGTGGTTTAATAAAGGACACAGAAATGGATGGGTAGCATTGGTGTCCACAAGATTTGGTGTTTGCTTTGAAAAGGTAGGAGGGTGCTGGGTTTCTAGGCTTGCAAAACCAGATAGATGATGGTACACTTTCTGATGGGAATAGAGGTGAAGATCAGGAATATATAAGGGCTCTATAGCTATTTTTTTTTTCTTTTTCAAATAATAACCACCCTGTGTGAAGCACCATGCTAGGTGATTCACATTCTGTATCATGGAAGACCTTTCATCTGATGAAACAGGGACTAGCATCAAGCACGTTGATTCCCATACTGCCACAGCTCAATGAACTTTAAGAGACTGTATTTATTGTCTTCTGTTATCAAGTCAAGTGCACGTTGTTTATCACCAATGCACAGCTCACTGACATAAAGATATATGAAGGTCCAAGTATTGTTTCCAACACCCTTCCCAATTATTTTCTCATGTGACTCACTGGGCAGCTCCCACACTTTTTTCTTCTCTCAATACTATACCTACTCCATGGTAACTTGTTTAGCAGGTTTTTAGAGGCTTCTTTCCCCTCTCCTTCCATGATTAGCTTAAAGTCCTCTTGATCAGACCAAGTGGTCACTGGGGCAAACATGTCCCTAAACCATATCTGTTGGAAATTCGTCTCCGATTCATGATCCCAAATTCTCCATCCCATTGAGTGTTACAGTTGTATTGTTTCCTGCCCTCACTTCTCTTACTAATAAAGCTCTGCAGTGATTTGCCAACTATTCTAGGGAGCAATCCCTAAGTTCTCACCTTCCATTTCAAAGCCTTTATCAGAACAGGCTGGCATTATTTCCATCTTCTCCTTATTCTAGACTTTCTTCTCTATTTCTCTGAGGCCCTTGTGTTATTAGTCCTCTTTGATAGCAACAAAAACAAGAGTGGACAGGATGTTTTCATATCTATATGTTGTGCCACTCAATGCCCACGCTGCCACTCCCTAGTTCCTGTCCCCATGCCTGGCCTATAGAGTCACTGAAATAGTTATTGAATTAATGAATGAGCTGTGTTGTTGGAAAAGTAAAGAATGTCTTATTTGGAGGGAGACCACGTCCTAATTTCTGTACTTAAGATAAATTTTAGTTCTTTTTAAGTTTTCATAAATAATTAATCTAGAACTTATTACTGATTTTAAACTATTAATTCATTGATAATAGTATAATTCATTCCATATGAATGACTATACTATAAATATGAACCTGATAGTCCCAAGTGAATTTACTGTTTAAATCAGAGGTAAAATTATCCGAAAGCATCACAAAAAGGTAAAAATCAAAAGTGAAAAATTAGAATTTATCTATTATCTCATGGTGCTTCCAAAATGATCTAGATTTTTAGTTCTGGGTAGCCACTGAACATAGCTAGATGACTATTCTGTAATACTTCAGTGCCTCTTCTAGACTTGCATGGAACAGTAGGTGCAACTTTCAGCCCAGAGAATGCCATATTGTTGTTTGGTGCATTTTGGGCAGCACTTTATATTTGTAAAGTGCATAATAATCATATTCATTAGTGTTTCTGCAAAGCCGTCCTGGGAGGTAGCAGTAGCTCAGCATTACTGAAGCCAAGCATAAAAATCATGGGCACTTATCGGGAAGATGCTGCTGGAGCCAAATGAAATGTCAATGAAAACTCATGGACAATATTCAAAACGGTCCAGTTTCTCTGGATACATCTTAGCAAAACAATCAAAACCTCTTTCTACATCACTTCAATTTCCAACCCCAGAAATGAACCCTAATTTTGAAGGAATTAATCGATTATTAAATTAGATCTTACTTTAAATGTTACAGTTCAAATTACCATTTAAATCTCAAGTACATGAAGACTAAGTTTATAAAGGTGATGTTTATTGTATTTCACATGTGATAACTCATTTACACTCTTAGCCAGAGCAATTTTCTAGCAGTCAGATTAAGGCAAATATTAGATTCTCTTGTGTCAGAAAATCTGAATTATTCAATTAAATGGATTTGGGATGGCCTCAAATTGCCTGGAATTTACTGTCTTGAAGATCAAATTTGACTTAATTAGCTAAAATCTTTCATCTCTCATCACCTATGTTCAGAGCAGCACACTCCAAGAACCCGTCGTAATGAAGGAAAAAGCTCCAGTCCATAAAGGACTAAAAGAAAGAGCAAACACAAATAACTGAAGTGAAAGTCCTGGTGTCATTTAGGGATCGTATTTGCACAGAAACCTGACCACAAAGGCTCAATCGAATACAGACTCTTCCTCTCTTGTAAGCGGAAGCCTCAGAAGGGGTCCTTGGGGTCCTATGGAAGCTCCCTGATGCTATCGAGTGCTCAGGGTCCCCCTGTCTTTTTGCTTCACCAGACTCCACATATGGCCTCAGCCCCATGGGTCAAGGTGGGGGCTCTACCTCCAGCCTCTCAGAGTTTCATACCAAAACAAGAAGGAGAAGGAGAGGGAGGAGGAGAAAAGAACAGCACAGTCATCAAAAGATCAAGACTTCAGGATTGCCAGCGGACTCCCTCGTAGATTTCCATGTAGCCTCCCTCGCCAGAGTCCCCCAGTGCAAACCTCCCCCCCACCATCCCCCATCAGTTGCATGGGAGATAGAGAGTATAGTAATGGGTTTATTTTTTTTAAAACTGGGCATATCTCAAACAAAATGGACATTTTGGTAATAATAAAAAAAGAATGAATAGATATGAAGTAGAAACTAGCAATATCCACCATACCCATTGTTTTCAGTGTGAATTATAAACACATGTGAATGTGTGGTACAGAGAAAAGAACATGCCAGTCAGTGATGAGAACAGCTGGAGGAAGAAGAGGTGGTGCTAGAAACATTCTGTGGAAGGTACTGACCCCTTCATGGAGTCTCTTGGAGTTGTTAGAAGCTGTCAATGTGGAACCACATCTGCAAAATGCCTTGTGTAATTGTGATGAAAGTGGTAAACTTTGGAGCACCGGGGTGGCACAGTTGTTTAGTGTCTGCTTTCAGCTCAGGTCATGATCCCAGTTTCCTGGGATCCACCCCCACATCGGGCTCCCTGCCCCACATCGGGCTTCCCTCATCAGAGGGAAGCCTGCTTCTCCCTCTCCCACTCCCCCTGCTTGTGTTCCCTCTCTCGATGTCTCTCTCTCTGTGTCAAATAAATAAATAAAATCTTTAAAAAACAAAAAGTGGTAAACTTTATGTAGAGCATATTTTAAATCCCCCAAGTGTGCACAAGGAGCCATATTCAGGAGTGCTCACTCCAGAATTATTTGTAACAGCCAAAATTTGAAAGAAATTTAAACGTCTTATCAATGAAAGAATAGATTAATTTGGAGTTGTTCTTTTGGTGTGAAATACTTCACAACAGCTAAAATAAGTAAAACTTGACAAAGGTAGGTTGTAGGTACTAAGGTGTTTCTTATATTACTCGTTTTGTTTTTCTGTGTGATTGAAACATTTCATAATTTTATAAATTAGCCAAATAAAACAAACACTCGGGCAGTGTTTCTCAATATTTGGTCCATCAACCATCTGTATCAAAATCACCAAAGCTATAAATTAAAATGCAGATTCCTGGGGGCCCTCCCATGCCAAGTACCAAAAACTCCAGCCTGGGCCCAGCCATCTATATTTCAAACAAGACCACCAGAAGATTCCTAAAAGAGCATTGACACAGGATTTAGGAAGGGAAAACAGATTAGTAGAAAACAGAAACTGAGCTGGAGAAATGAGTCAGGCAGAGTCTAGAGGGGGCTGAAACTATTATCTGTCTCAGAGTCTGGGCAAGAGAGAAGCTGAATGGTGGGCAGGACCTATTAGGATCAAAATGTAAGAAACAGAAAACCCAAGTATCAGTGGCCTAAACAAGCAAGCCTCCCTGGCATTTCCTGCTCATATGGAAGAAGTCTGGAGTTAGCCAGTATGTAGGTGTGGCTCTCCACAGTGTCAATAAGTCAGGTTGGTCCTATGCTGTGGCTCTGCGGTACTTGGCATGCCAAACCAACCTCGTGACCTAGGGTGACTGCTGAACTTGGGCCACCATACTATATTGCCACCAACAGGAAAGAAGAAGGGTGGGAAGCCTATCTTTTTTTTTTTTTTTAAGATTTTATTAATTCATTTGACAGACAGAGATCACCTGTAGAGAAGCAGAGATAGAGAGAGGAGGAAGCAGCTCCCCGCTGAGCAGAGAGCCTGATGCAGGCCTTGATCCCAGGACCCTGGGACCATGACCTGAGCTGAAGGCAGAGGCTTTAACCCACTGAGCCACCCAGGCACCCCTATCTTCTCTTTTTAAAAGATACTTCTCCAAAGTAGTACACACCATTCTGCTCACATCCTGAATGTCGTCTCCTGGCCATACACAGCCAGAAGGGACTAGGACATGTTGCCTTTATTCCAGGTGGCCAGGTACCCAGCTAAAGATGGGGAGAAGAGACTATATCAATACCACAGAAAAGGGGGTAGAAAAGACGTCGGGGTCTCTGTCCTAGAGAGGCAGGGGTTACAAGCCTAAAGTCCCTTGCGAAGACCCAGGAAGCTGCTGTGAAGACAGCAGGATCAGAGCCATCCTGGTCAGGTGACTTCTGGGGTGGCACGTAAGCCAGATTTCTGCTTTTCAAAGTGTCGTCCCTGGGCCAGCAGCATCAACTTCACTTGATAGCGTGTTAGAAACGCAAACTCAGGCTGTGCCCAGTCCTACTGAATCAGAATCTGCCTTTTGACAGAGAAGGGAAAGGTGAGAGACTGGAAAGGCTGGCAGCAGGGGACAGGGACCAGGGTGCCCTAGGTAAAGTGATGGCTGGGCTCCTATGAGCCGGCGAGCTCCAATGGAAGTGCACAGGGAAGCAAGCCAGACTTGACTCAGGGATCTAAGTGGAAAACACTGCCAACAAAGGAGAACAGGGAAGAGGAGGAGGGATGCTTGAGAAACGTGGAAAGAATGTGGCCTTGAAAACACACTTTAAGATTATCAGTGAAATGCAGACTCAACCGGCCTGCATCGTAGGCCAGGCAGCACGTCATACTCACAACACCCTTGAGTGGTAGGAAATATGGTTCCTGCTGGAGATGATGAACTGAGGTTCGGAAATGTCCACTTGCCAAGGTCATACAGCTGAATGTTAGGACAGCTTACAGAAATACTTTTTAGAGATCTGGCCAGTTTACAAAGCACTATTATAATGCATTGCCTAATTTAATCCTCACAATTACTCTGTGAAGTAAATCAGAAGTGGCTGCTATTTTAATTTTCTAGCTAAGGAATTCCAGGGCTTTTGATTCTTCATCCAGTTTTTTTCCTGTTTTTGTTCCTGATCTCCTAACACATTATGATAATGAAGAAGGGATGAGGTTCACTGGACCTGACTTTGTGTGAGTCTGGCCCTGTGACAGGCATATGGGAGACCCTCTAATGTAACTGATACAGTTATTATTATAACTACAACACTTGGTTTTGTTCAACCAGAAACTAATACCACAAAAGGAGTTTATCAGAGCAAGGACCAGAGAAGCCAGATATGGAGGAGAAAAGTGAAGATTTTGTGTCAGCAATAAGGGAAGGAAATCTAAATAATGCTGCAGAGCACAGACTTTGGAAACCAGACAAGCTGAGGCCCCTTGCCCGTCCAGCTATTTATTAAAATGGCGATATTGGGCAAATTACTTCATATCCCCTTGCTTCCACTTTCTCATGAAAATAAGATTGAGAAAAATAAGTATGTATTAATTACTGCTATTGGGTAATATTATAAGGATTAAATGAGATAAGCTATATATGATGATAAGCCCAACGCTCAGAAGACAACAAATGTTCAATAATTAGAGTTATTATTAAATCTGGTTATGGATGGAAGACAGGAGTGAGGTGGAGATGGAGGCAGTAGCAGGTGCCAGTGCTCACTAAAATAAAAAAATAAAGTAACCTACATTAGCTGCTTTGAGTGTTATCAGTTTATACACTTTGTCAACTTTAAATTAAAAAAAAAATCCTTCTCCTCAGGCCCACAGACTTTACACACTAATTACAATTAATTTGTCTTCTGATGATAATGCTTCCATGACTGATGCTTCCAAGCTGTGTATTTTTATATTCCTGTGTATCTCACAAATGTATTTGCTAACTCTGAATATAGCAAATGTATACAAAACAAATAGTCATAGGTGTTTACCTTAAATGTTCATGAAGTGAAGGAAGACGAGGGAAAACGCTAATGAACTCATTGTCTCATTTATGAGAAACTTTGGCACAACTTATTAAGGTGACAGATGTTCTGCTTCCTAGAACCTTTTTGTTCTACCCCCAAAATCTATATTTTTCTTTAGTATATTGATTTCTCGTTATAGAGCGGGAACGGTTATTAAATACCTTTATTTGGGAGCTGAGGGGTGCCAAGACGTGAGAGGGGAAATGTATCATGACTTGAAGGGGAGTTGAAGCGATGAGTGGGGAACTCAGGAGAAGGCAGTCTGTATCTGGGAAATTATTTACAATTTACTGAAGGACAGAGAGACTTGCCAGAGGAAGAAAAGGGCGAGCTAATGAAAAAAGCATCCAATCACAGGTAAACCCTTTGATGGATGAGGAAGATACTTGAATAGATGAGAAAGCACTTTCCCCAGTAGCCAGCTGGCTCACCTCACTGCTCTTTTGGCTTGTAGCACAGTGGAAAGATTCAGTGTATCAAATTATGGAATATATGACGGGGTCCAGCCTATGCATACAAATAACAAACAGAAGTGTTCTTCTTTTCTGTTTTGAGGAGGGGTGATTGATTTCTCTTTTAGGACGAGCCTGGATCTTCACCACCGAAACATAGTTGGAAACTGAATTGACTGATTATGAACAATGTCCCAAATGCCACTTTTCTTAGCAATACAAATAACATTTCTGTAGTATATTTAGAGTTTCAAAGCATGCTCACCTGCGTCATCTCATTTTATCTTATAAATAACCCTGTGAAGTGTCATGATTTTCATTTTTAGACTTGAGAAACCCAAGGTTTAAAGAAGTAATTAACAGGAGAGGGACACCTGGGTGGCTCAGTCGGTTAAGTGTTTTCCTTCAACTCAGGTTATATCCCAGGGCCCTAGGATCAAGCCCTCCATCAGGCCCCTGCCTCTCCTTCTGCATCTGCCTCTCCACCAGCTCTCCCTCTCCCTCTCCCTCTCTCTCTCTCTCTCAAATAAATACATAAAATCTTTTTTAAAAGTAAATTAAAAAGTAATTAACAGGAGAATCCACACCAGGGTCTTTCTGACCATGCTACCATTCTTCACCTCCTCCAATAAATGTCCATCTATGGCCAAAAGTTCCCACAGAGGGCTTTTTGGAGGCAATCTCTGCCAACCATATCCTAGGCTTTAATAATGTTTTTCCCTCCAGGGCAATTCTACAGTCCCTGACACCTCTTAAAGGCCTTAAGAGCCCACCAGAGGTCTCTTGGGGGACCTGGGATGAGGGTAGGGGCTAAGAGTGGACAAAACAGTACGATGCCCCTAGCATCTAAGCTCCAGCTTCCTGGGGCTTCAGAGGCCCTGTGTGTCCTTGGTGTCTCACTGTTTCTCTGTAGCTCTCACCTGCAGCACCCTCCTATATGTCCTCTGAGAGCCCGAAGTTGCTCTTTAGCCATCCTAGGTATCCAGTTCCTCAAAGCTCTCTTACTTCTATCTAGCTCAGCACATGTCAGCCAGCAGTTAGGAAAGCAATCACTTACTGCAAAGTGCTCTCTCCTTGAGAGAATTTCCCATATGGGAAACAGCCAGGGGAGAGGGACTCTTCTTTAATCACACCAAACCTGTTCTTTCAGCTGTGGGCAGAGAGCCTTCATACTCAAAGCAACATCTCCTCTTCTTCTTCCCCTAATAACTTCCTGTCCTGGCAGAAGCTTTTCTATCATCAGTGGTCAATGAACTTACAATGGTGCCTGTGCGTGGAGGAGAGGAAGCAGCCTTGTCTCAGCCTGACAGTGCAAAGTAGTCCCCATTACAGCTGGATGGACGGTAATAGTGGCAGCCTAGTATATGGGTTTGCCTGTATCTGAATCCAACCTGCACCATTTGCTAGCTGTGGTACCTTGGGCAAATTACATACCTTCTCTGTGACTTGGTGTATGCATCTTTAAAGAGGGTAGCTAGTACATATGAGAGTATGTACTATAATAAGAATTAAAACTGCTATATATTTCAAGTGCTTAGAACAGTTCCTAGTGTACACAAAAGCAATATAAGGATTAGATAAACTGAATTTTTAAAAAATTACCTACTTTTAAAGTATCTGCTCTGTACTAGGTTCTTTATATCTAAAATTCAGATGCCATCTGAAGTTATACTGACACTTCAGATGCAGATAATAAGTGGTATGGATTAGAGAAAAACTTAGTAACCTTCCCAAGAGTTCTTTGAATTCCCAGGGGTATCTTACATTTCTTGATTAGCTCAGGCTCTAAATACCAGTTTCTTCAGAATTATTCTGTTTGGGATTGTTTTTGTTGTTCTGCAATAAATTGTGGGATTGTGTCCCACAAATATTTAACTCAAATTAATATCCCCAAAATGTATCAAGGCATTCATGTCTGTAGCAACCTTTACTGAACCTCTGGGGAAAGACGCGGTTTACATCACAACAACCGAATCAATTTTAAATTCAGTATCAACCATCCCTGTTCTCTCTAAGGTCTTTGACCATGTCCACATGTTGGGATCTGGCGTCCTGCCAGGTTCTGTAATCCTGCTTTCTCATTCTTTTCCCTACTATCTCTCCTCCTCAAGCTTTCACCCCCAGACTGCCTCAGACTCCAAATTCCTCTTGTTTCATTATGCAGACAAACCCACTGGGCTCTCTCTAGCCCATGACTTTTTTTAAAACCTGGCTAAACTTCTGCCATACAAAGCCCTTGCTGAAACTGTGACATTATTTTTTTGAGGACTTCATTAAATTATTAGTCAAAGATTAAATTCATCTTTGCTCTGCGTTCATATGAGGATGCGAAACAGGAAGAGGATGGTTAGTAAATGTGCATTTTTTTTTCCATTAGTTCTCACAGCAACGCTGCAAGGTAGGTCTGACTCTTGCTATTTTATAACTGGGAAAACGGAGGCTCAGAGCAGTTAAGGAACAGACCCAGGATCATGTAGCTGGGAAGGGATGAGCAGAGTCAAGACCACATAGGTGTGGCTTGGAATCCTTTGCTGATTTCACACCACACTGCTTCATATGTTGTGCTAGGCCTTGGGAATCTAAAGGGTTCCAGGGTGATGGCAGAGATCAGAGGAGCCAAATGCAGCTCCTCCCCAGGCCCTTCTTTCTTGGCCAGGATGCTCCTGGCTGCCATCTTATGGTAAGTATCCCTGATATGATGCCCAGACCTGAGCCCAGACTTCCAGGTGGAATCTGACCAGCACACGGGAAAGCAGGACCCTCCATTTCATTCTTTACTGTGGATTTCTAGTTATACAACCTGAATGAAGTCCCTTTGGCTCCTTGAACCTACATTTCACTGCTGATTCATTCTGAGTTTTCAGCGAACAGAAATGCCTAAAACAAAGTTCTTCCTTGAGCTCTGGAGTTAGTCCTAGGGTGAACCCTTGTTTTATCACTTCCTGTGAGAACTCGGGCAATTCACCTCTTTTTTAGGCCCCAGTTTCCTCAATTCCTCTAGAAGAGACAATAATATTATTTACCTGATCAAGTTATTAGAAGAATTAAATGAATTAATGAATGCAAAATGCTAACCCAGTCCCTGGAACACTGAACATGCCCATCCTCTCTCCCACCTCCAGAAAGTCTGATCTCTGCCCTGCTCCGTCTCCCCCATCTCTGTGCAAGCCAGCATGCATAAGCACACACACACAATGGAAGGCACCCTCCTAAAGAAGAAGGCCTGGCCTTAGAAGCCCTGGATTCAATTTAATCACATGCTAGCTGTGTCTCCAGATGTTCAATCTCTCTTAGCTACAGCTTCTTCCTGTGCAAAATGGAAACCATAATTTTGTACTCACTTAACTCACAGATTCATCATAAAGATTACATAAAATGGAAATGTAAAGAAGCTCAACATTCATCGATCCCTTATTTCTATTCCACTTATAAAGTCAGTCAGTAGATTTTTTTTTTAACTAAGTGCAGGATTTTATACTACTCTCCAAATGTTTTTTTTTTTTAAGATTTTATTTATTTATTTATTGAGAGGGGTGAGGGGGGCCAGAGAGAGAATCTCAAGCAGACTCACACTGAGCATGGAGCCCACCTTGGGGCACAATCCCACAACCCTGAGATCATGACCTGAGTGGGGATCAAGAATTGGACACCCAAGGGCGCCTGAGTGGCTCAGTGGGTTAAAGCCTCTGCCTTCGACTCAGCTCATGATCCCAGGGTCCTGGGATCGAGCCCCACATCGGGCTCTCTGCTCAGCGGGGAGCCTGCTTTCTCCTCTCTCTCTCTGCCTACTTGTGATCTCTGTCAAATAAGTAAATAAAATCTTAAAAAAAAAAAAAAAGAATTGGACACCCAATTGACTGAGCCACCCGGGTGCCCCCAGATTAACATCATTCTAAGTGACTTTTCTATATTCAGCCTTCACATTTTTTTCTCATGTGATACATTTATTCTCATGTATTTTTTTTAAGATTTTATTTATTTATTTGACAGAGAGTCACAGCAAGAGCAGGAACACAAGCAGGGGGAGTGGGGAGAGGGAGAAGCAGACTTCGTACAGAGTGGGGAGCCTGATGAGGGGCCCAATCCCTGGACCCTGGGATCATGACCTGATCATGATCATTAACAACTGAGCCACCCAGGTGCCCCAATTCTCACAATTTT
The DNA here is from genome assembly GCF_964662115.1 of Mustela nivalis. Classification (NCBI taxonomy): domain Eukaryota; kingdom Metazoa; phylum Chordata; class Mammalia; order Carnivora; family Mustelidae; genus Mustela; species Mustela nivalis. Next base: position 67,147,859 of record NC_139032.1, read on the forward strand.
AAAAAACCCATTCATATCAAAATGAAAGCATTGGAACCTTATCCCCACTAGTCATAAATTTTCTTTTATTATTCAGAACAAATGTGCACCAACTGGCTGCCTGATCTACCATGCTGGGGGTAATGGCAAAGTCAAAGAAATATAATTTGGGGTGGCTACCCTCAAGTCTACTAGTATATTGGGGGAAAACCTTCCTACTTAACCTTAAATGTAATGTCTTGAAACACTTACAAAACCTTTCAAAGAAACCCAGAAAACCTCAAAATGTCCCAACATGGAACAATCTTGTAACTTTGATTGTAATTCTTTCTAACAGTCTTCCCTCTTGGCTCTGTATTAAATAAAGGAGACATGACATTATGGAACTGAAAATCTTAGGATTCATCACCTAACTTTAATGCTGAAGGGCCTGGGGGATCATCCAAACTAACCTGTACATCTGACAGGAGAAGGTGCAGTAATCCTGCAAAGGACTTAATCCAAATCACTCCTATCGGTGGCAGAACTTAGGCAAACTCAGGCCGGTCTTGACTCGTTCGGGGTTGTTACAAAACGGTGGGAATCTAAGTGGGAAGAGAGTGGGACAGGCCACAGTAAGAAGAGGTACATTTTGCACACATCTGGTTCTTATTCCTCCTCCTAGACGGTGTTCTGCCCCTCAATGGATGGAATGTCAGGAGAGGGAGGACCCCTGAAGAAGAGCTAACAAGGACCCCTGAAAAGCGTCACTGGGGGTTGTGTGGCTGGGCCAGACAGCTGAAGGCAAAGCGTCTGCACGAATGTGGTTTCTGAGAGCCCTTCCCTCCCCCAGCGCTCGCCCTGCCTGGTGCCCGGCAGTAACCCCGAGGCGCCCTGCAGCCTCCGCGATCTTCAATGTAGCGACTTGGGAAAAGAAAAAAAAAAAAAAAAAGAGAGAGAGAGAATGTGCTCCTTTTCTCTTCAAACCTGGTAGTTAGATCGGGGCTCCTCCCTTGCAGAAATAAGAACCCGAACTTTCTGCCCACGTGGCTTTTCCGTGAGCGGGGCTCCTTTCCTAACAGCCTTTTGGGGGAAGAGGATGTGGGGAGATAGCATCGCTGAAAAGGGGCCAGCTGTGGGAGAAGGGGGGGTGAAGTCAACCGATGGGGTAAGGGGAACTAGAAGTAATGGGGTGTCCGGGACGTAGGGATGCGTGGGGGTGATGGCTCAGAAGGCCATGGTCGCCCCGCTGGGCCTGAGATTGTGCCCAGCCTCACCAGACCTAGAAATTAGGGCATATCCGCAAGGTCCACACCCTTTATTTCAGAGGGTAACGGAAACCACTGAAAAATAAGCGCTCTGGACGCCCGCCGGAGCCCAGAGCGAGCTCCGCGCAGGCGCACACGGCTCAGCGTCTGCCCTCGAGTTACCCCGCGCGGCTGGCCGGCGAACTAGGTGAAAGGTAACTAGCAGGCACTGCTCCGGGCGACAGCCACAGCGCGCGTGCGTGGCAGGGCGGGTGCGGGCCCCGGCAGCTCGCTCCGACCTCCCCAAGTTTCTCCAAGTCTGCACTTCAGCGAGCTGTGGGAGTGGCGCGCCTGGGAAGGGGCAGTGCAGGAGGCGCTGGGGGGCGGGATAGGGGCAGACTTGGAAAATTCTTGTCCACTCTGCCCTCCATGGGAGGTCCCGGGATGATGCGGGGAGAGAACCACCTACTAGGCGCCATTTGTGTGCCCCACCAAGTGCTGGGCGTGTCACTGCGTTAATTCTGGCAACCCTCTTAAGGAGGCTGTATGGCCTCACATTTACGAAAGAGGAAACCGAGGTGATGTGATTTCATGTAACTTGCCCAAGGTCATTCAATCCATAAAGGGCAGTTTCCACAAATGGTCCCTGACTCGAGATTTTTTCCTTTTGTTTTTTCCTTTGCCCTAGTGCTAGTAACTGACATGTACAGTGCATTTTACAAGGCACCTCTTAGACATTACTCCTCCTATCTTTACCTGAAAGCTACGAGGTAGGTAATATTACTATCTCTCTTTAGTAGATGGGCAAACTGAGACTCAGTAAAGTTGTTCTAAGATCACACAGAGACTAACAGAGTTGAGATTTTATGCCTCATGTTCGAGGGATCAAGAAAGATCAGGTTCCTCCACCTCCTATCCTTCAGAACTGTGGAGAATAGGAGAGCTTCGGGCTCGAGGGGTTGAAGGGCCCAGGCCATGAGGAACACAAAGATGTTCTCATCACAGGAGATTTCCTTCATTGCAGGTTTCCAATACACAGTTACAAAGTGACCGATCCTTCTAGGAGATATTTGGGGTATTAGCTCATTGAGTGCAGGGACTCATGGTTTTTTTAATTTGCTGGTGAGTTTATAACTAAACGAACACACACTCAACCTCAGACTACCCCAGAGGGAAGCAGCAATTGTGTCCAGCACTGGGTCAAGTGATTACTTTCTTGTGACTTTTCCCTGGTGAGAGCTCTTGCATTCATTCGGCAAACCTTCTTAGCACCCACTCTGGTGTGCACTGAACTGGAAAACAAGATGGAAGCTTTGAAAGGCAGGAAGGCCTCACTTCTCCCGAAAACTCCATTCTGAGTCCTCGACATCTGGGAGTTTGCCCACCTCCATGCATGTGGAAGCCACAGGGTTTCCTGTGAGCACAAGAAATGCACCACTCAGGGGCATGGGACCAAATCACACTGCTCCCTCCCTCCGTGCCAAGCTGTTCCTCAGACTCACAAAACAAAAGCAGCTCTGCTCCTCTCCTGAGGAGGCCTTGGAAACAGGCAACTACGGAAAGAGAAATGCAAGGGAAGCAGAAAAAGCTGTAGGGCGGCTGATCAGCCCCCTCCCACTCCCCATCTCTTTCCAAGAATCCCTTCTTCCCTTGAGTGTCCAGTCAGAGAATTGGAATGTCACTGCCTGTGCCCCAAGACTGTGCTGCTGCTCAGGCTGATAAAGACAAAGGCTGCAATTGGACTGTCTTTGCCCGAATGTAACCCTCCCTGCCTTGTAGCCTCCCTGAGGTGACCAGGGGAGATCACATGTTGCCCGAAACTATCAAGATGCTTCTGCAAGCTGCCTGCCTGGTGGTGTTGGCAGAAAGAGAGCTGCTTGGGGACTAACACTATCAATCTGTTGAGAGTCCCCATGCTGACACACTGGGTGCTTTGCTACACAGTTTTACTTGATTTCCATAGGATCCCCCACAGCCCTATGCAGTAAGCAGAACCATCCCCATTTTGTAAAGGATAAAACTTAGGCTCCTGAAGGGATGATTTCCCCACATTACACACCAAGTAAAAAGATTGGCTGAAACTCAACTCCCACTTCTCTATGCATTTAGAACCCAGCACCCCAATGGGGCAGGTACTTGGAGTTGGTCGGGAAAACTATCCCTTGGATACTCACCTTCTTCCCTAATTATCTCAGAGATATTTCAGTAAAAATGTAGAACAAGTGAAATTCCATGCCTTATACAAAGTTAAACGACAAGTGACTTAATAGAGGAATGAATGAATGGATGGAAGAAGGTAGAAAATGAGATGTGACTAAAGCTATGTGACTGGCACATAGTAGACACTCAATAAATATTGCCTTAATGAATCCATTAAAGAGAAAGAAGAAATCAAAATATAAAGAACGGAAGAATTTCGGTGTAAGGTGCAGATATTTTAGGAAAACAATTTCCCAACCTGAAGCTCACAGATGAAGTTTATAATCCTGTTGGAATTTGAAACGCTCCTTTCTGAATTATCGCTGAAAAGTTTACTGGCACCACAAGGTTATCAGTAGATACACAAAACGTGGATGCAGTTAAGCCCTTGTCCACAAGTCCCTTCCTATTGAATTACCTCTTATGGTGCTTCTTGGGTGTGATTTGTGCTGCTGGTTTTTATCAGTTGGAAAGGCCTTTCATTCCATTCACTAAGTGCTAGTACATACTCTTTACGAAACACTACGTATGTTACAAAGTGCATAAGATATGGTCCTTGCTCCCAAGTGAGGAAAACATGAGATGTGGAGTCAATTGTCCTCGTTCGAGTTCTGCTCTTATCAGGGTATGTACTTCTGCACATTACTTAACCTCAGCCATCTTCAGTTTTCACATATGTAAAAGGGGTATAAAATTACCCCACAGATAGCAAGAGAAATTAATAAAGAAGGGATTCATAAGAGACAAGTGTTATTAATTTAACTTTATTCAGAGAGAACATGGGGAACGTTGTGCCAGGCACCGAACCTAGCTCTCTGTAGGGAAGAGGAACTGAAACCTTGAGACCTAAAAAGAATTTTGGACTGGAGGTTGTCCAGGCAGCGAGGAGCATGGAGGAGCAGAGTCTCGCTGACCAGGAACAGTGTAGGAACTAAGTAAGGGCCTCACAGGCCTTGGGCCTTAGCCTTGGGCCACATTTCTATTGAGATATGGATATGTCACTTGAATCTGGTGGCTGCAGGAAGAAGGGACATCTCAGAGCAACTGAATCCTTCAAGAACTCTGCTATCTAACTGTGCTCAACATGCCATTTCCCTGCTCAGGTCAGCCTGAACTCATGGTAGCCAGCACTTATTGAGTCTCTGCTGGATGCAAGACCCTAAGAATTCAGAGCAGGCCTGATACAAATATTAAGTTTGTAAACACAGAATGACCTGAAGGTTTAAAAGGGAAGACACCTAGCCCACTGGGGAATGAGAAATTCCCAAGGAGGCAGCCTTTGGCTAAGATGCAAAGGATGAAGCAGATTTTGCCGAGGACAGGAAAAAACAAAATGGGTTTACGCCCTCTGACAAACAAGTACACAAAAACAAGCAGAATTCCACTTTAGCCATACTACATGCTTCTTTGGTTTACTCACAGAATCTAGAAGGAAAGGAAGAAAGCACGAGGAAATGCATCTTGGTCATCTTGGAAGGCAAGGGAGTAGTTAAGCTTTGCAGCTTTGACTTGTTCACCAGCTCTGTGGCCTTGGCTTGTCACCTTCTCTTGTGCCTGTAGCCTTGTCTTTAAAGTAAGAACTCTCCCACCTAACTGACAGCATTATTGTGGGGGTGAAATGAGATGGTGAAGGTCAAGTATCCACAACCATACAAACCAAGAACTTCATCAACTCTGGAGAAATGGCAGCTTCTTTCTCCTTCCCCACCACATGGAAGGTCAGGACTGAACTCCTCTATTTGCATTTAGCCACACAGCCTCTTTTAAAACAAGAGGCCCAAGAAACACTTCCAAACATCCTCCTAGACATTTCTATGTCTGCTTTCTCTTTATCCATAGAAAAACTTGTGCAAATGTCCACCCCTCGGGAACACAGCAACTCTATTAATTAAGTATAACCCTATTCTGTCTGCAAACTGTAATTATGCTTCTCCCTAGATGTCCTGCCTTGAGAATTCCTCTGCTCCAGGGCCAACCTGTCAGAGCCCAGCCTCCTTCGGGCAGAGACACAGAAGGGCTGGGATCTCAGAATCTATCCACAGAGGACAAGCTCTGGTCCCTCTGGGGGGTTGTTGTAAATAATTAGTGTAAGTCCTGTTTCTTTCCCTAGCCTCATGGTAGTTCCAAGGACAACAATACAGAGGAAAGCCAAGGCTCTGCGGAATTTCCTGAATAATCCAAAAATGCTCAAGTGTCATGGAATTTCCCTACACAGTATCCAAGTCTAACCCATTCTGCATTTTGTCCCACTTCACACTTGCATACACTATAGTAGGTACACAGAAAAGTTTAATTCCCAGTTGTTGTTTCTCTTTTCCAGAGTTAAGTCACTGGGAGAAAATGTCGAGGCCATAAAAAGGAAACAGGAAGCTTAAATTCCACCTAAACTCATCTCAGGAGCTTAATGTTCCTTTGGGGGAACCAGCAGCCAGTCATTTCAGGAGCTTAGAAGGAGACCCAGGTGACTGGGATCCTAACTGTGTTTCTACCTTTAAGCCAATTCACAGCCTAAGCTAAGTCACGCCCCTTCTCCAAGTCTGTTTCCACACCTATAAACTTAAAGGCTTAGGCAAGTCAACTTTTAGGTTCCTTTCCAAGTATCAGTTGCCTCTGATACATATTTGGAGTTTTGCTACTTGCCCCCAAAGCAGGGAATGTTTTGAAACTAGAAGCCAATATTTCAGAAAACTCAAAAAAAGAAGGCCTGTGAAACACTGACATTTGTTGAAATTCAAGCGCAAACACCAATCACAATCTATTAGCAAAGTCCAACTCAGGAAACTACGTACTTGAGAACAATTAAAGTATTATTTAGTTCTTTGCCAAAAGTTAAAACTAAAATTTAACCTTTTTCTCCCAAAGTTTATTGTACAGTTTGGCTATGCGTTGAGTGTATTTTTAAAAGGAAGCAAGCACATTTAATTAAAAGATAATACTGTACCAATTTTTATTAATTAGGGGAAACAATAAATGTGCTTACCTTTCTTCACATATATGTACATTAGATAAGGAATGAGGACATTCAGAACCAATAGCTAGGAAGAACAATGAGTATATTTATGAATTAACTTTTTAAGCAAATAAAACTAGTAAAGGGTTGAGTTGGTAGAGTAGACACTGTTGGTGCCTTACTAGTACCTGTCTGTCCCCAGCTGCTGTGAGTGCTCACGGCTCAGAGCTCACAGAAACTGCCCTCCACAGAATGGGAGCCGACTCTCCCAGGAGGTTATACTCCCCTCTCTTGAAGCCAGAAACTGTCTGATGAAGGGTTAAACTATCCGGCACCACAACTCAGGATAGGACCAACTCTGCAGTGTGATCTAAGCTCCAGAGTTCCCCTGAGCTGGTCATGATCACACTTTTCCTGAAGTCATGTCCTTATCTGACTACTTGCCCTTCCCATCTTGCTTCCACACACACAATTCCTACACCATAGAATCTCCGCAAGGATACATAAAAAACTGGTAAATTATTTCTATGAAGAGGAACTAGATGTTTGGATTTCTTTTCATCCCATATTTAATACTAGAACTATGTGCATGTGTTATTCAATAAAACAAGTTGATTTTTAAAAGTACCACTTAGTGTAGTAACTATAGAATATACAGAAAAATAAAAATCACTTAAAATACCAACTCTAAAATACATCATTGCTTATATTTTGTTGTATTTCCTTTTCATCCTCCTTCTATTTGAAGACTTTTTTTTTTTTTTAATAAATGGGATCATGATGTGCATGTAGAGTTATATTCTGATTTTTGGAATCAATTTTAGAGCATACATGTTTTCCCACATCAATACATTTTATCCTAAAATATCATTTGTGATGACTGTTTAGTTTTCTACTGTATAAAAGTGTAATAATTTTTAAATCAGTTCCCTACTGATAGCCATTAGACAGCTGTGAATCTACTGTTCCCTTAGAATAGATTTCTAGATGTGGATTTACTGATCAAAGAAAAAGGAAATTTTTAAACTTATAATAATGAAATATTAAACTGTCCTCCTCAAGGTTTATCTCCATTTGCAATCCCCCCAGCAGTACATGAGTATTAATGAGCCCTCACCAGCACTGAGAACAATGGACCCTTGGCTTTCTTGGTTTTACTGTTGTCAAATTTCCGCTTCTCGGGAGCTTCCCAAAAGGTTCCTGATGGGTAGTAATTGGTAATTGGTTGGGACAGGGCTGAGAAACTGCCAGGATTGGCTGAGAAGGTCTCTCATCACTCAGTAAGTCTAGCTAAGGGCCCAGAGTCTGTAGTCACTGTAGCAGCCCTGCAGCAGGGCCCTGCTGACTTCATCCTGCAGTGTGGCTGCTTCTGAGCTCTGTGTCATCCATCAGCACATTACCGGGCAGCAGGGGTCATTGGCATCCACCGTCATCCCTGAATTTCTGCACATTCAGGTAAGCTCATGGTTTGCTCTGTTTCAATAATGATGTCATAATATGGTTGCAAGTTTATTTCTATGGCAGAATTTATTTACTCATTCGTTTTTTGAGGGGGGAGGGGCAGGAGAGGGAGAATCTATTTTTTTTTTAAGATTTTATTTATTCATTAGAGAAAGAGAGAGAGAGCACACTCTAGAAAGAGCAGTGGGGGAGAGAGAGGGAGAGGGAGAAGCACTCCCCGCTGAGCTAGGAGCCTGAAGTGGGGCTCAATCCCAGGAACTGGAGATCATGACCTGAGCTGAAGGCCGTTGCTTAACCATCTGAGCCACCCAGGCACTCTGAGGGGGAGAATCTTAAGCAGGCTTCTCACCCAGTGCAAAGCCCAACAGAGGGCTCAATCTCACACCCTTGAGATCATGACCTCAGCCAAAATTGAGTCAGACAGTTAACTGACTGAGCCACCTAGGTGCCCCTGTGGCAGAATTTATTTTAGAACCACTATCAATATTACTCTAGTCTAATAAGTACAGACTTTATTAGAGGTCTTACAGGGTTACTTAAATTTCTCAGTTATTCTTTAATGCATTTTCTAGAGGAGGTGATATGCCATACTGATTGGATAATTTGGTATCCAAATTGTGGATATATTCATTAAATAAGTCAAGGGGCTTCCATTATTCCAAATGATAGAGAATTTTTTTTGAAGATTTTATTTATTCATTTGAGAGAGAATGAGAGGCAGAGAGAGCACAAGCAGGGAAAGAGGCAGAAGGAGAGGGAGAAGCAGACTCCCCACTGAGCTGGGAGCTGGACACGGGGCTTAATCCCAGGGCCTGGAGATCACAACCTCAGCTGAAGGCAGTCAGTCAACCACCTGAGCCACCCAGGTGCCCCCGAAATGGAATTTAAAATACTTGGTTGCTTTCAGGGTGCACAGAACCCAGGACAGTAAGTGCTTCTAATGTCCCCATCCTACGTCCATGTCACATCACATGATCTGGATGCATTTGTGACCTTTATGAACAGGCTTCTAATTAGCTTGATAAATGCACAATCTAGAAGTTCCGGGTTCCAGTGCCAGCTCTGGCCCTGAGTAGTTGGGAGTTCTCAGGTAACTCACTTCTCTGGGCTTCAAGTTCCTCCCCTTTAAAGGGTAAATTTATTCTCAAATAGCATTTACCAACCTGGGATCCTAGAACCTCACTGGAATCTTGAAAGGTAGTGATAAGCATTCACAAGATGAATTACTTCTAATATTTTGTTAGAAACTAATATTATATAGATTAAGGTTGGACAGGATAACTAAAGGGGACCTTTTTTTGTTTGGGCTGTGATGATGCAGGAATCCTCAACAACTCTTTAAGGTATGTACTACTGTTACCATGAATTTACAGATAAAGAAACTGAGGCACAGAGGGTTAAGCAATTTGCTCAAGGTTGCATAGCTAGTTAGTGGTGGAAGGAAGATCAAATCCAGGTAACCACACTGCTTACTGCTAATTCTAATTCTGTCATAGTAATTAAGAGCTCTGTTTGGAGCAGCATGTCTTTAATGAAAAAAAGAAAATTAAATGTTATTAATTAATATTTAAACACAGCTTGGTATGCTAACATTATTCAGAACCTCAAGTATTCAGGAAAAAAAAAGCACTTTCAACTGTTTGAAAAGAATGGAGATGTCTGACCAGCACTGAATTAGATATACCCAAGTTCCCTTTTGGTTCTAATGTCTCTGAGACCAAGGAGGAAATATGGACATTAAAGAAAAAGAATTCCATAGAACATCACTCAGACTGAAGCATTTATATTCCAAGAGTAATCAAAACACTATTTCTTTGTTAAATGATGCAGACAAGTTTAATTTTAAAAACCAGTAATCAAATGAGAGTCAGTGGACTTGACTATTAAGAAATCTTAAAGCCAAAAGCAAAAGGGCCTTAGAACTGCAATTTCATGGTTGATTTTTACTACATTAGTATTATGCTGGAGAATAATCACATAGAGTTCTTACCTAGTGCTTATCAAAACATCTGACCTGCTTTATAAACATTCTCTTCATTCCCCCCAGCAATTCTGCAAGTTCCGTGATCAGGATAAATACAGTCAGCTTAGATTACTTAATAGCAAGAAAGGAGCTGGGGAGGAGGAGAGCCACGGCAGGGTCTGTCTTCTGTCTCTCCCTCAGCCATTTCAAGCACAGAGCTGACACATGACAGAAGCTCAGTCAACATCTGTCCAATGGCTGAAAAATTCATGAAGGGGCTACTAGACCCTGACAAAATTTCTATTCAGGTGCCCTGTATCCTGGGTTTAATACAACAGAATGTTAACCAGTGAAATTAATCTTAAATATCTGTATGGAATGCAGTGTAATTGCTGCTAAAGTCAACAACTTTTTAAAAATTCTGTGACAATGGAATATTACTCAGCCATCAGAAGGGATGAATACATCATTTGCATCAACATGGATGGAACTGGAGGGGATTATGCTAAGTGAAGTAAGTCAAGCAGAGAAGGACAATTATCATAGGGTTTCACTCCTATGTGGAACAGAAGGAATTGGGTGGAGGACCACAGGGGAAGGGAGGAAAAACTGAATCAGGGAAGAAATCAGAGAGGAGACAAACCATGAGAGACTCTGGGCTCTGGGAACAAAATTGAGGGTTCCAGAAGGGATGGGGGTGGTGGGATGGGGTAACCAGGTGATGGATATTAAAAATATTTTTTAGAGGTTTTAGAAAAATAAAATAAAATAAAACTCCATGACCTTAGAAACTATAATCTCCTCATTATATTCTAAGTTTACTTTATCAGTTCTAATCCTTGCCTTGCTCAAAGTTTGTATTATATTTTGCACATCATGTATAATAAGTCAGGTTCTTATCCTGACATTCTTGATAAAATAGAAAGGCCTGGATTTGAGGTCAAGTTGTCAATTAACGTTTTTTTATTCACAGGTAGGTGAATGACTTCTGGTAACCCTGACTGATCTTAACACTGGGAGCAACCCCACCCTCCAATTCATTGTGCAATGGAGAAGTGGTGTGCTGAGCAGGCCTACACAAAAAAGGCCAAAACTGTATTATACATTAAATATGTGAGTCATATCCCTTGCTCCTTGCTCAAGAAGAATTATATCTTAAACAAGTGATGGAATGCAGGGGCCAGACACTGCTGCGGTTTTAGAGGTGAATAAGATGCAGTTCCAGCAATCATACGACTGGGGGTTGCCCGAGAAGGCTAGAGGGTAAGCCAAAAAGAAAACAAAAAAGGGCTCACAAATAACTATGATTCAAGGCAGAATGTGATGAGAGCACTCAATTCCCATAGAGAGAAAAATTATTTGATCCTCTAACTAGAGTTAGAGGATCAAAAGATTTCATAAGAGATATGTCAGTAGATCTGGAATTCCCCATTCTATAAGCATCTTTTAAGCTCCACTCGGAATCCACTGGATTCTGAGATAAAACCAGCACATTTGTGTTCATGGAAAAGCCTTCAGTCTAGCCAGGAAAGAGAAAGTTATGAAAAGAAAAGTCTCAACCCACCCTGGCAAAAGTTCTTTTAGGATAAAGAAGACAAAGCCACTGGAGCGCAGAAGACTAAGCAGCTGGTTCTGCCTGGGGACTGACTGTCTCTCTCTCTCTCTCTCTCTCTCTCTCTCACACACACACACACACACACACACACACACACACGGTAAATAAGAGTTTGTAAAAGAATCGACATATGGCTCACACAGAGAAGCAGGTGCTCTGCCTGAGGCTTCACACCCATCCGTGTCCTTGACTCTCACAATACCCCCTGAGGGGCTTACTATTTTCCCCGCTTTATGGATGGAAAAACTACAGCTCAGAGTTATAAACTGAAAGTTGCCTAACATCATACAATAGGTAAGCAAAGAAGCCATGAGAATTGAACTTTGGGCTCTGATGGCTATTTCCAACTGCCCAGAAGAATAGGGAAGAAAGCTAAAAGTATAAAGAAATTTGTATTAATAGCTTGATCACTGGCCAGGAAGCAGGACAGCCAAGATCTTCTTGGGAAAATAACAGAGGGCAGCTTTTCCAGAGTGTAGACTGCCTAATAATTCAAAATACAGCTGTATCAGAATATAGAATCCCTTCTTCCTTGACTGGATGTTTGACTTTCCAACATCATGCCATTAAAAGGAGCTAATAGCCCTAACACAGAAAAAGGGAACGGGAAATGATGGGGAAGACGAAGGTGGCTTTTTGGATGTAGTGATAAACAAGACCTCCCTCTGAAGAGGTTGATGGGCATCTAAAGTAATAAGCTTTATTATTCCCAGTGTGGTAGGAAGCCAGAACATTATGAAGATATGGATAAGAAATGTTATTCTTTTGGGTGCCTGGGTGGCTCAGTGGGTTGAGCCGCTGCCTTCGGCTCATGTCATGATCTCAGGGTCCTGGCATCGAGTCCCACATCGGGCTCTCTGCTCGGCAGGGAGCCTGCTTCCCTCTCTCTCTCTCTCTCTGCCTACCTGTGATCTCTCTCTGTCAAATAAATAAATAAAATCTTTAAAAAAAAAAAAAAAAGAAATGTTATTCTTTTGCATGTTGCTCTCCAGTTTTCCCAATTCCATTTGTTGAAGACTGTCTTTTTCCCATTGGATATTCTTTCCTGCTTTATCAAAGATTAATTGACCATACGGTTGTCAGTTCATTTCTGGGTTTTCTGTTCTGGGTCCATTGATCTCTGTGTCTATTTTTGTGCCAGTACCATATTGTTTTCATGACTACAGCTTTGTAATATAACTTGAAGTCTGAAATTGTGATGCCTCCAGCTTTGCTTTTCTTTTTTTAAAGGTAGCTTTAGCTATTTGGGACCTTTGTGGTTCCATACAAATTTCAGGATTGTTTAGTCTAGCTCTGTGAACAATGCTGTTGGTATTTTGATAGGATTACACTGAATGTGTAGACTGCTTGTGGTAGTATAAACATTTTAACAATATTTGTTCTTCTGATCAATGAGCGTGGAATATTGTTCCATTTCTTTGTGTTGTCTTTCTTTCGTCAGTGTTTTACAGTTTTCAGAGTATAAGTGCTTCACCTCTTTGGTTAGGTTTATTTCAGGTATCTTAAAGTTTTTGGTGCAACTGTACCAACTGATTCCTCTTTCTGCTGCTTCAATATTGGTGTATGGAAATGCAACAGATTTCTGTATGTTGATTTTGTATCCTGCAACTTTACTGAGTTCATGTATAAGTTCTAGCAATTTTTTGGTGGAGTCTTTTGGGTTTTCTGTGTAAAGAATCATGTCATCTGCAAATAGTGAAAGTTTTATTTCTTCCTTGCTTATTTGGATGCCTTTTAATTCTTTTTGTGATCTGGTTGCTGAGGCTAAGACTTCCAGTATGATGTTGAATAAAATTGGTGAGGGTGAACATCTCTGTCTTGTGAAAAGCTCTCGGTTTTTCCCCACTGAGGTTGATATTAACTGTGGATTTTTCACATATGGACTTTATCATGTTGAGGTATAACCCTACTTTGTTGAGGGTTTTTTATCATGAGTGGATCTTGGACTTTGTCAAATGTTTTTCCTGCCTCTATTGAAAGGATCATATGGTTCTAATCCTATCATTTATTAATGTGGTGTTATCACATTGATTGATTTGCAACATGCCAAAGAATGAAACTGGACTACTCTCTTCGACCATACACAAAAATAAATTCAAAATGGATTAAAGACAGGGCTGCCTGGATAGCTCAGTCAGTTAAGTGCCCAACTCTTGATCTCAGTTCAGGTCTTGATCTCAGGGTCATGAGTTTAAGCCCCACGTTGTGCTCCACACTTTAAGTGTGGAGCCTACTTTACCAAAAAAAATGGATTAAAGACCTAAATGTGAGACAGGAAACTATGAAACTGAAAAAATACAGGCAATAACCTCTTTGACATCAGCCATAGCAACCTCTTACTAACTATGTCTCCTGAGGCAAGGGAAACAAAAACAAAAATAAATTATTGGGACTTCCTCAAAATAAAAAAACTTCTGCACAGTGAGGGAAACAATCAATACAACTAAAAGGCAACCTATGGAATGGGAGAAGATATTTGCAAATGACATATCTGATAAAGGGTCAGTATCCAAAATATATAAAGAACTGATATAACTCAATACCCCCAAAAAAGGAATAATCCAGTAAAACTGGGCAGAAGATATGAATGGACATTTTCCCAAAGACATATAGATGGCCAATAGATACATGAAAAGATACTCAACATCGCTGATCATCAGGGAAATCAAATAAAAAATACAATGAGATATCACTTCACACCTGTCAGAATGGCTAAAAATAAAAAACACAAGAAACGATAGGTGTTGGTGAGGATGTGGAGAAAGGGGAACCTTCTTGTTGTACTGATGGGAATGAAACTGGTACAGTCACTCTGCAAAACAGTATGGAGCTAAAAAGTTAAAAATAGAACTACCTTATGATCCAGCAATTGCACTACTAGGTATCTACCCAAGGAATACAAAAGCACTAATTCAAAGGGAAACATGCACCACAATGTTTACAGTAACATTATCCAGAGTAGCCAAATTATGGAAACTGCCCAATATCCAACAGCCAAGGAATGGATAAAGAAAATGTGGTGTGTGTATATATATAATGGAATATTACTCAGCCATAAAAAAGAATGAAATCTTACTATTTGCAATGCTGTGGATGGAGCTAGAGAGTATTATGCTAAGTGAAATAAGTCAGAGAAAGACAAATTCTGTATGATTTCACTCATATGTTGAATTTAAGAAACAAAATAAATGAGCACAGGGGGGGAAAAGAGCATCAAACCAAGAAACAGACCCTTAACTACAGAGAACAAACTGATGGAGAGGTCGGTGGGAGGGATGGGTGAAATAGGTGATGGGGATTAAGGAGGGCACTCGTGATGAGCACCAGGTGTTTTATGGAAGTGTTGAATCACTAAATTGTACACCTGAAACTAATATGACACTATATACTAACTAGAATTTAAAACTTTAAATAAATAAAAAAATAAATTTTAGACATGACATCCCATCACTTTGGCTATATTCTGTTGGCCAGAAGCCAGTTACTAACCATGTAGTGATTACAAAGGGATGTGTATACCATGAGTGGGGATTAATTAAAAAAAAAATTATAATGGGACGCCTGGGTGGCTCAGTTGGTTAAGCAGCTGCCTTCGGCTCAGGTCATGATCCCAGCGTCCTAGGATCGAGTCCCACGTCAGGCTCCTTGCTTGGCAGGGAGCCTGCTTCTCCCTCTGCCTCTGCCTGCTATTCTGTCTGCCTGTGCTCTCTCTCCACCCTCCCCCCCTGATAAATAAATAAAATCTTTAAAAAAAAAATTATAATAACCCTTAAAACGTAAATTGAGGTATAACCGCTGATAATAGTTTGTTGTATTTCCTTCCAACTTTTCCCTAAGCATATAAATAATAATTTAATGTTTTATTCTTTCAAACTTATGATCATACTGTACAAAAGCTGTACCCTACTTTTAAAAGTTTTTATTTTAATATAATTCCAAATGTCTCCTACAGAAAAGTTGCAAGAATAGTCCAAAACTTTAATATACTCTTTACCTAGATTCATTTTTGCCTCATCTGTTTTATCTACTTTTGTATGTGTATTTATATTTATGCATATTATTTGGTATGAACCACTTGAGACTAAGTTGGATATGTCACTGTGCATTTCCTAAGAATAAGGACATTGATTTTTTTTTTTTTAAGTAGGCTCCATGCCCAATATAGGGCTTGAACTCATGACCCTGAGATTAAGAGTTGCATGCTCTACCAACTGAGCCAGCCAGCTAGCTGCCCCATTAATTCTTTTATGTAATCACAGTACAGTATTAAAATCAGGAAATTTAACATTGGTACAATTCAAAGTCCACAACCTATATTCAAATTTTGTCAGCTGTCCACAAACATCCTTTATAAATTGTTTTTTCTTGGTCCAAGATCAAATCTTAGGTGCATTTAATTCTCAGAACTTTTAATCTCCTTTAATTTGGAGCAGCTCCTCACCTATTTTGTGTGTGTTTCTTGACCTCGACATTTTTGAAAAGTACAAACCAGTTATTTTTTACATTGTCCTTTGACTTGGATTTGTCTGATTTGATTTTTTGCAGTTTTGGAAGGAATACCACCAAACTAATACTGTATCCTACTTAGTGCATCTCACCAGGAGACAAATGATACTAGTTTGTTAACTCTTTGATAAAGTGGAACCTGCCAGTTTTCTCCATTCTGACATTACTGTTTTTCCCTTTAAAATTAATAAGTAATTTATGAGGAGATACTTGGAATATGTAAATATTCCATTCCCCCTTAAACCTTCACCCACTAGTTTTAGTATCCATTAAGGATTTTCTGGAATTTCTTCCTCCATCACCCCTATATTTTTTAGTTGGAATCCTATTGAAAGAACTCTTCTCCTTCCTCATTTTTTATTTACTTATTTATTCATTTATTGATATAAGTATGGGCTCACAGATTTTTTTTTAAGATTTTTATTTATTTATTTGACAGACAGAGATCACAAGCAGGCAGAGTGGCAGGCAGAGAGAGAGGAAGAAGCAGGCTCCCTGCTGAGCAGAGAGCAGGACCCTAAGATCAAGACCCGAGCCGAAGGCAGAGGCTTTAACCCACTGAGCCACCCCGGTGTCCCGGGCTCACAGATTTTAATTTTATAAGTAATGAGTTGTATTCCATTGCTATCACTATTTATTTTTATGAATAAATAAAATTTTATGAATAAATTGTCCCATATTTGGCCAGTGGGAGCTCTAAAAGTTGAATTCTGTGTCCATCTGGTATGTCCCTTCTTTTGTTCCTACTTTCTTCTACAAAATGATCCAGGTTCATTTTGTGCTTCCCTGACACATCTCCAAGGAGTCTTACCTTTTATTGGAAAGTGGTATTTAGAAACCAATTTCTGGGGGTGCCTGGGTGGTAGCGTCAGGCCCTGAGTAGCACTCATGGGAGAAAGGAAAGTCTGTGCAGTAATGATGCCCAAGGTGCCAATCCTGAGACCAAAAAAAAAAAGGCTTTCTGATGTTGTCCTTTAGGAAGGACATCTCTATATATATTTTTTCATTTAAGTGGTTAAAATAAAAACTATTTGGACTTCAATAGTCATTTGAATGAATAATCACATTCCCTAAAGACAACCTACAGAAGAGGGGAAAAAAATTTGCAAACCACATATCTGATAAGGGGTTAATATCCAAAACATATAAAGAACTCATATAACTCAAGAGTGAGCAAACAAACAAAATCCTCAAATTACCCAATCAAAAATGAGTAAAGGACCCAAACAGACATTTCTCCAAAGAAGACATATTGAGGTAGGGTGCCTGGATGGCTCAGCAGGTTTAAGTCTCTGCTTTTGGCTCAGGTCATGGTCTCAGGGTCCAACATTGGGCTCTGTGCTCGAGAAGGAGCCTGCTATCTGCCCCCCCGTCTGCCTCTCTGCCTACTTGTGATCTCCGCCAAATAAATAAATAAATAAATAAAATCAATCTTTAAAAAAAAAAAAGAAACCAATTTCTGGGTGCTAGGTATATTCATTGTTACTACTTAGTCATTTTTCTAGGTCCCCTCAGCCGACAGAGCTATCTATCTACAATTATTATATATATATATTATATTATAATTATTATATATATATTATATATATATAATATATACTCATACAGTTATACATCCATCTATCTCTATATATATGTTAATTACATATTTAAAAACCATGAGTTCAAACTAATACTTCCAGTACCAATCCAATACATCAGAGAATGCTCTCAACTTGCATATATTTACATCTGTAACTCTTCTCCAACTGTGAACAAATTGGCTTCCATTATTATCAATCTACTCATTTGCTTACGCCTAAATTACACAGAAAGTAGTTTCAGAACTATTAACTCAGACCACTACAAAAAGTAAGTTTATTGACTAGAGTTCAATAGGTGTTTATAGTTTTTTTTAGATATATTCAGTGTGTGACATAGTAAAATGTATAAATCCTCCATGTACAATGCAATGAGTTCTAACTACTACTGTATCTATTTTCAACCCAGTTTGAGCAATTTCTCATATCATTAAAGGGTTTTTCAAAAGCATGAGTGTTTTTAAGCTGGTTATTATTCTATAATATGGATGTATTATAATTGATTTTGCCATTCCTTATAATTAGATCGTTAGATTTTCAATGTTTTCTATTAAAAGCAGTGCTTCAGTGAATATCCTATTAACACTGTTAAAAAGATACCACTACGTAAGCTATAGTTATTTACCTTTCCTCTACTGAAAAATGTATTTTATTGAAATATTTCAAAATTTCAAGATTTTAAGACACTCCAATGGTTATTCCCACAACTAAATTGGTTCTGGTCCAGTGTATTAATTTCTTAGTACCACTATGGAAAATAACCACAAATGAGGTGGCTTACAACACTAGAAATTTATTCTCTCATAGCTTAGCAAGTTCAAAATCAAGATGTTGGCAGAGTTGGTTCTTTCTGAAGTCTCTGAAGGAGAAACCGCCCCCATGCTTCACTCCCTAGTACCTGACAGTTGCGGGAAACACTTGGCATTCCTTGGCTTGTAGGTGCATCACTTCAATTTCTGACTCCATTATCACCTGGTCTTTTTCTCTGTGTATGTTCACTTTTAAGGACACCAAGTCATTGGATTTAGGGCCAATCCAAATCTAGTATGCCTATATCTTAATTCAACTAATCATAACTGTGAAGACCCTATTTCCAAATGAAGTCACATTCAGAGGTTCCAGGTGGACATGAATTCTGGAGGGACACTATTCAACCCAGCATGCCCAATAGGGCTAATCCCCTTAAAACAGCATAATTCCTTATCTGAACTCTTGGGATTAAATGATTTTAGAATTAGATTTTTTAAAAGATAATTTCAGGTATATGCTATATATTACTAACACCCCACCCATTAAGGTCTGGAACCGCACCCCATAATCAAATGTATTACTATTTCTATCATGAAGTATATGCATATTCACACCAAGGGAGAAAAATAAAGACAACAGTTTCCTATCATTTCATGTCTAACCTTGCTGCCAAATAAAAATGATTTTTTTTTTTTAATTTTCAGAATTTTGGGGATTTCAGGAGTGCAGATCCTGTGGTCCTGAATTTGAGCCCATTTTCAGGTGCAAATGTTAAAAGTTCAAGTCAAAAAGCCATCTATTATAACAGTATAAAGCAAATGGTTCAAGTACATCAACCTGTGAGTACAAATGTTGGTCATATTATCATTCATATCTAATATTCACCAGCCCCAAAGCCATTTCTAGTGCAGCGGAATTTTAAAGCTCTCCACTCCTCAGATACTTCTAGAAATGGCCAGGCTGGGCACAGAGACTCCACAGCACCAATCTAGGGACTTAGTATGGCAACTGAGTCAGGAATCTTCAGCTGAGAAAGAGCATGCAGATGCCCTCCTCTGAGATCGGCAACTGTTCCATGTTCCTAGAACAAGAGCCCATTCCCAACACCACTGTCTCCCCTGTTTCCCCTGCCAGGCCTGGCAATGGATTCCAACCAACAGTGCTTTTGCGAAATGAGAAGAAAGTGTGATCCCTTCCTGTGAAAAGCTCAGTTAGAGGATGGCCCACACATGACTTCTCAAGTATGACAGAGTTTGCCACAAGGACTCTTCCAGTTTGTCCTCACCATCCCCTTTTTCTCTGAGTTGTACTCATGGTTCAGGATAGATAGTTGTGTATTCTTTTCCTGTTGTTGTTGTAACACCAACCAACCACAAACTCAGTGACTTAAAACAACACAAATCATCATCTTACAGTTTTAGAGGTCAGAATCTGAGATGGACCTTATGAGCTAAAACCAAGGTATGCACATGGCTGTGCTCCTTTCTAGAGGCTTCAGAGAATATTTCTTTGCCTTTTCCACCTTCCAGAGGCTCTCTTCATTCCTTGGCTTATGGCTCCTTTTTCTATTTTCAAACCTCATCACTCCAACCTCTGCTTCCATCATCCCATCTCCTCTCTCTGACATCAGCCTTCATTCCTCCCTCTTGTAAGAAACCTTGTGATTTCATATTCCCGCCCCCCACCCCATTAATTTTCCCATGTTGATATCCTTTACTTAGTCACATCTGCAAAGTCTCTTTTGCCATGTATGACAATTATATGTGCAGGTGCTGAGGATTGACACAGGGACATCTTTGGAGGACCATTATCCTGACTGCCATATGCTTTACTTAGAACTATCCTTCCTGCTCCACCCCCTGTAAGCCCACTGTGCCTCCCTGGAGTAGACTCTACTTCAGTAGGTACCATGCACCTTGCAATCTCCGCTTCAGTTAGCCCACCTCTCTACCTGTCACCATCTCCAATTTATCAGAAAACTGTAGCTGAGCTTAGGAAAGAGAACAACATTATTTCCTAGTCAAATGTTTTCAAATTTTATTAGGATCCTTTTCAAGTTTCCTTTGATTCAGATCATGTTTTTACATTTGATGGGATAGATGAGGGCCCTTGGCCCATCGGCTCACTCAAACACCAACACAGAAAAGCCAATTTTATTTTGTGAAAACTTTCCAATTTTTAACTGACCTTCACAAAAACCTAACTAAATATATAAGACAAGATTTTTATTTCCATTTTACACTTAAGGAAACTGAGGCTCTGAAACATTAAGTCCTTTGATCAAGATTATATTGCAGGATAAATCTATATATCAAGCAGTTATCCTCTCCATTGACTCATAAGGAAGCCAAAGGAAAAAAGAAAATCACCCCCAAAAGATCAAGTTATGGAAATAGAAAATATAATATGCATATGGGTGTGTTTATATTTCTATGTAACACATGTAACGTGTGTCGGGATAGCTTGTAACACAGTCGGGATAGCTTTAAGAAAATTAGAGAAGTGTGACCTCTCGGGGCCCTCTTCCTTTCCCCAACTTGTCCTTCTTCCTTCTCCCAGACCCTCAACCTTTTTCTAGCCCTAGTACCTCTCCTTCATCTTGCCCTTGATTACTGAGAATCCTTCTAGAAAAGCTCTGTTCAACAGCAATTATGTGAGCCAAATATATAATTTTAATTTTTCCTGTCGCACATTTAAAAAGTGAAAATGACCAGGTAAAATTAATTTTGGTAATATATTTTTAACCCAATATATCCAAAGAATTATCAATTCAACGTGTAACCAATATTAAAATTGTTAATGAAATACTTCCATTCTCTTTCATCCTAAGTCCTCATTCAAAATCCAATGTATATTTTATATTTACAGCATATAATTCAAGCTAGCTGCATTTCAAATGCTCAATAGCCACATGTAGCTAATGGCTACCATATTAGATACTGCAGTTCTATGACCCAGCACACTTCAGTTGTACCTCTTTTCTCTATTTCAATCTGACTTCTACTCTCATATTTCCAGTTAAAACTCTAGTTACCTTTTATCCAGTTATGGAATGAATAAGTCATGGGAATAAAAGGCACAACATAGGGAATGTAGTCAATGATATTATAATAGCATTATATGGTGATAGATGGTAGCCAGACTTTTGATGAACATAGCATAACTCAGAGAGGAGCTGAATCACTATTTTGCACACCTGAAACTAATGTAACACTGTGTGTCAACTATATTCAAATTAAAAAAAAAAAATCTAGTTGCCTTTTGTCTAAGACCACTATTAATGGCTCTAACAAAAGTAATGCAATAAGTGTGTATTTATAATCTTCACATTGGATAAGAGAACTATGTTCTTTTCCATTTAGTTTCTCCATCTTTCTTGGCTAAGCCAGGTCTTGTGTTTCAAGATGAAGAATCTGTAGAATGGGTAGAGAAGTATGACTAAGAAGCAGAGAAACAAACTTAAGATGGCAAGTTGAATTATTTAAGAGCTGGGATATAATGTGAAGGGACCAAAAAAAAAAAATAGACCTTGAGGACATTAGGCCAACTGAAATAAACCAGTCACAGAAGGACAAATACCACATGATTCTACTTACATGAGGTACCTAAAGTAGTAGTCAGATTCACAGAAGAAGAAAGTAGAATGGTGATAGCCAGGGGGACTGGGGAGTTACTGTTCATAAAGCTTGAAAGATACAAGATGAAAAAGTTCTAGAGATATGCTGCACATTATATTTATTTATTTATTTATTTATTTATTTATGATTTTATTTATTTGTCAGAGAGAGTGAGAACAAGCAGGGGGAACAGCAGACAGAGGAAGAAGCAGGATTCCCACTGAGCAAGGAGTCCAATGTGGGACTTGATCCCAGGACCCTGGGATCATGACCTGAGCCAAAGGCAGCTGCTTAACCCACTGAGCCACTCAGCTGTCCCTACTGTATAACATTATAGTTAATAATGCACTGTATGCTTAAAAATTGTTGAGAGTAGAACTTGTTATGTGTGTGAGTGGGGTTTTTTGTTTTTTGTGGGGTTTTTGTTTGTTTGTTTTTATCACAACTAGGAGGAGGAAGATGAGAAAATGGAGCCAGAGACAAAGAAGGAGTATGAGAGGCTGCCATGTGAGAAATTCCAGAGCAGATTCAGGGTATAAGAGAATTGGGGTTGGAAGGGAGCACCTGGGTGGCTCAATCATTAAGTGCCTATCTTTGGGTCAGGTCATGATCCCAGAGTCCTGGGATGGAGCCCCACATCAGGCTCCCTGCTCAGTGCGAAGCTTGCTTCTCCTCTCCCACTTCCTGTGGGAGACTGCTTGTGCTGTCTCTCTCTGTCAAATAAATAAATAAAATCTTCAAAAAAAAAAAAAAGAAGAATTGGGGCTAGAGAAAGTTTTTGAGAAGTGCAGTTCACAGCTTAAGAACTGGATTTTCTTCAATATTCCATAACAGACTTGGGTAAAACACAGAATTCATTTTTTAAAAAGATTTTATTTATTTATTTGACAGAGAGAGATAGAGAGCATAAGCAGGGGGAGAAGGAGAAGCAGGCTTATCACTGAGCAGGAAGCCAGATGCAGGGCTTGATCTCAGGACCCTGAGATCATGACTAAAACTGGTCAAATAATATATGACACATCCAGACAATGGATTTTATGCAACATTTAACAAGAATGAGGCAGTTTTGTGTATATCAAGGTAGAAAGGTCTCCAAAATATATTGTTTTAAAAAAGTCAAAGTGTGGGGCCCCTGGATGGCTCAGTCAGTTAAACACCAACTCTTTTTTTTTTTTCAAATTTAATTTTTTGTGTGTGTTCTAAAATTCATTGTTTATGCACCACAATCGTTTATGCAATACACAGGCTCACCCAACCTCCCTAGCCCCCATCCCCTCTGAAACCCTCAGTTTCTCAGAGTCCACAATCTCTCATGGTTTGTCTCCCACTCTGATTTCCCCCAACTCACTTCTCCTCTCCTTCTCCCAATGTCCTCTGTGTTGATTTTTACTCAGCTCATGATCTCAGGGTTGTGACCTCAAATCCTACGTCAGGCTCAGGGCTCAGCATGGAGTCTGCTTATCCCTCTCCTTCTACTGCCTTGCTTACTGGCTTGCTCTTTTTCTCTCTCTCAAATAATAAATAAAATCTTTAAAAAAATCAAAGTGCTATGCATGAATACTAAGATGCCATTTATGGAGATGGGATGGGGAAATACACATGTATGTATTTCAAACTGCATAGACAATCTCTGAAGGCACACATCAGAAACAAGTTAGGCCAGTGGCATTTCTAGAGAGAAAGACTTGGCAGAGAGCAAATTGGGGCAGGGTGTGGGGGAAATTTTCACTCACAGTACATTTTGAATTTTTACCCTGTATATGATTTACCTATTCAAAGAAAAAGATAACATTAAAAAAAAAAAAAAAACAGTGTGGAACAATATATAATTGGAGTCAAAGAGCTGGTTTCAAGCTGTTATTTAGTGCCAGGATGACCTCAAACAAGTGATTTTCCCTCTCTGAGTGTTTGTTTCTTTGGGGAAATATAGGCATAATACAACATTGTTGGTAGGATACTTGAGATATTGGATATGAGAATGCTTATAGGCATGGGAAAATCCAGCTGTTCCCAGATCCGGGCATTACTCGGACCGGAACTGAGTCGCACACTTTTGATTGATGTCACAAAGGGTCTGTAGTGGTTCCAAACCTTGCTACATGTTGATATCAAACGGGGAGCTTTGGGAGAAGTTTTGTCTCCTACCCGCTCAAATTAAGGGGTCTGCAGTACGGCTGCTCCTTTAGGTGATAATGAGCATGCGCCAAGGTCTCAGAACTACTAGTCAAGTGGAAGAAGTTATAGCATGGAGGTTCATGCCTAGTTCTTGCCCAGGCTGTGTGACTGTGAGCAAGTTAATTCACTTTTCTGACCTCTGTATGCTCATCAGTACAAATAGCAAGTTAAATGTCTCTACCTTTTTACTGGCTTTAATCTCTGAAGAACTTTATGTTTTGAACGTCCTATGATTCTCATTCTAGTCAGTTTGTGTCATCTACGAAGAAATCCCTGTCCAGGATAGTTGGGGGACTGAAGAGGGTCAGAGATTGTGTATTAGTAGTGTAAGGAGGAATGATTCCAAGATTCAGTCCTGACAACAAGGACAGTGCTATGTATCTGGAGATGCTGTTCTGACACACAGTACAATTATCTATGAGCCATTCTGGCACTAGATGGAACTTTGTATTTCAATTCATGAACCTGATTCTGTCTAGAACCCTTAACAGGTGGGCAATCTTATTAAATACCATGCATCAACCTCCACTAAGCAGTCTTGGTTAATGATCAAATATTTAAAAGTCTAGCTCTGAAATGGAATTGCTTAAGGATACTATGCCATTGACTCCTTCATTCATTCATTTAATACTTAATATCCAAATATTTGTAAGCATTTACAATTTTCCAACTACCTGTGTCCATATTTGCAAGAAATTATATATGTAATTAATTTACTTCATCCAGAAGTAAATAATATAGATACAGATATAGATAATAATGTAGACATGTGATACATAAAAAACTGCTAAACATATCAGTAATCATCAAGGACATGTACATCAAAACCACCATGAAATATACTTCCCACCTGTTAAAATGGCAATTATCAAAAAGACAAGAAATAACAAAGTGCTATCAAGGATGAAGAGAAAAAGAAAACCTCTGTGCACTCTTGGTGGAAATGTAAATTGATGCAACCACATCAATGAAGGTTCCCCCCAAAAATTAAAAATATAACTACCATATCATCTAGTAATTCCATTTCTTTTTTTTTTTTTAAGATTTTATTTATTTATTTGACAGAGAGACTGAGAGAGCACAAGCAGGCAGAGCAGCAGGCAGAGGGAGAGGGAGAACCAGGCTTCCCACTGAGCAGAGAACCCGAAGCGAGCTCCATCCCAGGATTCTGGGATCATGACCTGAGGCAAAGATAGACACTTACCCAAATGAGCCACCCAGGCACTCCAGCAATTCCACTTCTGGCTATATATCTAAAGAAAACTAAAAGACTAACTCAAAAAGGTATATGCACCCCCATGTTCCAATGAACATAGAGCATAATTTACAATAGCTAAGATATGGAAACAACCAAAGTGTCCATTGATGGATGTTTACAATAGGATGCTTTAGCCCTAAAAAAGAATAAAATTCTGTCATTTGCTACAACATAGATAGACCTTGAGGGATTATGCTAAGTGACATAAGTGAGAAAGAGAAAGACAAATACTGTATAATCTCATTTATCGGTGAAATCCACATCACCACTCCCCTATGAGAAACAAGCTCATAGATACCGAGCAGAGACCGATGGATGCCAAAGGCAAGAGGTAGGGAGTGGGCAAAATGGATGAAAGGGGTCAAAAAGTACGAACTTCCTGTCATAAAATAAGTAAGTCATGGGGACATAAAAAATATAGCATGATGACTGTAGTTAATAATACTGTACTGTGCATTTTAAAAATTGAGAGTAGATCTTCAAAGTACTTATCGTAAGAAAAATCTTTGTAACTATATATGATGACAAATGTTCACTCAACTTATTGGAGGTAGTCATTTTGCAATATATACAAATACTAGATCATTATGTTGTACATCTGAAACTAATATAATGCTATATGTCAATTATATCTCAGCTAAAGAAATTTTTTTTGAAAAGAAGTAAAATAATGCTGAGATGTATTTGGCCATAGGTCCTCCTTGGTAGAACCATTGCTTTTGCCTCTAAACAAACAAACAAACAAACAAACAAAAAACTCATGACTATATGGGAAGGATTAAAAAGAAGCCGGCAACTTCTTCAACTAAAACCAGGAGTTCAAACAATGTCCTTGAGCTCCCTGTCTCTTCCAGCTCTCAGCTCTGCTTCTCTTTGCCGTTGGCCACATTCTCTCCTATAGCAGAAATGGCTTCCACCCACTGGTGCTTTCAACAGCCATACAGCTCACATCTCAGAGGAAGACTCTTGTCTCTCCTGATAGCTTCATGAAAAAAGCTGCAGTTTCAGTCACAAGCCTGCCTCTGAACCAATCATCTTGGCCATCAAGATGTTTGGCCAGACTCAGGGCTGGCGTGAGCATAGTCCCACTTAAACAATGTGGAAAGAGACAACAGAAAAGCTGTGTCAGCCTTTAACAGTCAGAGTGGTGGGAACAAGGAGGCAGATGAGGAATAGTAGCTTTAGTATGAAAAAAGCAGGCAGCCTCCATCCACCAGACTGGGGCACAGGAATGAAAAGGGAGCAGCTCAGGGCCTGAAAATTGGTCTCAGAGCTGAATGAAAAGATCACTGTGGTTCCACAGCAACTTTAAGTTTCACAAACTTTAAATTCAGAGGATGGTCTCCTGGGGCATCTAAAGCGTGGTCCAGAACAAAGCTGTGGACCACTATGGGCGGCTGCAGGGGTGCACCCAGCAGTCCTTCTTGAAGGTGACAAATGCAATCTCCTCTTTAGCTTCAGACCCTGAGTCCTAACCTATTATTGGCCTAACTATTCGCCATCACCTAAACCATTGATTGCAAAATCTGCCCCATCTAACGCATCTGAAGGAAATGACACACTTCTATCTGTAAAGTGGTTATTATATCAGTGATTTGGGAGGGAGAAGATGGTGGGATTTTTTCAGAAGGAAAAAGCATGCCCCAAGCTGCTGTGACACAGACATAAGGATGCTGAGGAGAGGGAAGAGAAAATTAAATTTTTAAAAGCCCCCTAGGCGATTCTGCTACAATCCTCCCTCTCTTCTATGTTGCAACTAAGAATCAGATGGTTCTAAATACAGACTATTAACCCTGTGGTTCATCTCCTGTGACTCTACCCACCAAGGCATGGCAACTGTCAATAAGGCAGCCACTCATAACACAATCTAAATCACAATACATCCAAAATATCCAGCACCAACACCTGCAAACATGATGTTAAATTTCTTAACATTATCCCTACCCTAAGTACACTTCTGGAAATTAGTTCTCAAAGAAATGGAAATAATCCATACAGAAAGAGCTTTAAAGAAAAGATTTCCATATAATAATAAAAATATGAAACAGACTAAATGCCTAGGAAGGAAATGATGATAGTTGCCACCCTGATGGAACACTAGCCATGCATCAGGCTCTGCACCCATCAACACATGTAACCCATGGAATTCTCGCAATGATCCAGTGAGCTTGGTATTGTTTTTATCTGATGCATTTATTGTTTTACAATTAGGAAATCAAGGCACATGGTAGCAAATACAGACTGTGGTGTTATGTAGTGATTAAATGTAATAATTATGAAGAGATTCTAATAACAGAAAAATTAATAGGTAGCGATATTAGGTAGGAAAATTAATAGATGATATGGTATCAATTATATACAATATGCACTAAAAAAGAACTTGAAAACATTAAAATGTGACCAATGGCTGTCTTTGGATGGTGAATTACCTTCTTCTTTGTAATTTTCTATATTCTCTAAACTATCCATAATGGGCATGGTTGATTTTTTTATTTATTTTTAATATTAGTAAAAATAAAACAAATTGTTTAAAAGGTAACTTTGGGGCCCCTGGGTGGCTCAGTCAGTTAAGCATCTGACTCTTGGTTTTGGTTCAGGTCATGATCTCATGGACTGTGAGACTGGCCTGCATATGGCTCTGTGCTCAGTGGGGGCTAATTTTGAAGATTCTCTCCCTCTGCTCCCCCAACTAGTCCATGCTCTCTGACTCTGGAATAAATAAATAACTTTTTTTTTTTTTTAAAGGCAACATCGTGTACACTAAGCACTACAGTGGATTTCCCTGAATGAGTGGAATTGTGGATTTTGTTCTCTGTAGTTTTTTTACTTGTAATATTCATTGTTTTTGAGAAAAGGAAAAATAATAAAAGAAACCTATTTAAAATATAAAAAGATGGGGGGGTGCCACTTTAGGCTCTATAAACCCAAATAATTCATTCAAAACATTTCGGGTTTTCTTCCCAACCCTTTTGCCACCCAATTCTTTCTAACTTAAAATAATAGACGATGATCAGTTTTTGCCTCATGGAAAGTCATCTCTTGCAGTATTGTAAGTCACAAACAAAAGGAAGTCACATTCACCAAGCTGTGCATTTACAAAATGCGGAAAGTCAGGAATCAGTATGAGCAAGAGCCCTGGTCTGCAGAATGTTTCACCAGTGCATCATAAATGTTAAATGTGGGTGGTGTAACTGAAGACAAAGAAAACTTCAAGTCTTTTGAAAGAGAAGAGCTTTCAACTTTCAGAAGCCAACACAAAAAATTTAAAAGATTAAATAAATAGGATTTCAGAAATAGAACCTTACATAAGATCTCCCCATCCCCAGCCAGAGAGATGCAGTTTCTGTGGCAGAGGAAAGGGCAGATCCTAGGATGAGTCGTCATTTATGCCACCAAGAAACAGGTAGATCTTCCTCCTTCCTTCTCTCCTCAATAAGATTCTCTTGGCCCGAAACTGAAAAGTCATCTTTCACTTGAATTATTTCTATGTCCTCTTTACTTGGCTCAACACTCCCACTCTTTCCTCTCTAATCCTTTCATCGCAGAAAAGCCAAAGTGATAAGAACACAAATAAGACCATTTCACCTCATGCTTAAACCTGTAATGACTGTCCCATTCCATGGTAAATAAAATGCAGATTCCTGTCCATGGTCTAGAAAATCCTGCCGGGTCAGAACCTGCCTTCTCATGCTGGGCCACGCTGAACTCCCCAGCTTCCCTGCAGCCACACTGGAGTTTTCCTGCTTCCGCCAGTAGGCCAAGGTTTTCCCCACTACAAGAGCCTTTAAACTAGGTGTGGCCCTTCTCTTTTCAAGGTTTCAGCTGTCAGCTCCACTAAAAGGTCTTTCTGATCACCTGATCTGAGCAGTTCTCCTCCTGCCTCTGCCGCCAGGACTCCCTACCATGGCAGCCAATTGTTTCCTTCATAGCACTTGTCACAATTGGTAATTATGCATTTCTACCTTTGTTTACCTTTTATCATCGGTCATCCAGAGTATAAGAACCATACTGTATTTATTGTATTGTATTACTTTCCAGTGTAACTCCAGAATAATGCCTGGCGCTTAGTAGGTCTTCCTGGAGAAAGCAAACAATTTGTTGAATACATGAACTAGCTCAGTACTGCCACGTATTATTCATCATGTGTCCTTGAACGGTTGACTTAACTTCTCTACAACTCATTTTTCTTCCTCCATACAATGAGAATGCTCATTACTTATCTACAGATAATGAGATGGCTGGCACAGTAGCTGCACAGAGCAGGCTCTCCTGTAATTACAGCTCTCATAGTGAAGGGTTATAGGCTGGGCGGTTAGTAGAGAAATCCCATTTTCATCTTGTGGCCTGAAAGGTAGTGTTTGTTCTTCTAACTGGTGATATAAAAAAATATATAGTGCCAGGCACAGAATGGATGCTTAATAAGTGTCTGATGATGAATCAATTGTAAGATAAAAGCTTTAAAATTTGAACCTTTAAAAAGTTCACCATATGCATTATTTACAATTTTAAGAATTAAAATGAAGTACAACGTGAACATCAATCAACAGGAGAGTACTTAGTAAGTCTAGTGAATCCATACAACACAATTGTGTCCCTACATAGATTGGAGTATAAAAACTATAGATGTTTTTCACATCTATAGATGAAATTACCAAGGCTTATCTGAATTGCTTAACCTCATAAATAATCACTGATACTCTATCTGATGGTGGAAGAACCCAAATGGGGTCCATAAAAGTGGCAAATGGGGCATTACTGTACCACTTTAATTCTTTATAACCCAAAATTCATGTTTGCAACCTATGGCATGAGCTCAAATGATTTTGTATGTAATTTAGACAACCAAATTCAGAAGTCTTACATTTTCCAGGCTGATACTCTACAGGATAGTAACTCACCAAGTAACTGCCAATTCTTACCAGTGACATTATATGAGCATCTTATTACCCCTAAAATGTAGTAATAATTTAACCAAGTACTCAGATCATGACTTAAAACTTGGAGCAGTATTGAACAGTGGGAATAAGACACTGTCAACGTCAGCCAGGCTTGGGTTCAAAACCCAGCTCAGCACTTAGTTGCTATAAGATCATAGCAAAGTGCCTTATCTCCATGAGCTACTATTTCCTGTGGAATGAGAATAAGAATGTTTCCCTCAAAGGGCTTTTAGGATAGAACAGGACTCACCTGGGTGGCTCAGTCATTTAAGCATCTGACTCTTGATTTAGGCTCAGATGATGATCCCAGGTCCTGAGACTGAGCTCTGCACTCAGTGGGGAGTCTGAGATTCTCTCTCCCTCTCCTTCTGTCCTTCCCTACCCCCCACACTCTATATATACTCTCTCTCTCTGAAATAATAATTTTTTGGAATTAAATGACATCTATTAAAAAAACAACTTTTTTGCCTAATACGCAATTTCTTTTTCCTATTGAAAACTGGGCTTTTGGGGCACCTGGGTGGGTCAGTGGGTTAAAGCCTCTGCCTTCGGCTCAGGTCATGATCTCAGAGTCCTGGGATCAAGCCCCTGCATCAGGCTCTCTGCTCAGCAGGAAGCCTGCTTCCACCCCTCTCTGCCTACTTGTGATCTCTGTCTGTCAAATAAATAAATAAAATCTGAAACAAAACAAAACTGGGCTTTCGACATTTGTGGGAAGACAGAAGGAAGCTCAGAGTAATGTTGGCTTTATCTCTGCCACAAGTCAACTCCAAAGCCCAATGCCCAAGAAGTCAGCATTTCCTGGTCCTAAATCATAGCACACACAACAATGGTTATTTCACACCCACGCTTAACGAACAGACATTCATCTCTAACATTTCTGAGTACTTACTCTATTCCAATTACTAATCTGGCTGCTGGAGTTTGAAACAGGAGTAAAATACGTTCTTTAATGAAGTTATGGGCCAGTGAGGGAACACTTTAAATAAATAAATAAATAAATAGGAAAGAGAAAATGCAGCATGATGGATAGTATAAATGGAGGTATGAGAACACTAAATCCTGCCTAAGTATTTGAGAAAGGCTTCTTGGAGGAAGGGAACATTAAACTGCCTCTTTGAGGATAAACAGGAATTCACTACATAGATAAGGGAATTCTAAGGAGAGAAATTATGTTCTCAAGGCCACAGAAGCTCTTATGACTAAAATTGGGTGTAGGGTAGAATACTGACATATGGAATGCTGGGAAACTGGTACAGTGTCTATGCTGAGGCAGACTGTGTCTTTGAAGTAATTACTCTAAAAGTAGGGTATTTCCGGAATAGGAGCAGAGAGAAAGAACTACACAAGGTAATTGCAGTAATTGGGCCAAAGAAAAAGTCTGACCTTAAGCACTGGCAGTAGGAATGGAGAAGGGAAGTAGATTCAAGAATCGTTTAAGAGACAGAACAGAAAGGATTTGTGTCTGACTCTATTGTGGTTGCCTGTTTGCTTCTTTTGCTGAACTGAGCTACTTATATTCAGGGCTGTATTTTAATCATCTTTGTCTCCTGTTATGGTACAGTATTTTATCATAATAAATGATAAGTAAATGTCCATTGAGTCAATGAGAAGGAACTAGTGAAAATGGCTCCAGGTTTTTTAGCTTACATATCTGGATGGCTGATTGAATTAAAAGAGTTAAATATAAGAGAAAGAACAGCTTGGGATAGAGACAGGACTTGAGTCTAATTCAGGACATCATAAGTATGAGGTAACTGTGGGACAAGTAAGTAGCAGGTGGATACCTAGGGTTGGGACTCTGAAGACACTAGAAAATTAACTGGCTTGGGAATTATGGGAGAGGGAGATGCTCAAGGAATAGGGCAGGAAAATCAGATCTCCCTTACACAGATGTAAATTTGAGCCTTTTAAAAAAATTTTTTTTCTTTTTCTTTAAAGATTTTTATTTAGTTAACACAGAGAGAGAGATCACAAGTAGGCAGAGAGGCAGGCAGAGAGAGAGAGGGGGAAGCAGGCTCCCTGCTGTGCAAAGAGCCTGATGTGGGGCTCAATCCCAGGACCCCAAGACCATGTCCTGAGCTGAAGGCAAAGGCTTAATCCTCTAAGCCACCCAGGTGCCCTGTGAGCCTCTCTTAATAGACTTTCCAAGCTCTTCTCTTTTTTCACGACCTACCTGTGTTGTTCCCTGCTCCTCCCCACATCTGCGAACCAGTTCAACCCTCCTTGACTGACAGAATATTCAAATTCCCCATTTAGATCTCAGGGGAAACACTCCAGTTACTTCTGCCAGGCTTCTATAACTCCCTCTTCTTGCTCACTACCAGTCACTATAAAGTGTAGACATGACGGAAGGCTGAGATCCATACCTTCCACCATCCTTCTCCAACCTTAGCACACCCATAGTTCTCCAGGTGAGTAAGAAACTCACAAAGGGTAACATAAGAAAGAGAACTGGGAACCCTGGTTTTACAAGAGTAGAAATCATAACTTGTCCAGAAAAGCAATATATACACTATTAAAAAAATTCTATACAGAGGCAGGAAAACTGATATTTAATGGCAACAACAATAAAAGGGTAATAGATCATCAATGGCCCACTACTCCACTCTTCCTGATAAATCAAAAATTAATCTCCCACTTCAAGATCTCAAAGATCTCAACTTGCATAGAAAAAGTGAGACAATTTAACGTTGTCAGTTAGAGGTTCCCACATGATTCTCTAGCTCATAAAAATAATATGCCCATACATTTAGAAGAGGCCATTTTATTTCAGCAAAAATCAAATTGCTTTAATACATTTATTTCACTGCATGTCAAACCATCCCGTCAGTAAAGAGAAGGCATAGGTGGTTATTTCTAATTTCGTTAGACCTAGTCACAGAGTTATCAAATGGTGGTCCAAGGCTGCAGATCAGAACAAGATTAATATATCAAAATTCAAATCAAAGACTGAACTTCTAGTTCAGTAGTTTGCCCACTAGGCCAGGCTGTCTTTCTCTCTTTCAGTGTTTCTATGCAACTACCACCCCATAAAATCATCATAAAGAATCTTCTGATGGGACCCTGGGTGGCTCAGTCAGTTGAGTGGCTCCTTCAGCTCAGGTCATGATCCTGGAATCCTGGGATAGAACCTCGCATCAGACTCGGTACTCAGTGGGGAGTACCGAGTATCAGACTGCTCCTCCCTCTGCTCCTTACCCTGCTTTCATTCTTCTCTTTCACACACACTCTCTCTCAAATAAATTAAAAAAAAAAAAAGCTTTAAAAAAACAACAAAAAAAGAATCTTTTGATTAGAAGAAAGAAAGAGGGGTGCCCAGTTAACCAACTCACTCTTAAGAGTCAACCGACTCAGGTCATAATCTCAGGGTCATGGGACTGACCCCATGCTGGGCTCCATGTTCAGCAGGGAGTCTGCTTAAAATTCTGTCTCTCCCTCTCCCTCTGCCCTTTCCCTTGTCATGCTCTCTCGTGCTTTCTCTCAAATAAATAAATAAATCTTAAAAATAGAAAAGAAAGAAAGAAAAAAAGACCCTTTAAGAATCTTTCTTTTAGAGAGGTAGAAGGGCAGAAAGAAAGGGAGAGACAGAGTCTTAAACAGGCTCCATGTCCAGTGTGGAGGCCCACATGGAGCCCGACTCGGGGCTGACAGAGGGCCCAATCTCACAACCCTGAAATCATGACCTCAGCTGAAATTAAGAATTTGTCATGATTCTGGTTTTATTTCTCCCTGATCTCATGGAGAAAGTAATCTAGCAACAATTCAAAGAAGGTATTCCAATGCAGATAGATACCTGAAATCCTCAGGACCAGGAAGTATGTATCAGCTGGTTCTTGTGCCATGAACAATTCACAAACAATGAAGGAACATTCGGGGACATCTCAGCAGTACGTATCAGTAACAGTTTTCCAGTCACTTCCTGAAGAGAATGTATGAATACAGCCTCCTAAAGCTCCAAAATTCACCAACTGGTAGGATATTTTTTGAAAGACATCTGGCTTAATGTGAAAATTAACTGAAACCTGCTGATGGGACTATGAAGGCTCTCTGGTGGCTTATGATTACAAGATCCAGTGAAAACTCCAACTCATTCTCCCCTTTTGCTCTTTCTTTAGAGCTGTTAATGTGCCCATCATGGGGCTTAAAACAACACTCAGAGTGTGTATAAATGTGTAATAGCATATAACAGAGCTAATAACACTGGGATTGGGAATTAAAATTAGTCTTTTTCCAGTTTGGGTGTAAGGGTCTTTGAAGAATTTTATCTAAAATAGGATAATAGCAGGGTTCCAGGCTGGTTTAGTTGGTAAGTCATGTGACTCTTGATCTCAGGGTCATGAGTTCAAGCCCCTCATTGGGCAGGGAGCTTACAAAAAAAAAAAAAAAAAATTTACAATAATTGCTAATATGTTAAAGCTAAATTGATTGCTTAATGATTACAGAGTTTCTGTTCAAGATAATAAACTGTTTTGGAAATATTTGTGATGGTTGCACATTCTGAATGCAATTAATGCCACTGAATTACATGCTTAGATGATTAAAAATGGTTAAAATGACAAATTTTATGTTACATATATTTTTACCACAATTTAAAAAAATAAGCAATGCAATATTCTAAAAACCAATGAACTGTACACCTTAAGGTGATAACTTACATAGTATGTGAATTGTATCTCAATTAAGCTGCTAAAAAAAAAGCCCAAGTGGAAGCTCAGAAATTATTTAGTCCCAGAGCCCATTTTAAAATTGAAGAAATAAAGGCCCAGAGAGGGGGAAGGGAAT
Organism: Mustela nivalis; assembly: GCF_964662115.1. Lineage (NCBI taxonomy): Eukaryota > Metazoa > Chordata > Mammalia > Carnivora > Mustelidae > Mustela > Mustela nivalis. The sequence goes on from NC_139032.1 coordinate 67,182,860, forward strand.
CTACAAAGGTGGTACACATTTTTCATGTTAAAAATACGTCATTTTAATTTTATATTATATGTATTTTCCACGATAAAAAATACTTTAATTTGTATCTTTTAACAGACTCACAGAAATTCACTGCATCTTAACAAATCTTAATGAATATTATAAAATATGACTGACTAAGATTTGCTTAATCCCCAGACTGTTGAAAGATGTCTTAAATAGAAAATACCTGAATAATTTCTCTTTAATAGCGAGGCATAAGACCACCTGAATTCCAAAACAAGGCAAGAATTCTCAGATTCCTGAGAGGAAAGGAAAACATGCCCACTCATACCCTGACTGACATCCTCCTTTTGAAGCCTTCACAAAAGAACTCTGAAGTCTTGGCCTTCAAGTCTTTGTTGGATGAATGTCACTAGTCCCCAAATGGTGTTGAACAAAAAGAAGTTTAGTCACATCCCATGAACAACTTATACATTGATGGTTAGTCAGAAAATAAAGAGCTTCTGAGCCAAATAAAGAGCTAAGCACATTTCCTCAACAATTCAATCTAAAAAAAAAGAGAAATCATCACATAGAAAAGTAAAATAGAAAGTTTAGCAAAAATTCTTGAGCTCAAAGTGGCATCCCAGTATACTTAGGTATAGAGGTTGGTTAGTAAAAATTAAGATACCAATGTTTTAAAATCATTTTCTTTCTTAAAAAAAATAATTCCTATGTAATCAACATAAAGCTAAGGTCACCTCATGGCTCAGCCTTTGCAAATGTTGCATTCAACAATCTAATATAAACAGGATGGGATGAAAGTGTATATTTATCTTTACAACTCCCTCCCCAAATCCACATGAATTGATATTAAAGAATAAAAAAGTTTTAAAAAAACTTCCTCAAGAATATAAATCTTAAAAAAGTGGAGGGCCCTGGGTGGCTCAGTCAATTGAGTGTCCAACTCTTGGTTTCAGCTCAGGTCATAATCTCATTGATCCTGAAATACACATCCAGGTTGCAGGCAGGCTCCTCACTCAGTGGGGAATCTTCTTAAAGATTCTCTACCTCTTCCCCTCCCCCCACTCTCTCTCTAAAATAAATAAATACATCTTTTAAAAACACACACACAAGAATAAAGACAATGGGAAACAATAGGACACCACTGAATTCTGGGGAAATAAAAAGCAAATAGAGATGCTTTTTCCTTAGGGACTTAGCAAACCAGGCAAAGTTGCAAAGTTACTGAAGAAGGAGGCATTGATAATATGTGAACTGATTTTCTAATACCTTTTTTCACAGAAAAGTCCCAGGACTTGAAAACATCAGGCAGGGGCACCTGGGTGGCCTCACTCGTTAAGCTTTTGCCTTTAGCTGAGGTCATGATCCCAGGGTCCTGTGTTTAAGCCCCCCATTGGGCTGCCTGTTCAGTGGGAAGCCTCCTTCTCCCTCTCCCACTCCCCCTGCTTGTGTTCCCTCTCTTGCTTTGTCTCTCTCTGTCAAATAAATAAATAAAATCTTTAAAAGAAAACATTAGGCATAGCATAGCAATAGGGATTGATTCTAAATCTATATGTAACCTCCACATTCTCTTAGAATGTAGAAAGCTATTTTAAAAAGTGGGTGGGGGGGGCAGCTGCGTGGCTCAGTGGGTTAAAGCCTTTGCCTTGGCTCAGGTCATAATCCTAGGGTCTGGGATCCAGCTCTCTGCTTAGCGGGGAGCCTGCTTTCCCCTCTCTCTCTGCCTGCCTCTCTGCCTACTTGTGATCTCTGTCTGTCAAATAAATAAATAAATAATCTTAAAAAAAAAAAAAAAAAGAACTTCCAATCCTTTTTAAAAGCCAGATAAGCTTTTAAAAAATAACATTTTTGAGTTTATCAAAGAGTTCAAGTCAGAAGGCAACTGAGTAAGATAAATTCCAAATAATCACCTCCAAGAAGAAATAAGACATATAAACCAATTGCTTTTGCAGAGAAATAAAAAAGCAAAAAAGTGGCAGTTGCCATATAAACAGGCTAAAAAAAAAAAATCAACTCAAATATTAATGACTGGTTAAAGAGCAAATGAGGGATATCATGTCAGCTTGGAACAACTGGAGCCCAAACACAAAAGGAGTTAGTACTCACTCACAATCAGGGCCTCTATCAGGTTGTGTTGTTAATGGACTCTTTCAATCCGGAAACTCTTATTCTTCAATTCTTGGAATTCTTCTTCTACTATGTCTTTTATATTTTCCTCCCATCAGTTTTCTCTGTTTGCTCATCCTAAGTGTCAGACTTCCGGAACCGATTTCCTAATTTTATCATGATTCTATTTTTCCATTTCTTTATCTTCTTTTCCATCCTCTTCACAAAAGATTTTTTTCCAATGTGATCTTTAATATTTTCTCTTGAATTTCAATTTCAGTCTGCAGGAAAGGCCTGCTGCTATGTTAATTGCAGCAGGCTTTATGTTGCTATCTCTAGGAGGTTTCGAGGAGGGTCCTGGAAATGGCCTCTGGTATGTACCCCATGCTATAAATGATAATGTTTTGTGTGCCTGAGGCACTGAATTCTGTTCTACCAGCCTGCCTAGATTGTTTGCACAAACAATGTGATTTAGGGTGAACACCTGCTTTCCTTCTGAGAGGATGGAACTTCAATAATTGTGGTTGGTTGCACAAGCAACTTTTCTTTTCTTAAATAACCAGTAATAAAAATCCAGGACTCTGTCTTAAGATGCCTTATATGGGCAAAAACACTGCATGAGTTCCTACATTTCACTGCTGAAGGCCAAAGCATATTTTGTGTGAAAACCCCACACTACCCAGAGGAAAAACTTTGGAAACCTGCATACCCTGCCTGATGTATCTTTCCCTTACCGATCCTGCTGTGTATTCCTTTGCTGTGAAAAACAATAGCTGTGATTACAACTGCCTCTGATTCCTTCTAGAGAATCACTGAATGTATGGATAGTTTTGAGAACCCTCTAAACTTTTAGCCACCATATTTTTTTAAAACAGTTCTGTGTGTTCTGCTTTGTTCTCTGATTGTACCTTCGTTTTCTTTAAACATAGCATTTTGCTCACTTAAGTGATGTAATATCTTCTCTTCTCTCTTGGAGAATTTTAATTCTAAACTTTGTAAGTATTGTCCCATCTACTGTCTTGTTTCCCCCTTCTACTCAGTTTGGTCTCTCTTTTTAATTTTGGAGGCTTTTCTTAAAATTTTTGTGATACTTGATTGTCTAGTCATAGTTAATGATGGGGCGCTAAAAAGCTGATGGAAACTGTGTTTGCACGGCTAAGCCTTGTTAAATTCTGGGGTTGACTGCTGGGTAAGTTGGCTTTCTTCACAGGGCGTATCAGTATACACAAGTGTGTCACCTAGAAACAGTTTTTCCAGAAAAGAATCTTTTGATTTTCTCCAAACGAAGTGCATACAGGGCTGCTGGATTTTTATGAGTACAGAAAGAAGATAGCGGTTTTCAAACGTGGGCATACATCTGGAGATACGTATGTGGGCCTCTTGCTTTGGGGCCAACAAGTATTTGCAGTGGGCTTGGCCCAAAGGTGTCTGTCCTCCAACTCCCAGCTCCTGATAGGTAGACTCTCCTTCTTCTTCCTCCTACATTTCACCCCCATTTGGCACATACCCCTAGATCCTTTTTGTGGCCCAAGCGATTATCAGCTTTCTACGCTCTTTAGAGGCTATATGCCCCCTCTCCAGCGCTGTCTCCCACTCTCAACACTGTCAGGTAAGTTATGGAACAGGATGTGGTCTCCTCTGCTTCCCCCATTCTTTGCTACCCCCAAATAAGCCCCATTTTTCCCCCAATACACTGTTAATCAAGTCAGGGAAACAAAAGAATGGCCAACATAATAAATGTGAGACCAGAACAGAGGTTTCTGAACTCGCATTACAAGTTCCGGAAATTGTTGTCCTTGATTTTGATTCCTAATTGTACAAGCCCCATCCTTGCGGGACCTTGCTTACCTTGCCGCCTCCCTACCCCATACGTACTGTAGTATAAAAATAAAACAGAAGTTCAAAAATAATAACCTCTTTTCTTCTTCTACATGCAATGTAAGGTTATAGTAGAAAAGACATTCCCCAAGCTCCACCACATACATATACTCAAATGGAAATTTAAGTCACCCATAATCCCTCTACCCACTATGGTTCACATTTTGGTGTATTTATTTTCAGGCTTTCTTCTATTCAAGAATGTTGACTTAACCCACACATATAATACCTATTTTGAAAAACTGGGATTTGTACTGTGCACATTTTTTTTATTACGGCCCTTTTTGCTTAATAAATAATGGCCATCTGGAGCCCCTGTGGGGTTCAGTCCTTTTGAGAGTATGACTCTTGATTTCGGCTCATGTCATGAGCTCAGGGTCATGAGACTGAACCCCAGGTTGGGCTCTGGGCTCAGCAGAGGGATTCTCTCCCTCTGCACTTTCCCCAACTTGCTGATGCACTCTCCCTCTCTCGTTTTCTCTCACCAAAAAAAAAAAAAAAAAAAAAAAAAAAAAAAATCTTGTTTAAAAGAAATAAATAAGTGGGGTACCTGGGTGGTTTAGTTGGTTAAACATCTGCCTTTGGCTCAGGTCAGGATGTCAGGGTCCTAAAATAGATTCCTGGGATAGAGCCCAGCCTCAGGCTCATTCCTAAGCAGGGAGTGTGCTTCTCCCTCTCCCTCTGCCCCCTTCCCCCGGCTCATGCATGCCTGCACTCTCTCTCTCATAAATAAATAAAACCTTTAAATAAACAAATAAATAAATACGCACTGACATAAATAAATAAATAATGGTCATCTGCCTGGGTAAATATAATTCTTAATCTTAACGATAGAAGTCTAAAAGTCTAAAACAGGTGTACTAATTTATAGCTTACCAACAGTGGCCCCTCTTGCTGCATCATTATTAACATTGCATATCAGCATCCTTTTTAGTTTCTGATCACTTGCTGGGCAAAGATTGTATCTGCATTTCTTTGATACTATGTTTCCACATGTTTATTGGTCAGTTATTTTTTCTTTGCAACTTACCTGTTCTTGTCCATTTTTCTTTTGGGATGGTCAGCTCCTTTTATTCTCTTGTAACAGTTCTTTGTGTACTAAATATGTTGGCTTTCAGTCTAAAACATATATTGTGTGGCTCAGTGGGTTAAAGCCTCTGCCTTCGACTCAGGTCATGATCCCCGGGTCCAGGGATCCAGCCCCGCATTGCATCGGCGGGGGCGGGGGGGGGGGGGTGTCCTCTGCTCAGCAGGGAGCCTGCTTCCTCCTCTCTCTCTGCCTGCCTCTCTGCCTACTTGTGATCTCTGTCTGTCAAATAAATAAATAAAATCTTTAAAAATAATAATAATAAAAAAAAACATATATTGTGAATTTTCCCCAAGTTACCACTTTCCCTTTTACATGCTTATGGTATTTCCAGACATTAGAAGATAGAGACTTTTCCTAATCAAATCTGCCCATCTTTCCCTTTATAGTTTCTGCTTGTGGCATGCTTTCTTCAGTCCCTCTTACATCTGCCAAAATATTTGCCAATATTTGTTCTAGTACTTTTATCCTTTTGTTTGTTTACATTTAAATGTTTAATCCATCTGAATTTAATCTGGTATATGGTGTGTGTATTAGGGTTCTCCAGAGAAATGAAACCAACAAGATATGCATATGTATGTGGGGGGGGGGTGTAAAGAGAGAGAGACACAGAGAAAGATTTATTTTAAGGAACTGGTTCATGTGATTGCTGGGCTGGCAAGTCCAAAATCTGCAGAGCAAGCTGGCACCTGCAGACCCAAGGGCAGAGTTGATGTTGCAGCTTGAGTCCTGAGGCTGCCTGTTGGCTGAATTCCCTCTTCCCCAGGGAAACTTTTTTTTTTTTTTTTCCCTCTTAAGGCTGTCCTTAAGAGAGGTCCACCCACATTATGGAGAGTAATCTGCTTTATTCGGAGTCTACTGATTTAAATGTTAATCTCATCTAAAAACTATGTTCATAAAGATACCAAACTGGTAGTTGACCAAATCTCAGGCTACTGTGGCCCAGCCATGTTGGCAAATAAAATTAACCACCACAGACAGTATGAGTCAGGAATCTATCTTTGCCCTTTTTCTGAAAGTGGGCCCCACGAAGCCCTGATTCCTTCAGGTTCTCTTCTGTATTCTGAGGGGCTAAAATAGATGTTCAACAAATTTCCTTCTCTCTGAGAGTGGCCTTCCCCTCTCTAGAGCCTGCAGATGTTTTTTCAGGCCCCTAGATCTCAAATGACAACCAAGAAGAGCAGAGGTTGTGATCCAGGGTCCTCTTGTCTCCGAAAGTGGGGAGCTTGAACCATGGCAAATAAAAGGCATGCCTCATCCTGATATCTGCGGGGATCTCTGCCCATGACACTTCCTCTGTGAGAACGGCCACAAAAACATGAAGTTTCTGCTTCGCTTCATGCTCCAGCAAGCCTTCTAACCCTTGTTTCTCAACTACAAAACTGAGTCTAAGAGCTCTAAAGCCTCCTGGCCAGGAGGACATTGTGAGTACTCGGAGACCACAGTGAGTTCTGCCTAAACATGGAACATCGTTATTATTATTATTATTATTAATAAGCACTAGCCATAAGTACTATGAGAGGTCCAGGTGAAATTTTCACAAACAGGCAAGAGTGTCATACAATAAAAATTCTAAGTTTCTAAGTGCTTCACACCTACTTTGTGATGAAATCAGAAAAGTCATTATAGATACACTATTAATAAATCCAGATGCCCCTTTAATAATCAAGTCTGAGTTTCTTTCAGACTCTGTGATCACACTGAAGATTCACACCCTGGTCTGTGTGTTCCAGATCCCCAGGGTTTCACACCCTTTGGCCTGGCAGGAATTTGGATGTGAGGCCTGTCTTAACTCTGAGCGTGAAGGATCACCAGTGAAGCATCATTTCTTGCATTTTGGAGGGTGTTAAATGCCAATTCCCATCACATGGGGACCAGAATGGACTCAGGGATGTTGGTAGCATGCCAGGATACCAGTCTTCCCGTTAGGCAACTCAGCCAACCTGCAACAAACACTGCCTGGTCTAGCTATTTAGAACTGAATAATTGGCACAGACATAAATGCCTGCTGACTTGCATTTGGTACCCCTATTTGAATTTTAATTCTTTCATTATACCAAAGAGCATCCTTTTTAAAGGCCCAGATCTTCTCATAATAATTAGACTCTTCCTGAAGTATCAGAAAAGCTGAATTATTCTACGAGCCTCTCTGCTCTGGTTGCATTTAAATAAGGTGGTACTTACTTTCCAAGTCAATTAGAAGAAAAGAGAGAAGGTGAGTGAGGCTCAACTCCCTTTTCAGAAGGGCAGGGAATAATTCTAAAAATGCTTCCTGCTGATAGCAGAGATGTACCTTCCTGGGTGCCACAGGAGGGGAACCTTGAAAATTCTGACTTTTAGTGTGGACTTCCCAGTGAATCAAGACACTGACAGCCCTGGGAGACCCTGGCAGGTTGTGGCAATGTGGTCTGCATATGCCACGATGAAGAGTTTTATTGCTGCTTCATGCATTCATAAGCCCTTATTGAGACAGCAGGTGACTAGAGGGGAAAGGATTCTGTTCAGTGTATGTTTTGTTTTTTTAATCCTTTGGAAAGCTGGCTCTAAGGAGCCAGGCTACACAAAAACATTTTATGTCATTGTGATTCTTAGCAGGCTGACACTGAGTAACAGAGAGCCAGAATAATGTGTTTTATATAGGCCATTCATTCATTCATTTGTTTTTTATTCAATAATTCTTTCACTGAATGCCTCTGTTATATACCAGGCTCTGGGAAGGATCCTGTCCCTGTCCTCAATGAGCTGAAGGTGACTATATGGGGAGTGGTTGGTGAGGGTAGAAAGGAGAGGTCAGAGGAAACAGATAAGTAAATACATCGGTAATACAGTGTGAAAATTCTGAAAACAGTGGTGGGTAGAAGCACCAAAATTCAGATGGGGAAAAATGTATTAACAAAGATTCCCCTGGGTGGCTCAGTGGGTTAAAGCTTCTGCCTTCGGCTAGGGTCATGATCCTAGGGGTCCTGGGATCAAGCCCTGCATAGGGCTCTCTGCTCCGCAGGGAGCCTTCTTCTCCCCTCTCTCTCTGCCTGCCTCTCTGCCTACTTGTGATCTCTGTCTGTCAAATTAAAAGAAAGAAAGAAAGAAAGAAAGAAAGAAAGAAAGAAAGAAAGAAAGAAAGAAAGAAAGAAAGAGAGAGAGAGAGAGAGAGAAAGAAAGAAAGAAAGAAAGAAAGAAAGAAAGAAAGAAAGAAAGGAAGGAAGGAAGGAAGGTAGGTGCCCCAGAGGGCCTGGGTGGCTCAGTGGGCTAAAGCTCTGCCTTCAGCTCAGGTCATGATCCCAGAGTCCTGGGATAGAAGGCTCTCTGCTCAGCAGGGAGCCTGCTTCCCCCTCTCTCTCTCTGCCTGCTTCTCTGCCTACTTGTGATCTCCATCTATCGAATACATAAAATATTAAAAAAAAAAAAGAAAGAAAGAAAGAAAAAAGAAAAGAAAGGTACCCAAAAAAGGGTGAGAAGGGAAGGAAAGAAGAACAGGAAGGTTTAGTTAAGTCCAGAATATGAGTAAGAGCTTATGAGGTAGATAAAGAAATAGGCAGAAGAGAAGAAAGGGCATTGAAGTCAGATACGGAAAAATGTACAAAATGAAGGGGGCATAAAATGACATTGTGTATGCAGGTGATTATAGGTTGATAGCTAAACATTGGGAGCATGGGGAAGAGAGCAGCAAAACTGGGACTAGAGAGGTAGTCAGGGGCCAGATCTACAAGGATGTGCACTACCATGGAACATATATCCCTGAAGCAATGTGTTCAATTAGCTGTACTCTGGAACTTGGTGTCACTTAGCACAAAACATGGTTACCTACATGTATCTCTTCGTTAAGGCCTGTGGCCCAAGCAGATCCCCCAAAGAGCCAAGGGTATAGCATATTCATTGTCTAACCTGGTTAATATGCTAATAAAGTATGAACAGTCACGGGCCCAGGGCCAATGCCCTACAGCAGCCACTGGGGATCGGATTCCTTATCACTATCCATCCATTAATTGGCATCCACTGGATACAGTTATGAAGTCACTGCATGATATCTGTATCCAGCCCATCTTCCCACCTCTTGCCTTCAACAATGTCACAAGAGACACGCCTTGCTGTCATCTGGATATTCTGTGCTCATTCCACATCCCTGCTCAGCCATTCTAACGGCCTTAATCAAAAAAGGAAATTAGATTACTCTGGCATGACCTGTTTTGCTGAAACACTACTGGCTTAGAGAGATTGCTGCTTAATTTGTAAGCGCTCATAAGCCATTAGTAGAATAATCTTTTACGGAATTTTGCCTAGGACTGGTGCCAAACTCACGAATTCCTAGTTGGTGGAAATGAGGAGGGAAAAGTTAATTGTATTTCCTAAAAATCAAGACATTTGCCCATCCTCAGTCCTCCACGATGATTCCTATTTTCTGAGTCCCTCAGATGATCAACAGTGGTCCTATGGTCTCACCAGCAAATCTCCCAATAGCTTGAACAGGGATTGGTTTGGTCCAGGAAACATGTTCTCTTTGAGGACAGCTCTTACACCATTTCTCCCCCCTCAGGGGCTTTAGTTCCCTCTATTAGTTTCCCCCAGTCTTTTTAGTCAGAATAGCCTTGTCCTTAGCAAAGAAGAAAGAGAAAAATGAGTTATCCATTAATCTTTCTGGTTCTTTCTTTTGCTCCATTTCTTCAACAGCTGTTATGTGTTCTTGGTGACTACAAATTTTTTTAAGCTTTGCCTGACTCAGAGCATTAACTCTCATATTCCATACATTTTGTTTCAATGTTAAACATTCTCCAACATTTAAAGTGCACAAAACAAGCACTTCCAAAGAGACAATTGATGGACCCTGAAACCAAACATTTGAACTCAGTTTGAGTCACACAAGGGATTTAGTGCCTCACGAATTCTCTCAGAGGTTATACATCATGAGGAAGTCTACAGGGGAAAGAACCTTGCAAATCAGCCTTGACAGGAGAGAGCCTTTGAACTCATCCGCTTCTGTACAATTCCACTTCAGTATGTCTCCTTTGTATTAACAGAGTATAAAGATAAATTTAGAGTTAAAAAGATAGATTAGCTCTATGAACCTCAATCTCTTAATTTGGAAAATGAAGAATTCTAGAAAGATGACTTCTAAGATCCCTTCCAATTGAAAAGTTCCACAGCCCCAGAAAACTGAAGGGAAGAAGAGAATTAAAATTCATGGAAGGTCGCTTTCGTGAATGCTGTGAAGTGTGTAGACCTGTAAAAAATATATGCTTATAAAAAATAAAAAATTAAAAAAAAATTTATGGAAGGTCTATTATAGACTGGGCACTGCACTAGACTCAACATCTGTGACCTCATTTAATACAGACAATAATCTTATGAGCTGGCCCTATTTGACAGATAAGGAAGCTGAAGTTTATAGATTTATGTAGCTTGTCTAAGAGCACATAACTATTAATAATCCTAGAAGGGTTGAGTAAGAATTGAGAATTAATCCATCCACATCATTCTCAACTGGGTTGATTTTGCTCCACAGGGAATATTTTGCAATGTCTGCAGGCATTTTTGGTAGTCACACCTAAGAGACTGAGATGCTGATAAACATCCTACAACGCATACACATTCCCTAAAACAAGGAAATATATGGCCCAAACCCAGTGTGCTGAGATTGGAAAACTTTATAGCAGACCCAAGTGATATGCAAATAACTAAATTCACTTTTTGAATTCAGAAATTATTAATTAGTCATCGCTACACACAAAGTTTTCTATTTAAAGACCCCCAGCCACAGAGAAGAACAAACACATATCTCCAGAAGAGATGTAGCTATTGTCCAAATTTGAGAATTTTGCATATTCCATATTCCATAACAGGTCCACAATTATAAAACAGAAAACACAATTTTTGAAGGCTTTCCTCCCAAGTCTTTGCATAAAATCCTGGAAAATACACCATTCTTATCCTATGGCTTCATATATCCACTAATCTACCACTCATACACCGTGAGTGTGGGAATCCCACCTTGGAAAGCATGGCTTTGGGTGGTAAGAGGGAATAACTACCTACTGACAAAACTATCCACCTCCTAAAGGTCTCTGAGAGCAAATATGATAGCTCTGAATATAAAAGAGAGAAGAGATAAATGAATGGGATATGAGGAAAGACCTCAAAATCATCTACTTTAGCCATTTCATTATAGAGATATAGAAGCCCAAATCTAGAAAGATCAAATCACTTGCCAGAACAAACAGCAAGTAATGGGCAGACTCAAAGATCACACAGCACTTCACACTAATGAAAAAATTACTTTTTGAGCAAAGAAACAAATGACCCCAGACCAGAAGCCTGGTGTCCATTATGGCAGACCCTGTCCATTTCTATCCAAAAGCCACTGCCACACACCCTTTCCTTGATACAAAACTCACATTTTTGTTCAGGTATTTAGCAGAAAGCAAAGTACTCAGAAAAGGTAGGATTCACCCTCCTCCAGGTGACAAATCATTTAAGTCAGTCATGGTAATCTCATTCCTATTTGTTGTTGATAGGTTTAGGGGAAAACCCATTACACAGCTATAACCATTGAGACTTTTAAAAGCCAGTAAGTTTATGGAAAGGAGACTCCGTTTTGCAGTCATACCCAACTTCCTACTCTGGAAGCAGTCTTGAAAGGACAAGATGCCTGCAAGTATCTAGTGCAGCCATTTTGTCAACCTGAGGCCAAAAATCCAATACTCTGTAGCTGTAGAATAAAGATACAAAATCCTAGGTCTATGATAATATGGAGATACTCAAGCAGACTGGGAACACTTTACTTCCTGTCTTCTTGTTAAATGACTTAACAAATACGTGTAAGATGTAAGGCACTGCTTCTTGAGGTTTCTACTGTTTGCAGCCAAACACATCCTAACCAGCACAGCCCAGTACCTGGTTCCTTGTACCTGCCACCTGATAATGTAGTGATTTCAAGGGTGTCTTCTTGTTCCACTTAATCTTTCAAATTTCAAATCCACCTATATTCCCACTTCCCCTAGCCCAAGTTAATCATTCTCCACTCCTTTACTCATTGAAGGCAGACTCAGGCATGGGATACAGTTTGGACTGGGCGGACTATACGGCTATATAATGAGCTTCTCCAACAGCAAGATAGTTTAGGATAGTTATGGAGATGGTCAAATTTGGAGTCAGACTGGCAGGGTTCAAAGAGCTGTTCTAACCCTCACTGGCTGTATGACCTTGGCATACTTTAGCTTTCATTTCCTCACTAGTAAAACCAATCATTTGTAAATGAAGTATTTGTGTAAAGCACCTAGAAGGATGCTTGGCACAAAATAAAGGCTTACTATGTATTTGTAGAACAATTTTGCTGCCATTGCATAACCTTTATTTTGAGGTAATTAGTTACTTATTTTAAATAGAAGAAGGAGCTTTCTGTTGCTTACAGTCAAGCTATAACAGAGAAGTGGTATATCATTTAGGGATTTTAGTTGCAAACAGAATCATTTGAGCTAGTTTAAGCCAAAAAGAGAGTTATTAAAGGCTATTAGGAAACTCACAGAATTCCTGGGGGGTGCTAAATGTTATATCTACAGGAATAACCCCCAAATCACAGTGTAGAGCTGCCCCCAGGAGACATAACTGCAGCACCACTGGGCAGAGAGCCCAAGCCTATCTCAGCAACATAGGCAGAGAGATGCCGAGTCTGCAGATCACTGGCAACATTCCTCCCTCTAACTCATGCAGAAACTGCATGTACCTGTGACCATCATCATTCAAGTGGATTCTATGGCACCTCTTCTCTGTGTCACTTAGGCTCCAAAAAAAAATTCTTTTCTTTTTAAAGATTTTATTTATTTATGTGACACAGAGCAGGAGCACATAAGCAGGGGGAGCGGCAGAGGGAGAGGGAGAAGCAGGTTCCCAGCTAAGCAGGGAGCCCAATGTGGGGCTCTATCCCAGGACCCTGGGATCATAACCTGATTGGGAGGCAACTGAGCCACCCAGATGCCTCTCCAAAAAAAATTCTTATCTGATTAGTGGAGTTGGATTCCTGTGTCTATTTACTGGCTGTAAGGGATGCTGGCAAGTTTCTGGCTTTCTCTTGGGTTGGCATGGTGGGGAATTCTTCAAACCAGGAAAGTATTTAATTTAAGGACAGCTAGATTTCTAAAGAATAAAACTTGTTTAAACATCATCCTGATGTTATCAAGAAGTAAAGGAAAGGGAGATACAATTTGGGAGGTCCACCATTTACTCAGTTACCCAAGCAAGAAACCTTATTCCCCGCTGGTGTCCTCTGACCTCTCATGTTAAGTCCTCCCACTTTTACTCTTGAACTCTCTAGTGTCTGATCCTTCTCCCCAGCCCCTCTGTTGTGGTCTAGGTGCTGGACTGTTGAAATAGCCCACCTCACTGGTATCCTCACCTCTAGTCTGATTTCTTACACTGCTCCAAGAATGATTTTTGTGCAACGTTAAGTCAGATCATGTCACACTGCTACTCATTTCTCACAGGATAGTATGCAAAATCCTTCATTACCAGACTGTGCCCATTTGTCTAGCTTCATCTCCTACCATATACATTCTACTGTAGAGGTCACTTACCCCAGCCACAGGGAACTTAGCAGAATCCATTATGTTTTTTGTTCAGATTGCTTTCTTTCTGTTTCCTTTGCCTGGAGTTCAATAACTAATTGAACTAAGTTCTAATAACTGGGTTAAGTGTCATTTCCTCTGTTCTCAGAGAATTTGGGACTCCTTTCTCTATGTATTCACATTTTGCATATAAGTCCTCTGTAACAGATCTCGAGGAGTGCCTCTGGCTTGATTCCGTGGATGTTCCTTCTCTAGGTCATGAGCATCTTTGGGGCATGGGTCTTATTTCAGCACCCACTGAGCTCCCACTGTCTGGAGGAATGGATGACGGCTGTAGTGTATAACCACATGGGGAGCAACCTGGATTCAATCTGACCTCTCTTCATAGAGTATTCTAGGTTTTTGAGGGAGGTAGGGAGGGATGAGTTTAATTGTAATAAGTGACTTAAATTAGTTAGGTTTGATGTTATCTGAATTAAACAATCCATTAAAGATAGAGGCCTGGTAGATCAATAGAGCACAAAAAGGATCCCTTTCAGAATATCCCAGTTTGAAGACAGAGGCTTTAGAAATTTGACTTTTCAACCTACTCTTTTTATGCAAACACAAAATCAATTAACTTAACATTTTAGAAAAACTATTGTGCTGAGTGACATTTTTAATACTTCATTGTGTCAGCAGCTGGACACATGCCCACTACCAGGAAGCAACCTACCTAAGCAGTTCTGTAAAGTGCTTTGCGTTTGAGAGGGCAAACTTCGCCTAGTGTGCAGGGTTAGGAAGATTAGAATTAAGACTGTGTTCGCCTTAATGCTTAGGACCCACATTAGTGATTTTTGCTTATTGTGTTCACAGATGTACCCTCAAGTGCCTAGAGTAGTGCTTGGTGCATGGTAGGCTCTCAGTAAATATTTACTGAATGAGTGAATGAATTAGGGGCTAGTCAAGATCGAGACTTTCTCTAAATCCATTAAACTTAACACGACTTCACAATCCACTGAAACTCAGGTATAGAATTTCCACGTTGAGGAGGAATTAAAGTAGACTGATTGGGATTGGTATAGTAGTTCTACTAGTCAGAGAAGGCTTCTCTAAGGAGGGTCCATCCGAGCACAGACCTGAATGATGGGAGGGAGGCACAAGTGTCTGGAAGAAGGGTGTCTGGCTTCCCCCCACCACCCTGCCCCACCTGCTGCCCCAGCAGCTAAATTAAGACATAAAAGTGCATCTTATTCTTACTTCCACAGCTTCCCTGGGAGATTTGCTTTAATGTCTAATATAATTCAGATACCAGGGGGAAGTTGATGCTCCTCCAATAAGTTGGTCTCAAAGTCCCCACTCAAGTCCCTGCAACAGTTCAAAGGCCTCCCTGGGGAGCCAGAGGCTTCCAATATTCCAAGGGTCTCTCCTGAATCTTGTTTTCACACCTGTGATCTCTAAGTGGCCCCAAGTGTTCAACAAAGTCCCTTCTATAATGCCACCCTCCTCAGAGGCACACACAAACCTACTCACAGTAATTCATGAATATTAATAGACTTTACTAAAGATTGAGAGGTTGGGGGGAAGAGGTTGGAGAGGTTTGCCTCACTTAAAAATGAACAAACAAACCTGACATTAAATATGTGGCCTCTTGTTGCCGGAGGGGAAGTCGGTGGGCAGAGGAAGTAACTGGGTGATGGCCATTAAGGAGGGCATGTGATGTAATGAGCACTGGGTGTTATGTAAGACTGATGAATCACTGATCTCTACCTCCAAAACCAATAATACATTATATGTTGATTAACTGAGTTTAAATTTAAAAATATATATACAAATAAATAAAGAAATAATATGTAGCGGGACGACTGGGGGGCTCACTTGGTTAAGCGGCTGCCTTTGGCTCAGGTCATGATCCCAGTGTCCTTCAGTTCCACATCCAGCTCCATGCTCAGCAGGAAGTCTGCTTCTCCCTCTGCCTCTGCCTGCCACTCTGTCTGCCTGTCCTTACTTTCTCTGACAAATTAAAAAAAGAAAGAAAAAAAAAAAGAAAAAGAAATAATATGTGGCTTCTCTATTTCGAATGCCTTTTGGGGACCCACCAGAGAGGACTCTGTCCATGACTGTCACCCCACAGAATCCTTTACATCATCTCCCCAGTTCCTCTCAGTCCCTCCCCGACAACCCACTTCTTTCTCTGTTCCTCATCTCTTCAACCCTCCCATCTCTTTGCTCTTAGAATCAAAAGAACAAATTCTTCCCCTTGTCTCATGCAAAACAGTTCAGCCAGCAGCCTTTAAGTCTTAGTTCCTGCTCTCTGACATTCCACCCAGGCATATTCTCAAGACATTTGCACACAGGAGGAGCCCTCATGTCCATCTTGGAGGCGGTGCTGAGAGCGAGGTCTGCAGAGGAGGTGATGCTGAAGTGGGAAGAGTGAAGGGGGCAAGAAGAGAAACAGCACAACCCATGGCACTTGGCAAACTTAGCATTTGATAGTGTACAACATGTATGTGGGGAGGTGAAGCTGGAGAGGGTGGCAAGGGCCAACCTAAGAAGTTCAATGCCTTGGCTAAAGGTTTTAGTTGCATTCAGAAAGCAATATGGAGCCAGTGAAGGATTCTTAAGGTTAACACAAATAGATTTCCACTTTTTTTTTTTCCTTTCTAAACATCACTGCAGGGACCCCACTGAGGATGGATACTGGAGGAGGGGGGAGAGCCTGGAGCCAGTGTCTGGGGACTGGGGAAGGAAGACACAGTGCCAGAGTGCCAGCTGTGGAGACAGAGAACAAGGGAATATTAGAGAGTTACCTAAGAAGTAACCGACCAGCCAGTGAGGGGAGGGGCTGCAAGGATCACAGTGAGTACTCAAGGTTCAGGAATGTAGCAGGTTTCCAGCTGGGCAGCTGACAGATGGAGGGGCCATCCCCCGGGAGGCAGGGCTCAGAAAGAACCACAATCAGGTTTGGGGCAGCTGATGGCCCGATAACATCTCGCCCTCCCATGATGTCCTCCACATCAAGTGTCGACTTACTGTGCTCCCAGTTGCAGGACATGTGCTCCTTGCCCATCCCTGCCAGCTGCAGGGGGAACCACCATCCCCTCTCCCCACAGCCCTCCAGCTCAGCCTTGCCCTCTCCTCACAGCCTTCTCTCAGCAGCAGTTGCTGAGCAGTTGCTCTGAGCACTTCCTCCCCTGGCTGGTAGCCGGTGGCCTCCCCTCAGAGACAGAAGGCTGGAGCAGCTGAGTTTTGGTAAGAAAGCACAGAGGGTCTGTTGAGAAAGTTTCAGCTGCTTAATGACCATACGACCCCAAGCAATTCATTTGCCCTCCAAACTCTTAGGTTCTCTATCTACAACTTGATAATGGGAGAGAATAGTTACTTCAGACCTGTGTTTCAAAGATTTCAAACAGTGCACTTGAAGTGATTCCGTAAAAAGTAAAATCCTGTAGGGGAGTGAGGGAAAATATTATTGGTGGCTATATGAACTGAGATTCTCCCCCTGCAGCCAACTCCACTCAAGGAAAATCTGGGGAGCATGGAGGTTTCTGTGGAAGTTGCAACTATCTGCATTGACTCAGGGTCCTTCTGTAGTGAAAACAGGCCTGAGAGTAGTGTGGACCATTAGCATGATAATGTCAAGACTAATACTTCACAACACCGTAGGGTCAAAGTCACTTTAACTGGAGGAATTTCATGTTATACTGAACTGTATGCTCTTCCTAAGAAAAATATTCTTGTACAGACATTTGCCTTAAGATTAATCAGAAGAAAAGTGGGCTTAGTCATCACTGACAGGGAGCAACCAAACTGAAGTCCTGTTCCCACCCTCCCCTCCCCTGACAAGACAGGAAGCCTGTCTTGTCACCCATGCATGCTACCCCCTTCAGCATTTGCAGGAGCCTGGGCAGAGATGTCTGGTTGCCTCCAGAGGCAGCTTGCAGTGCATAGTCTGCAAAACAAGAGGGACAAGGTACTGTAACTCTGCAATGTAGGGAAGAACACAGTGTCTGGAGGAAGGAGTCACGGGAGGTCCTACGGGTATTGGGCGGGAGGGGGTGGCAAGTGAAGGTTGGGAGAATGTTGGGGGAACAAGGGAGCACCAGGTAGACCTCCTTCAAATATCTAAACAGAAAAATTTGTCCCCAACCCTGATTCCATTCAAGGGATGGCTTAGCCAAAGTCCCACACTTCTGTCACCCATCCTGATGCTCTTTGCAAGAATTTATACGTCCTTTAGTAAGGAAATAGCTCAAACCTCCAGCAGAACTCAATGCAGATTTTGTTTTAGAAAGCTAGGCCTCACCTGTACGTAATCTCCTGGCAGAAGCTTCCCTGCTGCCCTTGGGGATCTCAAGGCAGAAAAGATTAAGGAGCAGCAAATGCCAGCTCCAGCCAGGAGATGCTGAGCCAGTCTCCTTGTACCCCTACCTCCTTGCCCCTAGGCAGCAAGGCTCTCACCCAGTCTACCCAGGATAGTCCAACACACTGGTGAAAGCTGCTCCCTCTAAGGATAAAGCAGCTCAGAAAAAGAGTCCACATGAGCACCGTGTGCAAGAGGGAGCACGAAGTCAAGGCCACAATCTTCTGTGTACAGAACCTTCCTGACACACCAGACCAGCTGTGTACACATTTGCTAAACAGGAGAGCCAACCTGGCACGTTTGCCCCTTTCCAGACTGGGTTGACTCTGGATCCCTTTCTCCTAAAGCTCATTCCCCTCCCACACACCACACACTACACGAACACCACACACACACACCATACATTCAAACACACATTTGTATGTACAGCTCCCACGGCCACCTCCACCCACAACACCAAGTTCCAGCCCAATAACTGGAAATGGTCTTCCCTAAGGAAACATACCTTCCCCAACACCATCCCTGGCTCTGGCCCTGTGCTGGCTCAGGGAAGGGGAGGCGCTGAGCTGCCTTGCCCAGAGCAGTTCTCAGTGCAGTAAGAAGACAGTCTTAGAGGCATGTGACAGTGACCTGTTCTCAAAAAGCATCTCAGTTTTAGAGTTCTGGAACTCCTCCACAAAGACCCTCCCTCCTGGGAAGCAGGCATCTGGGAAGAAGGAATGTTCCCAGGTAGCAAAGGAGATACATGGGGAGTACTAGGAGAAGGAGTAGAGAATATCTCTAACACCGGATTATCTCCATTCGACTAGGGGCCTCAAGCTGCCCTCCCCCAGCCCAGCTGCCTGCCATCCTAGGGGCCAGTGAGGACTCAGGCACTGAAGACAGTCAGTGTGGCTGGAGGGAACCCACAGGGTGACCGCTAGTAACCCAGCTGCACGTGCTGGTGGCCAGCTGCCAGTCGGCTTCCTCCAAGAGGCTTCCAGCTGGTAGCAGCTCTGAAATCAGACAAGCAGGGGCCTACGCTGTCCCAAGAGGATGTAAGTCTGGGGCCTACATACCAAACTGGCTTTTAACACTCCACCTTTATAAGAACTAAGTCCAAGCAGCACTTCCTGAAGGCCTCGAGGTCTCAGGCCAGCTGGTGTGTCTAGACTAGAAAAAAACAACACAGAAAGCTTACCCACCCCTGGCTGAAGCAGGCAGAACAACAGTTCACAAAGCAGTTTCTATTCCATCATGTCATTTCATCATTACACCTGCCTAACGACAACCTAGTGCCAACTCTGACACTAGGCACACCGCTCAGCTGCTCTCTGCCTCAGTGGCCGTCTTTGCAACATGAGGAGAATAAAAACAACTATGTCACTTTCTAGCTCTACATCCTTGGCCGTGTACTCAACTTGATTGTGCTTCAATTATTCTCATTTGTCAATTGGGGTCTAAAACAGAACCAATCTCACGGGATAGTTGGGGAAATTAAGTTAGCTCAGTTAAAATATCAAATACATTAAAACAATGGCTGACTGCATAGAAAGGGTTCAGTAAATGCTAGCAACTGTTACTATTTTTGTTATTATTAGTCATAAGACTGTTATGAGGATTAATAAATAACAAACAGCAGGGTTTGTTGCATACTGACCATATGTTTCTGGCACTGGGCTCAATCTTCCATAGGAATTGCCTCACGGATAATGTTGCGAGTACTAACACAGGGAGAGCCCTCAGGATAGGCAGCCACTATCATAATCCATCCTCTCCCCATTCTACAGAGGAGGAAACTGCTCAGAGGTTGAATGACTTGCCCTGAGCTACAAAGCAAATAGGTAGGATCACTTTGACTTAAATTCAGGTCTTCTGGGAAATAGATCTCCATGATCCTATAACCCTCACCTCCTCCTCGTACCTGGTCCTCAACATGTGCTTGTAGCTACAACTGGCTTCCCTCCAGGAAAGCTGCCAGAGGACGACACATTGGCCACTCTGTTGGAAGGCGCCTCGGCTGCTCTGCACACAGTTGCTATCCGTGCCTCCACCTCCCTTCATGGCTTTTCCCCTTCAAGAGCCAAGAGGCAGGCACACATCCATGCAGAGAGTGAGATGGGCTTGTGAACACTCCCAGGGAGCAGACCTAACCCCAACTCCAGCTCTCGCTGTATACCCAAATGTCCCTCTGCTGAGATTCTACGGTAGAGCCCACCAGAAAAGAGCTCTGAGCCTCCCTAAATCAAGCAAAACCAGTCCACAATGAGCAGCAGCCCGAGAAGGGATGACAGGAGTTTCTCTGCATATTACATCTCAAAGGCAATGTTTCACTAAAGATATGGCTTTTGGACTTGGGCAAATCACTTCCGCTCTTTAGGCCACAGTCTCTTGGTCTGTAATACTGAAGGACTAGGATGCATCCAGCAGGGTCCTTAAGAGAGTAAGTGTCAGAGCACAGGGCGTGACACCCAGTACAACAAGCAGGAAGGAAGTTAGCACACAGTTTGCACTGCACAAAGGCTCACTGAAAAGCTGAAATCTGATAGCCCAGCACACCAGGGCAGTACATAGTAAAGGGAGCACAAACATCAGGGGCTAGAGGATATGGGGATGTATGACCTCAACCTCTACTGAAGAATAAAAGCATGAGCCCAATGCAGGTGTTGCCGACCTAGAAAACACTTTCTGAGAATTTA
The DNA here is from genome assembly GCF_964662115.1 of Mustela nivalis. Classification (NCBI taxonomy): domain Eukaryota; kingdom Metazoa; phylum Chordata; class Mammalia; order Carnivora; family Mustelidae; genus Mustela; species Mustela nivalis. Next base: position 67,203,497 of record NC_139032.1, read on the forward strand.
TAAAACCCTACTTACCACAAAAGGCAGAGACACTATGTGGCAGACAACACAAGATGGCAGCCATAAGGAGATGTGAGCAAGGGAGCCATCTTTACATTTGATACCCAAGTATTCATGGCATGAGCTGGTCTTTGTCCAGGAACAGGCACACACTGAGAAGAACCCAGAAGGGCCGCGGCAGGCTGGCACTGTGGCACTCTGCACACAAGAGGCAGTTGTTAAGTTTTCAGAACTTTTGCAAACTGGTATTAAACACTATTAAAAACTGTATAAACTGGGGCACCTGGCTGCTCAGGCAGAAGAGCATGTAACTCTTGATCTTGGGGTCCCAAGTTTGAGCTCCACATTGGGTGTAGAGAACACTAAAACAAAGCAAAAAACAATTATATATAAACTTAGAGTTATATAAATTATATTAAAAACAATGATAATAAACCCTCAAAACTCACCACTTTCTAACGGTTTTACTATCTGTTACTACCATCTATATTCTTGAGGTTATTTACATCAAAGATATCTGTATGAAGAAAATATTATATCATACTGCGTTATTGCATATCTCTTCCCAAGCCCACCTTCAGTGATATCACATTTTAATTTGAAATCATCCACAGAGTCTTTAGACCACAGAAATGGTGCAAACTTCCAAATCACAATCCTCTCTCTGCCTTAGAGAGCCAACTGCTAGACATTTTTCAGCACACCACTGACAAACAGCCTCCCCACTGTTCCAATGCCTCCAAGGGAAAGGGACTTTGTGAGACTCTGAGTCGTACTGTGTTTAATGCTTAGGTTGTATTTTCTCTGTTAATTAAATCTCTTTCCACATCTTTGCATTAAGAGCACTTACAAGGCATTTCATGAAGCTAATAGTCCCATGAGGACTTATGAGGAAAGGGCACATTTCCACGATGAATTATATGATATGGGGGTGCTTCATGAAGTGTACTATTAAAATGAAGTTACATAGGAAGACACGAAAAAAAGAAGATAAACTTAGAGCCTTTTCTTGTCCTTCTTTAATACTCTTGCAAGTGTTCAATAAGCAGTTATTCTATGATGACCGGAGTTGAGGCATTAGGCTTGGGAAGAAGGGAAAAGAAGGAAGACACATAGTCCTATTCTCAGGAAATTTGCAGCACGCTGAGGGAAGCATGCTCTCTCACCATCAGACTGAGGCCTATGCTGATGTCCCTATTTTAAAGATTATTTATGTACTTATTTATTTGGCAGAGAGAGAGAGAGATCACAAGCAGGCAGAGTGGCAGGCAGAGAGAAAGGGGGAAGCAGGCTCTCTGATGAGCAGAGAGCCCGATTCAGGGCTTGATCTTGACCCTGAGATCATGACCTGAGCTCAAGGCAGAGGTTTAACCCACTGAGCCACCCAGGCACCCCGATCTCTCTATATTAAATCATAGCCTCCACCCTGCACCAACACATCTAATCTCCCTCACTTCCATAACACTTGTCGCTTTCTAGCATACTATATAATTTATCTCTCATGATTGAATTTACTATCTTTCTTCCCCCTCTAGAATGTAAGCTCACAAGAGCAAGGACTTTGGTTTGGTTTGTTCTAGTGTCTCACACATGGTAGGCCATCAAGAAATTTTTTTTATGTTTATACCTAATTACAGGAAACCCAACTAAGTTAAATTCTGACTTCTATCTTTTTTGGTGCGAATTTGGCAGAGATAAAGAGTACAAGCAGGAGCTGGAGGCAGAAGGAGTTGGAGAGAGAGATCTTAAGCAGGCTCCACACTCAGTGGGGAGCCCAACTTGGGGGCTCCATCTTACAACTCCGGGATCATGACGTGAGCAGAAATCAAGAGTCCAACTCCTCCCTCCTGCCACACCAGCATGAGCGCCTGACCCCAGGGTAGCCAGAGGCTTATCATATGGCCCAGGAAAGAGACCTGCCCAGATAAGGAAGACTGGACCAACCCACTCTACTCCCAAGAATTTAAATTGGTAAATATAGAATATAGAATATATATAATAATATATTTAATAATATAATTCTATAATTCTTTTATTTTCATTTATTTATTATATTTTATAATAAATATAGAATATAGAATCAGGGAGTATACAGAAGCTTAAAGGTCACGAGTTTGAGAGAAACTAGAGAGGCCATGCATGATAAGCCATAAATGAACCAAGTCAGAAATCAGATATGAGGTAGAGAAAGACACAGAAGGTAGAGAATTTAGTTTGTAGAAGAAACACAGGTAGACAAAGAGAAGAAGACCTAAGAGGCAATGTGTGTGCCATTTCCTGGGGAGCACTTTAAGGACAACTAATGTTTATTTAGCTCCCACTGCCTACCAGGCACTATGCTACACTAAGTGTATTTCACTTTATCTTTGCTACAACCCTGTAAGGTGGGTATCATGCCCACTTTCCAGAAAGTGATTTTTATGTGTTTCTTCTTTTCCACTGAGAACTCTGAAATTCCGCTGTTATTCTCCTGTTGGAGTTCCAGTTTTGATCCCAAGATCCAGTATGAAATAGAAAATATGGGGAACTCCTCAATAATATCCCTCCCTCTTTTAGTCTCTGGGAGCCAAATTTGGCCGAATGAACCCAAGCACAACTGAGAATTTCCCCCTGGAGAGTACAGGGACCTACCTCCCAGGACCCACTTGAAGTCTAGGCCTGGGGGTGGGCGGTGATCTGATGCCATGACTCCAAGACATACAGACAAGGTGACTCAATCCAATGGAATGTAATTCTCTATGAGCTATCACTCTACTCTGCATCAGATGAATAACTCTTTGACATTAAAATGCCTATGACTCTTCCTTATGCCTTGCATGCCCACAGACCGCCAATATAGGCCAGGATGGAAGTTTGAGAAAAAAAATTAAATGAACTAGCCACATGACACTGACTATCCACAAAAGACAAGAAATCACACCCTTCCATATTCTTCCAAAGTGGGAAGAACTGGATATGGCTGAGTAATTCTACTACAGCCAGTATCACAGTATGTGGCATTACTGTGTGATGACTTTCTTACTTCAAAATTTATGTCAATCTGACAGACTAAGTTTACATTAAGCTGGGGGAAGGCTCTGTAACTTGTACAGCTGCTCGTCAGAGAACTGCATTCCCACTTCTTTCATACCCTTAATGCCATTCCCAATGAACCAGATCAGTTCACCAGCTTGGACTTATTGTGTCCATGGCCCTTCTTCTTAGTCAGTATTGCCCTACTGTCCTGCCTGATTTTCTAAGCTCCACCTGCAAGTTTGGGCCCTGCCCTGAGAAGAATCTGTAGGACTGGAGGCATTACATCTTGTCCTCCTTTTGTCAGTTCTCTTTAAGACCAGTCAATCCATGTTTTTAGCAGTGAAGTTATCTTGGACCCTCAACTTCTAAGGGGCCAAGGGAACAAACAACCCACAGTCATAATAAATCTACTGCTGAAGATATAAGCTGTCCTAAAGAAGTGACTGGGTATGCAGAGAAAGATTGTGTACAAAGATGCTTATTGAAGCCCTGTTTATAATAGCAAAACATTGGGAATAACCTAAAAGTCCAGCAAAGGAGAATGTTTATAAATCATCTACTGATGGATATACTGGTTCTGCCTGCCAAGTTCATCAGACTAAAAAGAAAAGGCAAGCTCAGATTACTCACTGTGGTGGATTAAACTGGGAGTTTGCTTATCACTGTGGGCCTCCGTGTGACCTGTTCTCATTTTGTTTGCCTTGCAATTATACTTTCCCCAGCAGATTTTTATCGGCTTATCTTGGGGTCATTCTATAGTGAACATTTCTACTGGGAAGCCTATATATGGATGGACAACCTTTGCCAGTTTCTTGGTCTCCAATCCAACCAGCTGTGTTTAGGGGAACACCTAGTGCTCCTCCCAAGAAGGTTGCTCTGATCTCAAATGAATCTCCCTTCAGTCTGTCTAACTCAATGGAATATTATGCAGTTTTTAAAAATGGTATTTACCAAAGGTTTTTAAATACCTGGGGAAATATGTAAAAAATATTACAAAGTTTAAAAATTTATAAAAATTTAATCTATAGTCTAATACGTGCTACAACATGGATGAATCTTAAAGCCAATATGCCAAGTGAAATAAGCCAGTCACAAAAGGACAAATAATGTATTATTCCACTCATATGAGATAGCTAGAACAATCAAAGTCATAAAGACAAAAAGGAGAATGGTATTTGCGAGGGGCTATGGGGGGCAGGTAATGAGGAGTTATTATTTAACGAGTCTAAGGTTTCAATTTTGCAAAATGAAAAAAGTTCTGTAGATGAGTATTTGTGATGGTTGCACAACAATGTGAATGCACTTAGTACCACTGAACCATATGGTTAGAAATGGTTAAATGGTAAATTTGTCATACCTACTTTACCAGATTTTTAAAAATTGAATCTACAGTATTATCTTGTGTGTGTGTGTGTGTCTGTCTGTCTGTCTGTCTGTGTAGGTCCAGTGAACCATCTTTGATAATGGAGAAAAGATGCTAGTTTCTTCCCAAATGTTCTTCCTTTAGCTAGCATAGGGGTTGAGAAACTGTGGCCCTGCAGCCAAATCTAGCCTCCCATCCATTTTTCTAAAAAAAACTTTTACTTGGGGCGCCTGGGTGGCTCAGTGGGTTGGGCCGCTGCCTTCAGCTCAGGTCATGATCTCGGGGTCCCGGGATCGAGTCCCACATCAGGCTCTCTGCTCAGCAGGGAGCCTGCTTCCTCCTCTTTCTCTCTCTCTGCCTGCCTCTCTGCCTACTTGTGATCTCTGTCTGTCAAATAAATAAATAAAATCTTTAAAAAAAAAAAACTTTTACTGGAACACAGTCATGCCCATCATTCACATACTATCTATGTATGCCACTTTTGTGCTACAAAGCAGTTGAGTGTTAAGACAGTGTTGTTTAGAAAGCCCAAGATATCTACTATCTGGTCCTTTACAGATAAAGTTTGCCAACTCCTCTTACAGTGCGTTTAGAGCCCACATGGAGGCCAGAAGAATGATCAAACCTTTAGAAGGTTTCCAAGTCTTATATTTCAAACCAAACAGAATCCACAAGCCTCGAGATTCCAGAGTTGGCATCAATTGTTCTTCAACTTCTCAACAGGCTTACAACCTTCATTCTAGACTCTCAGGACACCTGACGTTACCCTGGACTCTATAGATGAAGGAGGCAAAAAGAAAAGAGGGTCGTGTGGTGGATCTGATTTATTCTCTTCCTGGAGTTGCATTGCCCAACACGTTCTTCAGTTACCCGAAACTTGGACTATAGTAAGAAGAGGGGAAAAGGACATCATGTTACACTTGCAAACATAGATCGAGTTTAGAAATCTGGAAGGGTGATTACCAACAAATTTACTGTGTTATCTTTCAATTATGGGATTTAGATAATTTAAAAATTCTTCCTTATAAATTTTTATATTTTAGGATTTATTACAGTGAGCAAGTATTGCTTTTATAATCAGAAAAAATAAGTTATTTTCATAATTTAAAAATTATTAAAAGAAATAAACAGAAGCATGGCAGGTTGAAACCCAGGGAGAATCATCACATGGGAGATGTTTCAGCAGGGTCAAAAATCTGGGTAACAATTAGCCAATCTCAGTTTGTTTTCAGAAAGAGCTGAAATCTGGCAAGCTCATATTTTCATGGCATGTTAGCCACATGGCTCAGAAATTTCATTTGTCCTGGCACTCTCTGGTCCTCTGAGAACTCCTGTGCCTTGCAGGCCTTTATTTATAAGCAGCCTCTAAGGAGCCATATCTTTTCCCTCTGTGTGGCTACAGGTTCTCTTTTCAAAGACCGCAGACATTGGTTCTGCAGAGCTGAAAACATCTAGACAAACCTGGGTTGAACATAGGTTCTGCTGCTTAGCTGAACTTAGACCAATTACTAAACCTAATATCTATAAAAGGGACGTAATCCTCCTTTTGAAAAAGAAGAAATCGTCCACTCTTCTGCCTACTTACCTCCCTCTTCTCCCTGGAGGACCAAACACTAATCTGAATTGTGAACAGTGACTAGATGGGTTCAAAGCTCATTGAGACTGGTGGCTCTCTTTTTCTGCTCTTCTTTTCCTGACTTAAGAGTTATCAGAGGAGCAAGACCTTCTCTGGAAGGCCTTCTATGGAAGGAGGCACAGCCATCTTGCACTCATTCCTTTGGTTCCTGTGAAGTAGCTGGTTACAGAAGGTAACATTCTACAATTTGGATTTAAATCTAGGGAGAGGAAAAAAGACTTCAAAGACGTTGCCTTTCCTACAGCACAGAGGTTTGCACTGGGTTTTTGACACAAGGTTAGAGGTTTTATTCATATTATAAAATCAAGACATGTTTCTTACATAATTTGAGAGACTGTTATCTTAATCCATTAAACTCCACCACCACTCTTTCCAATACCTTCCTCAGAGAGAACTAAATGAAACCAAATGGGATAAAGAAGCTCATAAAAAGGGGCACCTGGGTGGCTCAGTGGGTGAAAGCCTCTGCCCTCGGCTCAGGTCATGGTCCCAGGGTCCTGGGATGGAGTCCCACATCGGGCTCTCTGCTCAGCGGGGAGCCTGCTTCCTCCTCTCTCTCTGCCTGCCTCTCTGCCTACTTGTGATATCTGTCTGTCAAATAAATAAATAAAAATAAATTAAAAAAAAAGAAGCTCATAAAAAGCCAGGTACATTGCAAAAGCTTAGTATCAAGCTTATTCACCATTTAATTCCCAATGCCAAGCACAATGCCCAGTATAGAGTAGCTACTCATCTAATATTTGACAATTTGGAGAATGAATAAATGGAAAAAATAATGATTCTACTCTGAGATCAGACCTAAGCCAAAACCAAGAGTCGGACACCGAACCAACTACAGCACCCTGGTGCTCCTGACCAATATTTTTTTTCTTTTTTTTTTTTTATTAATTTATTTATTTTCAGCATAACAGTATTCATTATTTTTTCACCACACCCAGTGCTCCATGCAATCCGTTCCCTCTCTAATACCCACCACCTGGTACCCCAACCTCCCACACCCCCGCCACTTCAAACCCCTCAGATTGTTTTTCAGAGTCCATAGTCTGTCATGATTCACCTCCCCTTCCAATTTACCCCAGCTCCCTTCTCCTCTCTAACACCCCTTGACCTCCATGCTATTTGTTATGCTCCACAAATAAGTGAAGCCATATGATAATTGACTCTCTCTGCTTGACTTATTTCACTCAGCATAATCTCTTCCAGATTGTTCATGTTTCTATAAAAGTTGGGTATTCATCCTTTCTGATGGAGACATAATACTCCATAGTGTATATTTTTAAAGGATCACTCTAGCTGGTGTGTTAGAAACGGACTTTAGGGGGCGCCTGGGTGGCTCAGTGGGTTAAAGCCTCTGCCTTCAGCTTGATCATGATCCCAGAGTCCTGGAATCAAACCCCACACCAGGCTTTCTGCTCAGCAGGGGGCCTGCTTCCCTTCCTCTCTCTCCCTGTCTCTCTGCCTGCTTGTGATCTCTGTCTGTCAAATAAATAACAAAATAAAAAACTTTAAAAAAGGAAAGAAAGAAAGAAATGCACTTTAGAGGAGATACTGGCTGTCAGTGATAGTCACAGTGAAGGTAGATGTTTGCATTCTGGATATATCTTGAGTCAACTGGATTTACTGATGGATTGGATATAAATTATTAGAGAATGAGAGAATCAGGATAACTCTATGTTTGGCCTGAGCAACTGGAAATACTGAATTGCTGTTACCTGGGATAGGAAATAGTACAGGAGGAACAGGTTTAGAGAATCTTGGTTTCAGCTCAGGTCTGATCTCAGGGTTGTAATATGGAGCCCAGTGTGAGGCTCCGGGTTTGATACGGAGTCTACCTGAGCTTCTCTCTTCCTCTTCCTCTGCCCCTCCTCCCTGTGCTCTCTCTCTTACTGAAATAGATAAATCTTTAAAAAATAATAAATAAAAATATTGGTCATGTCAGGCTACTCCTCTGCTCAAAATGTTTCAGTGGTTTCTCACTTCACACAGAAGATGAGCCAAAGTCCAGTTTCAGAGTCCTGTCTGAAAATCAGCTTTCTATGACCACTGTAGATACCAAATGTCTTACTCTGGTTTCCCCATAAGAAGCAGACCCAAAGATAAGACCTGGCAGGGAGAGAGAATGAGGAGCAAGAGAGAAAGAAACAGAAAAAGGAAAAGGCCAAAGTGTTTTTGAGTTGGTCACCACTTGCAGCAACCAGAGCTGAATCCTACCAGGACCTTAATCCTACTAGAAGGCATATAGAATGCAACACAGAAGAGGGAAATTGCCTGAGAGTAGAATGGGGATGCGGCGTTTATCCATCAGCTCCCACCACACATTGTCAAGGATTGCCACATAGGGTATTAAGGACTTGACACATTGAGGCTGCACACGGGTGAGTGCCAGGCAGATTTCCATGGGCGGGGGACCGGAGGGGGGAGGGGGAAGGAATGTGGAGGCAGAAAGCAAGGGATACTCAGTGCAGCTGAAGTCAAGTGCTGTCAGGTTATACCTGTGTCAAGCTCGCTGCCACAGCAATTTCATAAAAGAGTGAGTTAAGTCGGCTAACTTTTTCTGTACAGGGCCAGATAGCAAATAATTTAAGTTCTTCAGGTTACATAGGGTCTCTGTCACATATTCTTTGTTACTTGACAAATCCTTTGAAAAATGTAAAAAAAAAAAAAAAAACCAAACTCTAGTTTGTGTGTCTTATGAAGGTAGGCCACGCTCTGGTATGATCTACTGGTGGAGAGGCTTTCCATGACTACGTTATTTATGAGAACACCTACGCCTCATCCCTTCTGATCTCCCTTCTTGCTTGATTTTTCTTCTTAGCATTTATCACTTCATAAAATGTCATCTATAATAACTTCCATATTCATACAGTTTATTGTTTGGGTGTTTCAGTAGAATATAAGTTCATGCATGCAGCATTTTTATCTGATTTGCTCACTGCAGTAATCCAACAGGAATGCCTGATTCATAGTAAATTCTCAATATATTTTGTCAACTAAACTAATACAGTAGCATGCTTTTGTTTACAACCTTAAAAATGACCACGTCTTTGACACACAGTTTCATACCCATCTTGCTTACTTTCACAATCACCCTTCAAGGAAAGCAAAGTAGGTATTATTACCTTCATTTTAAAAATAAAGAAAGGTTAAGCAAAAAGACAGCATTGGAATAGAAGAAAAATTAGGGACTTTGAATTCTGGCTCTAACACCATATATCTTGCGTAAGTTGTGTGAGCTCTCTGCAACCAGTTCCTTATCAGTGAAATGGAAGTAATAATACTTTCCTCACAAGGCTGTGCGAAGATTAAATGAAATAATACATTTGGATAAAGAGTAGTACAATTTAGTACAGAAGTTATAAACTCTTGGGCATGAGTATGGGGCATGACATGAATATGGGAATGACTTAATGTGCCATTCCATAGGAAAGTGACAAAAACACCAGTCTGCTAACTCTAGCTCCATCCATAGGGAGAAAAGGCACAAATACAGCTCAGCTGTCAACAGGCCATCTTTATACCATCGACACTACTGCTCTCAGCAGAGTTTTGTTTGACTGGTTAGTTTGGTTTTGTCTACAAGTATGTTGAAAGGCAGTTTCTTTAGGCAAGTGTTCAGCTTGGTTGCAATATAAGCTGCTTCTTGATGGCTGTCTTACTCTAGCATTTATTGACCTTTTAAATATTTATTTATTGAACTTCTCTGGCCTGTGTGGACATTTTGAATTCTACACCCTGGCTTAGTATTAAGAGTTTTTCACAGCAGCCAGACCAAGAGTTGAACCTTTTTTTTTTAAGATTGTATTTATTTATTTGAGAGAGAGAGAGAGAGTGCATGTGCAAGAGAGCATGAGCAAGCAGAGCTGGGGGGGTGAGGAAGGGGCGGTGGGTGGAGGGAGAGGGAGAAGCAGACAAGCAGGCTCCCCACTGAGCAGGAAGCTTTGACGGACCCAGGACTCAATCTCAGGACCCCAGAATCATGACCTGAGCCGAAGGTAGACACTTAACTGACTAAGATACCCAGGAACCTCAGATCTGAATCTTAACATCATATTTATTTAATCTCTCTAGCTTCAGTTTTTTCGCTTATATGAAACGGAGGTATTTTTGCCTCCCTAATGCCATGTGCCCTAAAGTAGAACACTTAAGCTCCCAGTTTGCAAGACTCCCACAGTCCAGTCCCTTTCCTGATTTTCCAAAGGGACCCCAGTCTGCAGATGTGAGGATGAAATTAAGAGCCAGTCTGATCTATTTATTCTCAGGCTGTGGTCTTTATCTACAACAGAAACTCAGCATTCCAAAGAGATGCCTCCAAGCCTTGCTGCTGCCATTACCAATGCTAGAATAACCACCGCTACAGCTTACGGTTGTTAGTCTCTAAAGATGGCCCCCCAACAATCCACTTCTTTGGATATTCACTCTCTTCCAACTAACTTTTGATCAACAGATGTGGCCAAAGTGATGCTGCATGTCTTCCAATATGATGCAGTTTCCCTCTGACTTCCCTGGAAAATGTATCCGTGGGGCAATAATAAGCCTTTAGATTAGAACTCAAACATCTCTGAAAGAACCATACTATGAAATATGTGAATATGCCCTTTGGATAAAAATCAAGCATGACAGACAGCTGCAGATTTTCTCCTATTCCATCACCAACTTGTCAAACAGAGATTGAAGAAGCCATTTGGACGTGGAACTCACACTTTCAGATGACTCTAGCTGCAACCTCCAACTAACTGTTACTGAGTGACAGACCACAAGTGAGACTTTTCTTTTGAGATCAGAACAATGGGAGGTAATAAAATGCTGTTGTTTTAAGCTACTTTGCCCTGAGGATACTTGATATGTAGCAATAAATGAGTTCAGGATCGTACATGCTGTTGTTGCCTGGCCCACCTGAAGCTATACAGCTATAGCCAACCTTCTACTTCTAGTTGCTTCTAGCATCACTGGTAGATATTCCTGCGCAGAAGATACTGCTCAAAAAAACAAGAAGGATGACTCGTCACTCTGTATTATATTTGGACAAGGTTGCCCAATGACAAAACTGCTGTGGGCTTCCTATGTTATAAATCCTTCAAACCGTTCCTTCAGCCATTTCCCCAAGATATAAGCTTGTCATCAGGATGGCTAGGTTGGAATAGTTTCTGTGATCCACTTCCAAACAGACTGTATCAAGCAAGGTCACAACAAAAAAATACACGCTACGTTCAAATTAGAAAAAATTAAAGACTTAATAAAGGACTATTTACAAGGAGTGGTTATAGAGGACCCACAAGGAATATTGGAGTAACTCCATATTAGTAATCCCAGTGGAACATTACTACCTCTTTGCCCAAGGATGAGAGGAAAGAGTAGTTGATGAAACCTGAATAGAGTCATACAGAGAAGGTTACCTTGAAAAGAGTTGTGTCATTCAACCCAGAAATGTAGTCAACTCAGCAGAATACACATTATTACTCAAGCTCATATGAAACATTCACCAAGATAAAACACATTTGAGGCTATAAAACACATCTCAACAAACTGAAAAGAAGAGAAATCATACAATGGTGCTCTCAGATCACAATGGAATTGAACTAGAAATTAATAACAGAAAGATAACTGGAAATTCCCCAAATATGGGTAAACAACATACTCTGAAATAACACATGGTTCAAACAAGAAATCTCAAGAAAAATTTTTCAATATTTGAACTAAATGAAAATGAAAACACAACTTATCAAAAATTATGGGATGCAGTGAACATAATGCTTACAGGGAAACCTACAATATTGAATGCATACATTAGGAAAAAAGAATGATCTAAAACCAATAATCTAAGTTTCAACCTTAGGAAAATAGAAAAAGAAAAGCAAATTAAATATAAAGTAAGCAGAAGAAAATAAATAATAAAAATTAGAGCAGGGGCACCTGGGTGGCTTAGTGGGTTAAGCCTCTGCCTTCGGCTCAGGTCATGATCTCAGGGTCCTGGGATCGAGCCCCGCATCGGGCTCTCTGCTCAGCAAGGAGTCGCTTCCTCCTCTCTCTCTGCCTGCCTCTCTGCCTGTCATCTCTCTCTGTCAAATGAATAAATAAAATCTTTAAAATAAATAAATAAATAAAAATAAAAATAAAAAATAGAGCAGAAACCAATGAAAATAGGAAATCAGTAGAGAAAAATCAATGCAACCAAAAGCTGATTCCCTGAAAGGTTCAAAAAAATCAACAAGCAGTGAGGGCAGGTGGGGAGTGTTAGGTGAGCCTGGTGGTGGGTATTAAGGATGATAGGTATCGCATGGAGCACTGGGTGTGGTGCATAAACAATGAATCTGGGAACACTGAAAAAATAGAATTAAATTTTAAAAAAATCAACAAGCCTCTAGCCAGGCTAAGAAAAGGGAGAGAGAGGGGGAGAGAGGGAGAACACAAGTTCCTAATATTGAAAATGAAAGAGGTGACATCACTACCAAACCTATGGGCATTAAAATGATAACAAACGAATACTATGAGCAAATCTATGCCCACAACTTTGATAACCTAGATAAAATGGACCAATTCCTTGAAAGATACAATTTGCCAAAACTCACACAAGAGGAAACAATTTGAATAGGCCTATATTTATTAAAGAAAATGAATTAGCAATTAATAGCCTTCCAAAACAAATATCACCAGGTCCGTATGGATTCACTGGTAAATTCTGTCAAACATCTAAAGAATAAATTATTCTAGGGGCACCTGGGTGGCTCAGTGGGCTAAAGCCTCTGCTTTCAGCTCAGGTCATGGTCCCAGTGTCCTGGGATCAAGCCCTACATCGAGCTCTCTGCTCAGTGGGGAGCCTGCTTCTCCCCACTCTCTCTCTGCCTGCCTCTCTGCCTACTTGTGATCTCTATCAACTAAATAAATAAAAATCTTTCTTTAAAAAAGAATAAATTATTCTAATACTCTATAATCTCTTTCAGAGGACAGAAACAGAGAGAATCCTTCCTAACTCATTCAAGGAGGCCACCATTACCCTAATAACAAAACCAGACGAAGATATTACAAGAAAAGAAAACTACAGAACAGTATCTCTTTTACATCTCTTGAAGATGTAAAAATCTTCAACAAAATATTAGCAAATTGAGTCCATGAATGTATAAAAAGAATTACATACCATGACCAAGTAGAATTTATCCTAGATATGCAAGACTGATTCAACATTTGAAAATCAGTTAATGTAATCTATCACATCAATTGGTTAAAAAAGGAAAATCACATGACCTTCTCTTTAGATGCAGGAAAAGTATTTGACAAAATCCAACACCTGTTCCTGATAAAAAAAATTTCCCAATAAACTAGAAATAGAAAGAACTTCTCCAACTTGATGAAGATATATACAAAAATCCTATAGGTAACATATTTAGTAGTAAAAACTCAAAGCATTCCCAAGATCAAGAACAAGGTAAGGATGTCCCCTCTAACATTTTTCAAAACATAGTGTAAGTTCTAGTTAGTGCAATATTACAAGAAAAGGAAATAGGGGCACCTGCATGGCCAGGTCCTGGGATCAAGTCCTTTATTGAGCTCCCAGCTCAGCTGGGAGTCTCCTTCTACCTCTTCCTATGCCACCCTCCCCTGCATATGTTCTCTCTCTCAAATAAACAAATAAAATCTTTTAAAAAATAATAAAAGAAAAATAAAATTGTACACCTTTAAAAAAAAAAGGAAATAGAAGATATACAAACTGAGAAGAAAGAACTAAAACCTTGTTTATAGGTGACATAATTGTCTGTGGAGAAAATCCAAAAGAAATGACAAAAAAATTCTGGAACAAATAAATGACTATAGCAAGGTTATAGGATATAAAGGTAATACACATCAGTCAATTTCTTTTTTTTTTTTTTTTTAAAGATTTTATTTATTTATTTGACAGAGAGAAATCACAAGTAGATGGAGAGGCAGGCAGAGAGAGAGAGAGGGAAGCAGGTTCTCTGCTGAGCAGAGAGCCCGATGCGGGACTCGATCCCAGGACTCTGAGATCATGACCTGAGCCGAAGGCAGTGGCTTAACCCACTGAGCCACCCAGGCGCCCCCACATCAGTCAATTTCTATATACCATCAAGGAACAAGTAGAATTCGAAATTAAAATCACAATACCAGTTACATTAGTGACCAAAAGATTAATATACTTTGATGTAAATGTAACAAAATATTCACAGTATCTACATGAGGAAAACTGCAAAACCCTGATGAACAAAATAAAAGAACTAATAGATAGAAAGACTCAATGTTGTCAAGATGTCAGTTCCTCACGGCTCAATCTACAGATTCAACACAAAATCTCAGCAATTTTGTAGATATCAACAAATTGATTTTGACATTTGTATGGAAAGGACAGAATACCAATAAAATATTGATAAGCATAGTTGGAAGACTGATAGTACTCAACTTCAAGACTCACCATAAAACTGCAGTAATTAAGACAGTGTATTGGCAAAACAATGGGTATATAGATCAAAAGAACAAAATAAAGATCCCAGAAATACAGTAAACTGATCTTTAACAAAGGAGCAAAAACAATATAATGGAGCAAAGACAGTCTTCAACAAATAGTGTTGGAACTGGACATGCACATGCTAAAAATAAATCTAAAGTGGATCACAGATCTAAACATAAAACCATACAATTTTTGGGTGGCTCAGTGGGTTAAGCCTCTGTCTGGGCTCAGTTCATGACCTCAGGGTCCTGGGATCGAGCCCCATGTAGCAAGGAGTCTCTATTCAGCAGGGAGCCTGCTTCCCACTGCAACCACCCCACCGCCTGCCTCTCTGCCTACTTGTGATCTCTGTCAAATAAATAAATAAAATCCCTTAAAATAATAAAATAATAAAATAAAATTCCTAAAAGATACCTTAGGAGAAAACCTAGATGATCTTGCGTGTGGCTATGACTTCTTAGATAAAACACCAACAAAAGTTTGATCCATAAAAGAAATAACTGATAAGCTGGATTACATCAAAATTAAAAAACTTCTCTGAGAAAGACAATGTTAAGATAATGACAAGACAAGCTACAGAATTTCTGTTCAGAAAATACATGCAGACAATACATGCTGCAGAAAATACGTGCATAAGACACATCTGATAAAGGACTGATATCCAAAATGAACAAAGAACTCTTAAAACTCAAGAAAACAATACACTAAAAAAATATATCAAAGACATTAGCAGAGACCTCAGAGTTTCTTACAAAACTAAACCTACTTTTCATATGATCCAGCAATCACACTCCTTGGTTAATGTACCCAAAGGAGTTAACAACATATATCATATAAAAACCTCCTCAGGGATGTTTATAGCACCTATATTCCTTTTTTTTTCCCCTCCAAATTTTATTTAAATTCTATTTAGTTAACATATAGTATAATATTGGTTTCAGGGGTAGAATTTAGTGATTCATCACTTATATATAACACCCAGTGTTCATCATAACAAGTGCCCTCCTTAATACCCATCACGTATCTAGTCCAATTCCCACCCTCTTCCCTCCATCAACCCTCAGTTTGTTCTCTATCATTAAGTATCTTATGGTTTTATTCTCTCTCTCTCTCTTTTTTATCTTTTAATATGTTCGTCTGTTTTGTTTAAGTGCATATTACTAGTGAAAAAAGCCAGTCTAAAAATATACATACTGTATGATTCCAATAATATGGCATTTAGGACAAGGAAGAAATATGGAAATAGTAAAAAGATGTTTACTTTTTACTGGTTACTTTTTAGTGGTTGCCAGAGACTGCAGGGTAGGATGAAAAAAATGATTAAGTAGAGCATACAGGACAATGAAGATGGGTACCTGTGATGATACATTTGTGCAAACCCAAAGAATGTATACAAGAGTGAACCATCATATAAACTATGTGCTTTGGGTGATTATGATGTGTCAATGTAAGCTCATCAATTGTAAAAAATGTACCACTGCGGTGGGAAATGTTGATAATGGGGGAGGTTTTAAGTGTGTAGAGTCAAGTAATACACAGGAAGTCTCTGTACCTTCCCCTCAATATTACTGTGAACCTAAGACTGCTCTAATAAATCCTTAATTTTAAAAAAATAGTCCCCCCCCCCAAAAATAATAATGGCCCCATAGCTGATTGATGTTTTATTTTCTTTGTTTTATAGTTTTCTGTTCTCTGTGTATTTCATTTTTTATATTTTCTTTTGCTATGTTAAGTTCACTTATTAATTCTTATGCAATATCTAATCTGATATTAATTTTGTCCAGTGTATTTTTCATCCCAACTATTATAATTTTCTTTTTTTAAAGTTTTTATTTTAATTCCAGTTAATTGCCATACAGTGTTATAGTTTCAGGTGTATGATACATTGATTCAACAGTTCTATACATCAGTAATCACTGTCACAAGTGCACTGCTTAATCACCATCACTTATTAGACCCATGTTCCCACCTACCTCTCCTCTGGTAATTATCAGTTTGTCCTCTATAGTTAAGAGTCTGTTTCTTGATTTCTCTCTCTCTCTTTTTTCCCTTTGCTCATTTGTTTTGTTTTTTAAATCCTACACATGAGTGAAATTATTTGGTATTTATCTTTCTCTGACTTAATTTTTTAGCATTATAATTTCTAGCTCCATCCACATTGCTGCAAATGGCAAGATTGCATTCATTTTCATGGCTGAATAATATTCCATTGTATATATATGTATGTATAACATATTCAATTATATATAATACATATACATACATACATATATATTCACATAATATATGTATTATGTAATATATATACATAAACACACCACAACTTGACCCACTGAATTGAAAATCTTGGCTCTACCACTGACTAATTGTATAATTTTAAACAAATTCCTTAATATATTTGGGTCTCGGTTTCTTAGTCTATTAATATCAGGGATCAGAATAAACCACAGATAAGGATACCTGGGTGACTCAGTTTGTTAAGCATCCAACTCTTGGTTTCAACTTGGGTCATGATCTCAGGGTCATGGGATTGAGCCCTGTGTTGGGCTCTACATTAAATGCAGAGTCTGGGGGGAGGAGTCAAGATGGCGGAGAAGTAGCAGGCTGAGACTACTTCAGCTAGCAGGAGATCAGCTAGATAGCTTGTCTAAAGATTGCAAACACCTGCAAATCCATCGGCAGATCGAAGAGAAGAACAGCAATTCTGGAAACAGAAAAACAACCACTTTCTGAAAGGTAGGACTGGCGGAGACGTGAATCCAAAGCGACGGGAAGATGGACCCTGGGGGGAGGGGCCGGCTCCCGGCAAAGCAACGGAGCACAAAGTCAGGACTTTTAAAAGTCTGTTCCGCTGAGGGACATCGCTCCAGAGGCTAAACCGGGCGAAGCCCACGCGGGGTCAGTGTGGCCTCAGGTCCCGCAGGGTCACAGAAGGATCGGGGGTGTCTGAGTGTCACAGAGCTTACGGGTATTGGAACAGGAAAGCTGTCTACAGAGACAGAACCGACAGTAAGCTCACAGCTCGGTGTTACCTTGAACCGGTCGCAGGCTCGGTGAGCTCGGAGCGCGGCCGGAGGTCAGGCAGACGGGAGTAACTGGACGCTGTTCTCTGAGGGCGCACTGAGGAGTGGGGCCCTGGGCTCTCGGCTCCTCTGGGCCAGGGACCAGGAGGCCGCCATTTGTATTCCCGTCCTCCGGAACTCTACGGAAAGCGCTCAGGGAACGAAAGCTCCTGAAAGCAAACCCGAGCGGATTACTCACCCCGGCCCCTGGTAAGGCAGGTGCAATTCCGCCTGGGGCAAAGACACTTGAGAATCACTACACCAGGCCCCTCCCCTAGAAGATCAACAAGAAATCCAGCCGAGACCAAGTTCACCTACCAAGGAGTGCGGTTTCAATACCAAGGAGAGCAGCAGAATTCCAGAGGAGGAGAAAGCAAAGCACGGAACTCATGACTTTCTCCCTGTGATTTTTTTTGTCTTGCAGTTATTTAATTTTTTTCTTTTTCATTTTTTGTTTTTTTTCTCACCTTCTGGTAAAAATTTTTTTTAACTTTTAACCTTTTCTTTTTTAACTAGTTTATCTAATATATATATTTTTTCTTTTTTTATATTTTTCTTTATTTGTTTTCTTTTTTTAAATTCTTTTCTTTTCTTTTTTTCTTTTTTTTTTCTTTCTCCCTTTTTGAACCTCTTTTTATCCCCTTTCTCCCCCCCTCACGATTTGGGATCACTTCTGATTTAGTTAAAGCATATTTTCCTGGGGTTGTTGCCACCCTTTTAGTATTTTACTTGCTCCTTCATATACTCTTATCTGGATAAAATGACAAGACGGAAAAATTCACAAAAAAAAAAAGAACAAGAGGCAGTACCAAAGGCTAGGGACCCTAATCAATACAGACATTGGTAATATGTCAGATCTAGAGTTCAGAATGACAATTATCAAGGTTCTAGCCGGGCTTGAAAAAGGCATGGAAGATATTAGAGAAACCCTCTCGGGAGATATAAAAGCCCTTTCTGGAGAAATAAAAGAACTAAAATCTAACCAAGTTGAAATAAAAAAAAAAAAGCTATTAATGAGGTGCAATAAAAAATGGAGGCTCTCACTGCTAGGATAAATGAGGCAGAAGAAAGAATTAGTGATATAAAAGACCAAATGACAGAGAATAAACAAGCTGAGCAAAAGAGGGACAAACAGCTACTGGACCACGAGGGGAGAATTCGAGAGATAAGTGACACCATAAGACAAAACAACATTAGAATAATTGGGATTCCAGAAGAAGAAGAAAGAGAGAGGGGAGCAGAAGTATTATTGGAGAGAATTATTGGGGAGAGAATTATTGGGGAGAATTTCCCCAATATGGCAAAGGGAATGAGCATCAAAATTCAGGAGGTTCAGAGAACACCCCTCAAAATCACTAAGAATAGGCCCACACCCCATCACCTAATAGTAAAATTTACAAGTCTCAGTGACAAAGAGAAAATCCTGAAAGCAGCCCGGGAAAAGAAGTCTGTAACATACAATGGTAAAAATATTAGATTGGCAGCAGACTTATCCACAGAGACCTGGCAGGCCAGAAAGAGCTGGCATGATATTTTCAGAGCACGAAACGAGAAAAACATGCAGCCAAGAATACTATAACCAGCTAGACTATCACTGAAAATAGGAGGAGAGATTAAAAGCTTTCAGGACAAACAAAAACTGAAAGAATTTGCAAACACCAAACCAGCTCTACAGGAAATATTGAAAGGGGTCCTCTAAGCAAAGAGAGAGCCTACAAGTGGTAGATCAGAAAGGAACAGAGACCATATACAGTAACAGTCACCTTACAGGCAATACAATGGCACTAAATTCATATCTCTCAATAGTTACCCTGAATGTTAATGGGCTAAATGCCACTGTCAAAAGACACAGGGTATCAGAATGGATAAAAAAACCAAAACCCATCTATATGTTGCCTCCAAGAAACCCATTTTAAGCCCGAAGACACCTCCAGATTTAAAGTGAGAAGGTGGAAAAGAATTTACCATGCTAATGGACATCAGAAGAAAGCAGGAGTGGCAATCCTTATATCAGATCAATTAGATTTTAAGCCAAAGACTATAATAAGAGATGAGGAAGGACACTATATCATACTCAAAGGGTCTGTCCAACAAGAAGATCTAACAATTTTAAATATCTATGCCCCCAACATGGGAGCAGCCAACTATATAAACCAATTAATAACAGAATCAAAGAAACACATCAACAATAATACAATAATAGTACGGGACTTTAACACTCCCCTCACTGAAATGGACAGATCATCCAAGCAAAAGATCAGCAAGGAAATAAAGGCCTTAAACGACACACTGGACCAGATGGACATGACAGATATATTCAGAACATTTCATCCCAAAGCAACAGAATACACATTTTTCTCTAGTGCACATGGAACATTCTCCAGAATAGATCACATCCTCGGTCCTAAAGCAGGACTCAACCGGTATCAAAAGATTGGGATCATTCCTTGCATATTTTTAGACCACAATGCTCTAAAGCTAGAACTCAACCACAAAAGGAAGTTTGGAAAGAACCCAAATACATGGAGACTAAACAGCATCCTTCTAAAGAATGAATGGGTCAACCGGGAAATTAAAGAAGAATTGAAAAAATCATGGAAAGAAATGATAATGAAAATACAATGGTTCAAAATCTGTGGGACACAACAAAGGCAGTCCTGAGAGGAAAATATATAGCAGTACAAGCCTTTCTCAAGAAACAAGAAAGGTCTCAGGTACACAACCTAACCCTACACCTAAAGGAGCTGGAGAAAGAACAAGAAAGAAACCCTAAGCCCAGCAGGAGAAGAGAAATCATAAAGATCAAAGCAGAAATCGATGAAATAGAAACAAACAAACAAACAAACAAACAAAACAATAGAACAAATCAACGAAACTAGGAGCTGGTTGTTTGAAAGAATTAATAAAATTGATAAACCCCTGGCCTGACTTATCAAAAAGAAAAGAGAAAGGACCCAAATAAATAAAATCATGAATGAAAGAGGAGATATCACAACTAATATCAAAGAAATACAAACTATTATAAGAACATACTATGAGCAACTCTACGCCAACAAATTTGACAATCTGGAAGAAATGGATGCATTCCTAGAAACATATAAACTACCACAACTGAACCAGGAAGAAAGAGAAAGCCTGAACAGACCCATAACCAGTAAGGAGATTGAAACAGTCATTAAAAATCTCCAAACAAACAAAAGCCCAGGGCCAGACGGCTTCCCGGGGGAATTCTACCAAACATTTAAAGAAGAACTAATTCCTATTCTCCTGAAACTGTTCCAAAAAATAGAAATGGAAGGAAAACTTCCAAACTCATTCTATGAGGCCAGCATCACCTTGATCCCAAAACCAGACAAGGATCCCATCAAAAAAGAGAGCTGCAGACCAATATCCTTGATGATGCGAAAATTCTCACCAAAATACTAGCCAATAGGATTCAACAGTACATTAAAAGGATTATTCACCACAACCAAGTGGGATTTATTCCAGGGCTGCAAGGTTGGTTCAACATCTGCAAATCAGTCAATGTGATACAACACATCAATAAAAGAAAGAACAAGAACCATATGATACTCTCAATAGATGCTGAAAAAGCATTTGACAAAGTACAGCATCCCTTCCTGATCAAAACTCTTCAAAGTGTAGGGATAGAGGGCGCATTCCTCAATATCATCAAAGCCATCTATGAAAAGCCCACCACAAATATCATTCTCAATGGAGAAAAACTGAAAGCTTTTCCGCTAAGGTCAGGAAGACGGCAGGGATGTCCATTATCACCACTGCTATTCAACATAGTACTAGAAGTCCTAGCCTCAGCAATCAGACAACAAAAGGAAATTAAAGGCATCCAAATCTGCAAAGAAGAAGTCAAATTATCACTCTTCGCAGATGATATGATACTATATGTGGAAAACCCAAAAGACTCCACTCCAAAACTGCTAGAACTTATACAGGAATTCAGTAAAGTGTCAGGATATAAAATCAATGCACAGAAATCAGTTGCATTTCTCTACACCAACAACAAGACAGAAGAAAGAGAAATTAAGGAGCCCATCCCATTTATAATTGCACCCAAAACCATAAGATACCCAGGAATAAACCTAACCAAAGAGGCACAGAATCTATACTCAGAAAACTATAAAGTACTCATGAAAGAAATTGAGGAAGACACAAAGAAATGGAAAAATGTTCCATGCTCCTGGATTGGAAGAATAAATATTGTGAAAATGTCTATGCTACCTAAAGCAATCAACACATTTAATGCAATTCCTATCAAAGTACCATCCATCTTTTTCAAAGAAATGGAACAAATAATTCTAAAATTTATATGGAACCAGAAAAGACCTCGAATAGCCAAAGGGATATTGAAAAAGAAAGCCAAAGTTGGTGGCATCACAATTCCGGACTTCAAACTCTATTACAAAGCTGTCATCATCAAGACAGCATGGTACTGGCACAAAAACAGACACATAGATCAATGGAACAGAATAGAGAGCCCAGAAATAGACCCTCAACTCTATGGTCAACTAATCTTCGACAAAGCAGGAAAGAATGTCCAATGGAAGAAAGACAGCCTCTTCAATAAATGGTGCTGGGAAAATTAAACAGCCACATGCAGAAAAATGAAATTGGACCATTTCCTTACACCACACACAAAAATAGACTCAAAATGGATGAAGGACCTCAATGTGCCAAAGGAATCCATCAAAATCCTTGAGGAGAACACAGGCAGCAACCTCTTCAACCTCAGCTGCAGCAACATCTTCCTAGGAACAACGCCAAAGGCAAGGGAAGCAAGGGCAAAAATGAACTATTGGGATTTCATCAAGATCAAAAGCTTTTGCACAGCAAAGGAAACAGTTAACAAAATCAAAAGACAACTGACAGAATGGGAGAAGATATTTGCAAATGACATATCAGATAAAGGACTAGTGTCCAGAATCTATAAAGCACTTAGCAAACTCAACATCCAAAGAACAAATAATCCAATCAAGAAATGGGCAGAGGACATGAACAGACATTTCTGCAAAGAAGACATCCAGATGGCCAACAGACACATGAAAAAGTGCTCCATATCACTCGGCATCAGGGAAATACAAATCAAAACCACAATGAGATATCACCTCACACCAGTCAGAATGGCTAAAATCAACAAGTCAGGAAAGGACAGATGCTGGCGAGGATGCTGGTGGGAATGCAAGCTGGTGCAACCACTCTGGAAAACAGCATGGAGGTTCCTCAAAATGTTGAAAATAGAACTGCCCTATGACCCAGCAATTGCACTACTGTGTATTTACCCTAAAGATACAAATGTAGTGATCCAAAGGGGCACGT
The DNA here is from genome assembly GCF_964662115.1 of Mustela nivalis. Taxonomy (NCBI): domain Eukaryota; kingdom Metazoa; phylum Chordata; class Mammalia; order Carnivora; family Mustelidae; genus Mustela; species Mustela nivalis. The sequence goes on from NC_139032.1 coordinate 67,226,362, forward strand.
GCACCCGAATGTTTAGAGCAGCAATGTCCACAATAGCCAAACTATGGAAAGAACCTAGATGTCCATCAACAGATGAATGGATCAAGAAGATGTGGTATATATACACAATGGAATACTATGCAGCCATCAAAAGAAATGAAATCTTGCCATTTGCGACAACATGGATGGAACTAGAGTGTATCATGCTTAGCGAAATAAGTCAAGCAGAGAAAGACAACTATCATGATCTCCCTGATATGAGGAAGTGGTGATGCAACATGGGGGCTTAAGTGGGTAGAAGAAGAATCAATGAAACAAGATGGAATTGGGAGGGAGACAAACCATAAGTGACTCTTAATCTCACAAAACAAACTGAGGGTTGCTGGGGGGAGGGGGTTTGGGAGAAGGGGGTGGGATTATGGACATTGGGGAGGGTATGTGCTTTGGTGAGTGCTGTGAAGTGTGTAAACCTGGTGATTCACAGACCTGTATCCCTGGGGATAAAAATATATGTTTATAAAATTGCAACTAAAACCATAAGATACCTGGAATAAATATAACCAAAGAGGCAAAGAATCTGTACTCAGAAAACTATAGTATACCCTTGAAAGAAATTGAGGAAGACACAAAGAAATGAAAAAACAAGTTCCATGCTCATGGATTGGAAGAACAATATTGTTAAGATGTCTATACCACATAGAGTGATCTATACATTCAATCCAATCCCTATCAAAATTCCATCAACTTTTTTCACAGAACTGGAACAAATATTAAAATTTGTATGGAACCAGAAGAGACCCTAAATAGACAAAGAGATGTTGAAAAAGAAAACCAAAGCTGGTGGAGTAACAGTTTTGGACTTCAAGCTCTATTACAAAGCTGTAATCATCAAGACAGTATGGTACTGGCACAATAACAGAAACATGGATCAATGGAACAGAATAGAGAGCACAGAAATGGACTCTCCACTCTTTGGCCAACTAATCTTTGATAAAGCAGAAAAGAATGTCCAATGAAAAAAGACAGTTCTTCAACAAATGGTGGTGGGAAAATTAGACAGCCACATGCAGATGAATGAAATTGGACCATTTCCTGACACCCACACAAAAATAGACTCAAAATGGATGAAGTATCTTTATGTGAGGTATACACACACACACACACACCCCTACATACATACAATGGAATATTACACAGCCATCAAAAATTGAAATCTTGGCATTTGTAACAACATGGATAGAAGTGGAGGGTATTTTGCTAAGTAAAGTAAGTCAATCAGAGATCATATGATCTCACAATTATCATATGATCTCACTGATAGGTGGAATTTGAGAAACAAAACAGGATCATCAGGGAAGAGAAGAAAAAACAAAACAAGATGAAACAAGAGAAGGAGACAAATCTTATGACTCTTCATAAGACTTTTAATCTTAGGAAACAAACTGAGGGTTGCTGGAGTGGAGCGGGGGGTGGGAGGGATGAGGGGCTGAGTGATGGACTTTGGGGAGGGTATGTGCTATGGTAAGCACTGTGAATTTGTAAGACTAATGAATCACAGACCTGTACTCCTGAAACAAATAATGCATTATATGTTAATAAAAATAAATTTTAAAAAGGTATTTTTTCATACTCTTCAGGACTTAAAAAAATTTGAGAATCCATACATAATGTTATATTAGTTTTAGATGTAGTATAGTGAGTTTATATCTTATGCTATACTCACCACAAGTGTAGCTAGCATCGGTCACCATTCAACACTGTTAGAGTACCATTGACTATATTCCTTATGCTGGGCCTTTTAGTCCCATGATTTATTCATTTCATATCTGAAAGCCTGTATTTCCCACTCCCTTTCACCCATTTTGCCCAACTCCCTATCCTTCTCCCTTCCTGATCAAAACTCTTCAAAGTGTAGGGATAGAGGGCGCATTCCTCAATATCATCAAAGCCATCTATGAAAAGCCCACCACAAATATCATTCTCAATGGAGAAAAACTGAAAGCTTTTCCGCTAAGGTCAGGAATGTATTTATAGATATGATTTATAGATATGATTTATAGATATGATTCTGTTTTTGTTTGTTTTGTTATTTGTTTTTAGATTACACATAAGTAAAATCATATAGTTTTTTGTTTTTCTCAGTCTGACTAATTTCACTTAGTATAATACCCTCTGGGTCCATCCACATTGTCTCAAATGGCATGATAAAATCCGTTTTTATGGGCGCCTGGGTGGCTCAGTGGGTTAAGCCGCTGCCTTCGGCTCAGGTCATGATCTCAGGGTCCTGGGATCGAGTCCCGCATCGGGCTCTCTGCTCGGCAGGGAGCCTGCTTCCTCCTCTCTCTCTCTGCCTGCCCCTCTACCTACTTGTCATCTCTGTCAAATAAATAAATAAAATGTTTAAAAAAAAATCCGTTTTTATGGCCAGTAGTGTTCTATTTACTTACACTCACACATACACACACACACACACCCCTTCCTTAACCATTCTTCTGTTGATGGACACCTAGGTTGCTTCCGTATCCTGACTATTGTATGTAACATTGTAATAAACAGGACTTCAAATATCTCTGAATTTGTGTTTTTGTTTTCTTTGGGTAAATAGTGGTGGAATTACTGGGTTGTATGGTATTTTATTTTAGTTTTTTGAGAAAATTCTATACTATTTTCCACAGTGGATGCACCAATTTACATTTCCACCAACAGTTTATGAAGTTTCTTTTACCCCCCACATCCTCATCGAAACTTGTTGTTCCTTGTCTTTTTGATTTTAGCCACTCTGTCAGGGGGTAAGGTGATGTCTCATTGTGGTTTTGGTTTCCATTTCCCTAATGATTAGTGATGTTGAACTTCTTTTCAAGTGTCTGTTAACCATCTGTATGTCTTTTTTGAAACATGTCTATTCAGGTCCTATGCCCATTTTTGAATCAGATTGGGTTTTTTTGTTTTTGTTTTTGTTTCTGTCTTTGTTTGTTTGTTTTTGGTGGTGAGTTGTGTAAGTTCCTGATAGATTGTAGATATTAACTCCTTATCAGAAATATCATTTGTAAATACCTCTCCCATTCGTAGGTTGCCTTTTGGTTTTGTTAATGCTTTCCTTCTTTGTGCAAAATCTTTTTATTTTGGTGTAGTCCGAATAGTTTATTTTTGTTTCCCTTGTCTTAGGAGACATGTCTAGAAAAATGTTGCTATAGCTGATGCCAGAGAAATTACTGCCTGTGTTCTTTTCTGTTAGTTTTATGGTTTCAGCTCTCACATTGAGGTCTTTCATTCATTTTGTGTTTATTTTTATGTATGATGTTAGAATATGAATCTTCATTCTTTTATATGTAGCTGTCCAGTTTTCCCAGCACTGTTTATTGAAGAGACTGCCTTTTCCCAATTGTGTATCTTGACTCCTTTGTCATAGATTAGTTGTTGACTATATAAGTATGAGCTTATTTCTGGGTTTTGTATTCTGTTCTATTGATCTATGTGTCTATTTTTATGCCAGTACCATACCATTTAGATTACTGCAGCTTGGTATTATATCTTGAAATCTGGAACTATGATACCACTAGCTTTGTTTTTCTTTCTCAAAAGTACTTTGGTTATTCAAAGTCTTTTATGGTTCCATACAAATTCTAGTATTTGTCCCAGTTTTGTGAGTTTTCTGGATTTGTTCATTTTTATTTTATGTAAGTTTTAACATATAAACAAAAAATACACAGGCATTGCAGTATATATATTAAAACTTTATAAAGAAATTCATAGTGATATATGATCCAAAAGTCCAAAGACTATTGTGCTGGTAGGGAGGCATTGTGGCATTGCCAAATATTCATAAACTTTGGAGCCACACAGATCAGCTCTGATTACTAACAGCAAGTACCATTTAATAAATTGCTCCTAGGGGTAGGCATCATTAGGTTGCAGCAGACATCTCATTCCATTCAAAACCACATATGGGAGGGATGACATGCCTGCATCTCCTTTTATGTCCACCTAGAACATTTCCCAAGATGCTTTGGGGTAGGCTGGGTCTTCTGCTTATATGAGTGCCTTGGCCCTCAGATTCTTAAAATTTGAAATTGTTGGTTGAGCTCTTGTCTCTGACACTCTAAAAATCACTAAAGGGATTTCATTAAAAGGAACTTCTGTGGCATACATTGAACAAAAGAAAAATAATCCATAAAATCACCTCTTAACATTATTGTTGTAATTAAGTCAATGGGGGTATTGGCAGAAGGGGATGGAATAATAGGTTAAGAAAAACCCACAACCACAGTTAAAACTAAATTATAGTTAACCCTCTGTTATCTAGAGATGTTATCTGGAGATTATAATGTTGGCTAAGCCTGGGTGGGGTTTATTTTCCCAGTGGGCTGGGCTTTGGGAGGGGCGACGTTAAGTCCATTTTTCGAGGAAACCTCCGAAGGCAGGTGGTCCCCTCACATCCTACTTCTTGTTGGGGTAGAGGCTAGTAATCTGAACTCATTCATTTGCCACCCAGTTACTTACCCTTTAGGCTGAGGAGGCCTGCCACTCTCAGAGCACTGCTACACTTTGACCACTGTTGATCTACTCTGAATAATAGAGCAGGGACTAAATATTACCATCTTACAGATGAGAAAATGGAGGCTTGAAGAGATTAAGCAACTTGCTCACTGACTGAAAGCTGGAGTCAGATTTAGGATTGGAGCCCAGGTCTGGCTGATTCCAAAGCCTCTGTGTCTTTCCTTGCTTCCCTGCCACTTAACTTGTGGGGTTTGGTCCTACTGGGACAGAGATATTTTTGGATGGAGAGACTTTCAAAATATATCATATTGGCAGCTGCCAGTTCTGCCTATTCCAAATGATACCCTGTGCTTTTCTTTTTGTGTGTGTGACTTTGTTGAGAGTCATAAAGGACTTTTAAAGTCATCCATTCCAATGCTCTCATTTTATAATGAACAAAATTAATACCCAGAAAGATAAAGCAATTTACCCAGGATCCCCATGGTAATTAGTGATGGCTATAAACCTGCTATATTTGAACTTTTGAACTCCTCACATTTTGGGAAAAAGATCCCAGAATATAAATGTGTGTGATTCAGCTCAAGTTTTCAAACATCTATAATTGAGGAACAGAGTTATAATTTTCTGAAGAAATAGGCCAAATCATGGTTTTCCATCAAACTTGTTTGAAACTTTAAGCCTGCTTGGAGTGGCACTTCCACTTACATTCTACCAACCCTGGGTTGGTTCTTATTCTTGCTTGCCTTGATTTAAAAAGATGAGCCACATGACTACCAAGAGTTTGGAAGCTTTTCTGTTTTCAATAAAACAGCATGTAGAACTAGAACTCTTCTATTTTAGGATTTTTTTTTTCTGGTCATGAGGCAGTGAGTAACCATCACTAAACTCTATTTCTATCTGAGATTGAATTTATGAAAAACTCTGATTAGTTTTTTTTAGCTTGCACCTGAGCCTGTAGAATTACACATGGTTTCTAACTTGTCCTTTCTTCTTGTTATGAATAACAAGTGATCTTACTAAATAGGAGCTAAAAGCAGAAGAATTATTTTTTTTGTCTTCATTCACTTATTCAAACAATAAAAAATATATTGAGCACCTATGGGGTGCCAGGCCCTGTGTTCATCCTTGTCTTTGAAAAGGCATTTTTGGTCTAGTAGAGGAGACATACTCATGCATGGTGTTTGAAATGGCATATGATGAATGTTGTCATAGAGACATATAGCACTGGGAAGCTTCTTTTTGCCCAGAGGAGGTGGAGAAGACACTGACAAAAGTTATTTTTGATCTGGAAATTAAATGATGAGTAGGAGTTCATTAGGTGGAGAAGAAAAACCAACACAAACAAAGATAGAAATGGATTCCAGTTGGGTGGTAAATTCTCGGTGGCTGGTAATGTAAATGTGAATGACTGGTATTTCAACATATTGGGTTTGGAAACTGATTTCAAGCTTTTAAAATCAATTTTTAAAATTAACTTTAAAAAATATTTATTTATTTGAAAGACAGAGATCACAAGTAGGCAGAGAGGCATGCAGAGAGAGGGAGACGTAGGCTCCCTGCTGAGCAGAGATCCTGGGATGAAGGCAGAGGCTTTAACCCACTAAGCCACCCAGGTGCCACCTAAAATTTAACTTTTAAAGCTACATTGTAATTATTTGGCATTTCTGGCTACCATTGTGCTTCACTGTCAGGTGCTTTAAATAGTTAATCCTCACAACAATTCTATCCTGTGGCTATTGAGGAGGAAATTGAGTCTCAGGGAGCTTAAATGTCTTGCCAAGATCACAAAGCTAGTAAAGAGGCCTAGCAAGAGTTTTGTTCTTCAAATATGCTTTCACTCAGTGAAGTTCTTATTTTTAACCAAAATAGTAGCCTCTACTGTAAAGTATAAAACAAACCTTCAAGAATGATTTATTAGATGAATTTTATTTTTTGAAAGATTTTTATTTATGGATTTGAGAGAGAGCATGAGTGGGGGTAGAAGGATGGGTGGGGGAGGAAGGGGCATAGGGAGAAGCAGGGCTCCATCCAGGACTCCTGGATCATGACCTGAGCCAAAGGCAGATGCTTAACATACTGAACCACGGAGGCACCCCTATTAGATGAACCTTAAAGTATTATATAGGAGAATTTATTAAGATCTTACTTGGTCCAAGGTCTTGAGGTATATATCAAGAACTATTCACTTGGAGAGGTTAGGTGACACACTTTTATGACAGGGCTACTTAGGATAGCAACTGATACTTGATCTTTTGCTTCCTTCTGGTTCTTTGACACTGAATGCCAGTTATGCATCTTGGAGATATAAAAGTGAATAAGAAATAGTTTCCACAGAAAAATTTAATAACTTGCTCGAAGCTCATAAGGAATTGGGCTGGCATAGAACCCAGGCAGTCTGGCTCCAGAGCCCATGCTGTTAACTTTGCTCTTAGAGAGGATGGTGATGGAAGTGAGAGGGGAAGCCTCACTTCAGTTCTGTTGTTGTTTGCTCAAAGAAGTTTCTCACATATATTTAATGCCCCATGTCCCCATCTGTAGTCATATTTGCCTAACATGTCACCATTTATAAAGTACATTAATAAGCTTGACTTTGATGGTACTTCACAACAACCCTGGAGGTACAGATGAGGAACCAGGGGAAGAGAGGCTAAAGAAATTGTGTAACTCTCAGGCAAATGAAATAAGGTGCTTAAAGAGTTTTGAGAAGAGGACAGGACTGGAAGGTGGGCTGGAACTCAAGAGCTGCCTGAGTAATTAACTGAATAGGACCAACTGTGTGAACAACAGCTGGTGGCCAATGGTGAGGGCAAGAAATGGCATCCATGGGTGTGTTCATGGAAAAGCAAGGGCAGAGATATTAGACTGAGAAGCAGGAAGCCTAATGGGCATGATCAGATAACCAGGACAGCAGAAACCAAAACTACAGGGCCACAGCCTTAGGAATATCAGGATCCCAGGGAACATGATGGAAGCTTTCTAATCTGAAAGGGAAAAAGCCAAGCTAACTGCCTTTGTCCAGACTAGTCTGGACAGTCTTAAGTCTTCAAATATAGTGATGAATGAACCAGCTGTCAGGAATTAAGGGTGAAACAGAGGCTCACCTACTAGGTCGCTACTCAAACTCCCCCTGAATACCTGTCCATGTCCTTATCTTTCCATATCCTTTATAACCTAGCTCATATCCCTTTCCAACAGAAAGCCAAGAGGACATGATTCACTTGTCCTTTGAACCTTCTGAATCATCTTACTCTGTACCTCTGAGAAAATAATTACATTTTGTTTTTCATTTGCAGACATGATTTTTCCTCATCTATATTATAAGCATCTTAGGGTCATTGATTACTTTTTTCACTTTTCAGTGTGTTCAAATCCCATCACTGCATAGAGGTACATAAAGCTGAACACTTTCTATTTTTTGGAACAGCTTCAGAAGAACAGGTATTAATTCTCCTTTTAAGTGGAAAGCATCTGGCCCTGGGTTCCTGTCTTTTGGGAGATTTTTGATTACTGTTTCAATCTCCTTGCTAATTATGGGTCTGTTCGGGTTTTCTGTTTCTTCCTGTTTCACTTTGGATAGTTTACACATCTCTAGGAATGCATCTGTTTCTTCCAGATTGCCTAATTTGTTGGCATATAGTTGCTCATGATATGTTCTTATAATTGTTGGTATTTCTTTGGTGTTGGTTGTGATCTCTCGTCTTTCATTCATGATTTTATTTATTTGGGTCCTTTCTCTTTTCTTTTTGATAAGTCTGGCCAGGGGTTTAGCAATCTTATTAATTCTTTCAAAGAACTAGCTCCTAGTTTCGTTGATCTGTCCTACTTTTCTTCGATTCCTTGATTTCTGCTCTGATCTTGATGATTTCTCTTCTCCTGCTGGGGTCAGGCTTTCTTTGCTGTTCTTTCTCCAGCTCCTTTAGGTATAAGGTAACGTTGTGTATTTGAGACCTTTCTTGTTTCTTGAGAAGGGCTTGTATCGTCATGTTACTTCCCTCTTGGGACCGCCTTTGCTGCATCCCAAAGATTTTGAACAGTTGTGTTTTCATTTTCTTTTATTTCCATGACTTTTTAAAATTCTTCTTTAATTTCCTGGTTGACCCATTCATTCTTTAGTAGGATGCTCTTTAGCCTCCATGTATTTGAGTTCTTTCCAACTTTCCTCTTGTGATTGAGTTCCAGTTTCAAAGCATTGTGGTCTGAAAATATGCAGGGAATGAGCCCAATCTTTTGGTACTGGTTGAGACCTGATTTGTGACCCAGTATGCGATCTATTCTGGAGAATGTCCCATGTGCACTAGAGAAGAATGTGTATTCTGTTGCTTTGGGATGGAATGTTCTGAATATATCTGTGAAGACCATCTGGTCCAGTGTGTCATCCAAAGCCCTTTATTTTCTTGTCAATCTTTTACTTAGATGATCTGTCCATTTCAGTGAGGGGGGTGTTAAAGTCCCCGACTACTATTGTATTGTTATCCATGGGTTTCTTTGATTTTGTTATTAATTGGCTCATATAATTGGCTGCTCCCATGTTAGGGGCATAAATATTTACAATAGTTAGGTCGTCTTGTTGGACAGACCTTTAAGTATGATACACTGTCCTTCCTCATCTCTTATTGCTGTCTTTGGTTTAAAATCTATTTTGTCTGATACAAGGATTGCCACCCTAGCTTTCTTTTGATGTCCATTAGCATGACTAATGGTTTCCCACCCCCTCACTTCCAATCTGGAGGTGCCTATGGGTCTAAAATGAGTTTCTTGCAGATAGTATTATCGATGGGTCTTTTTTTTTTCCCTAATCTGATCTGATACGCTGTGTCTTCTGACTGGGGCATTTAGCCCATTTACATTCAGGGTAACTGTAGAAAGATATGAATTTAGTGTGATTGTATTACCTGTAAGGTGACTGTTACTGTGTATTTTCCTCTGTTCCTTTCTGGTCTATGTACCCTTTAGGCTCTCTCTTTGCTTAGAGGACCCCTTTCAGTATTTCCCGCAGGGCTGGTTTGATGATTGCAGTTTCTTTTAGTTTTTGTTTGCCCTGGAAACTTTTATGTCTCCTTCTATTTTCAGTGACAGCACTCTTTGGCATTCTTTGCTGCATGTTTTTCTTGTTTAGTGCCCTGAATATATCATGCCAGTCCCTTCTGGCCTGCCAGGTCTCTGTGGATAGGTCTGCTGCCAATCTCATGTTTCTACCATTGTAGATTACCTTTTCTTCCAAGTTGCTTTCAGGATTTTCTCTTTGCCTCTGAGATTTTAAAGATTTTTACGATTATCTAAGTTTTACTGTTAGATATCAGGGTGCTGACTTATTTTTATTGATTTGGTGGGGTTCTCATGCCCATTTCCTTCCCCAGATTAGGGAAGTCCTCCTCTATAATTTGCTCCAATATCTCTTCTGCCCCCCTCTTTTTCTTCTGTGATCCCAATTATTCTAATATTGTTTCACTTTATGATATCCCTTATCTCATGAATTCTCTCCTCATGATCCAGTAATTGTTTATCTCTCTTTTTTTCAGCTTCATTATTCCCCATCATGTAGTCTTCTGTATCACTAATTCTCTCTTCTGCTTCATTTATCCTAGCAGTTAGAGCCTCCATTTTTTTTTTAAGATTTCATTTATTTATTTGTCAGAGAGATATAGTACAGACAGGCAGAGTGGCAGGAAGAGGCAGAGGGAGAAGCAGGCTCCCCACAGAGCAAGGAGCCTGATGCGGGACTCGATCCCAGGACCCTGCGATCATGACCTGACCTGAAGGCAGCTGCTTAGCCAACTGAGCCACCCAGGCATCCCAGAGCCTCCATTTTTTATTGCACCTCATTAATAGCCTTTTTAGTTTATACTTGGTTAGATTTTATTTCTCCAGAAAGAGATTCTCTTGTATCTCCTATGCTCTTCCAGCCCTGCTAGTATCTTTTTAATTGTCATCCTCAACTCTAGTTCTGACATCTTACTAATGTCTATGTTGATTAGGTCCTTGGCAGTTAGTACTGCCTCTTATTATTATTTTTTTTTTTTTTTGGAGGTAAGTTTTTCTGTTTTGTCATTTTGTCCAAAGAATAGATGAATGAAAGAACAAAATGCTAAAAGGGTAACAATGACCCCAGGAAAACACACACTAAACAAATGAGTAGAGACCTGAAACAAGGAGGAAAAGGGGGAAAAAAAAAAAGAATATGATCAGGCTGGTGAATAGAACAGAGCAACACACTAAATTTTGGGTGTATTTCAGTCTGTTAGAAGAAACTGTCTCCCAAATTTTTAAAGAAAGAAAAATATATGTATATATATACACACACACACACAAATAAGGGTAAATACAATGACAGGAAGGAATATGACTGTAAAAGTGAAAATTAAAAAAGATTTTAAAAAAGGAAATGATAAGAAGTTGGTTGGGAAAGGAAAGAAGAAAAAATAAAGAAAAAATAGAAAAAGAAAAAATCAAGAAAATTTTAAAAATTAACTTTGAAGGAGTAAAGAATCATGGGAAAATAAGCCATGAATTCTATGTGCTGTACTGTCCTAGTGCTGGAGTTTTGCAGTTCTTCTTAATCGGTAAACTTGGTCTTGGCTGGATGTCCTTGCTGATCTTCTGGGGGAGGGGCCTGTTGCAGTGATTTTCAAATGTCTGCCCAAGGTGGAATTGCACTGCCCTTGCCAGGGGCCAGGCTAAGTAATCTGCTTGGGTTTGTTCTCTGTAACTTTTGTTACCTTAAGGATTTCTGAGGATAAGAATGAAAATGGCACTGGAAGAACAGAGAATTTGGAGCCCCACTCCTCAGTGCACCCTCAGAGAAAAGCAGCCAATCATTCCTGTCTCCCTGGTCTTCGGCTACATTCCATGCTCAACTGGCCTGTGACTGAGCATTTCCATCTCTGGCACATGACTATTTGGAGTTTCAAAACCCAGCAGATTCCTGCAGTATGCTCCCATGCTGATCCTCCCAATGGAGGAAGAGGAGTCTCCCTAGATCTGTAACTTGTTGGGTCCCTGCTTGAAGAGTAGTGGCCGGACTGTGCCTTGGATCACAGTATATAGCAACCTCGAGCTGAGAGTACACTCCTCGGCTCACTCTTTGCAGTCAGTTTCCCAGCTCTGGTACCTGGGAGCATTGGCATCAGGCACCCTCAGTGCCTGGCATCAGGCACCCTCAGTCTTCCTGTGACCCGGAGGGTCCTGAACCACACTGTGCCAGCCAGGGTTCCAACCTCTACCACGCCACTGCAGCAATGTCCCTCAGGGGAGCAGACTTCTAAAAGTTGTGATTTTGTGCTCTGCTGCTCTCACTTGCTGATAGCCAGCTGATGAATGCTCCCTCCCCACCATAGTCTATCTTCCCATAAATCACCTCAGATTCACTTCTCTGCACAACCCACCTTCCAGAAAATGGTCATTTTTCTATTCATAGTGTTGCCATTATTCTCTTTTTTGATATCTTGTGAATTCATAGGTGTTCAGAATGGTTTTTTAACTATCTAGCTGAATTCCTGGTACCAGACAAAATTTAGGTCTCCTACTCCTCTGCCATCTTGCTATCCTCAAAAATAACTTTAAATAATCTGTATTTCACTACTTTGTAGAACAAATAAAAACTGTAAACAATGTATTTGAATATGGCTAATTATTTTTAGAACCTTGGTTTAATATGTGGTGTCATAGCTGTTTGAAGGCTTCTGTTTAAGTTTGGTTTATAGCAGCATTTAATTGTTATGGTTCTCATAGCTAGAAAGAACTTCACATAGAAATTCCTAATGGAACCAAATATCAGTCTCTCATTGACTTCACTTACTAAATCATAATACTCATTTTTCAATCCTAACCACCATTTATACAGAAGTTTTTGTTGAAGTTTGGCTAATAAATTTCTATTATGCCTGATGCCAAAAAAACTACTCCAGCAAACATATTGGAAGGGTTGCATATTTAAATTTTTTTTAACAAATAGATTCAAAACCCACTAAAACTCTTCAGGAGACTATTAAACATATGGAAAAATTCTGTTTCCAAGTTAATTAAATATGTGGGTGACAAATGTATATAATTCCTACAACTAAACAATATAATAATAAAAAAACATTCCCCAAAAACCATTTTCAAAAATGTCCTCTGGGTTTCTTTTAAAAAGTGGGGTTTTTTTTTCCATTATTAAATGTCACTTTCACCTTGAAGAAACAAGCTATTTAATTTGTCCTTATTTTTCTTTTAATTTATCTGGTATATTGCACACTACTGGCCACCACCTGTCATCATATAAAAGGTCAATAAATTGGAGATCTGTGCTCACTTCGGCAACACATATACTAAAATTGGAACGATACAGAGAAGATTAGCATGGCCCTTGCACAAGGATGACACGCAAATTCGTGAAGCATTCCATATTTATAAATAAATAGATAAATAAATAAATAAATAAATTGGAGATTGATCTTTAACCTTAGCACCCTTCTTAAGGGCTTTGATACAAGATACATGGTGAACTTCTTAGGTTCATGGCTAGTCCTTGCTCTTTATAAAGCAGGGGTCAGCAAACTACAGCCTCAGATCAGATCCAGCCCACCACTGTTTTTATAGATTTTTACTGTAACACAGTCACACTCATTCATATAAATATTGTCTATGACTGCTTTCACCATACAGGAGTAGATCTGAAATGTTGTGACAAAGACCATATGGCCTGCAAAGCCTAAAACATTTACAATTTTCCTCTTTACAGAAAAAAACTGCCAACCCTGGATCATCATAAAATTTTTGCTAGTACAAGTTTTCTGTTTCACAAGATTCAGCACATAAATTCCTGGAATTTTAAGCACTATAGCTTTGAATTCCTTCCTGCAATAGCTTTCTATGAATGATGCAGTGATTATATTTCTCTTGTGGTTCTGTCCCTCTAGCCTTACCACTTCTTTCATTAAAGAAGTCATTAATATATTTATAATTAATATATTTTTCCCAGGATATCTCTGCATCAGTGGAAAGACAGAGAGAATAGTTTTTCATGTATTTCATTATTGAAACAGAATGTAGCAAATGTCATAAACTGAGACAAGTTAGAAACATCTTTACTTTCATCCAACCATATCAGAAACTTCCCACAACGTCAAATCTATCCTAATGCTTGCTTTTTCAGATCTTCATCATTGTTTTCCAGGCATCTCCCAAGGATATCTGCTAACAAAGGAACACATTTTTGCTTATTATTTCGGCCAATTTTTCCTATGGCAGAAGATCGTTTCCCTAATAGTATGCAGCTTTTTAACTTCTGTCCTCAAGCAAAACCCATAAAGTTAGTGAAATTATGGTAAGTGAACTTGAGCAGTGCCTGACTAAAACATCACTGTAAAAAAAGCTGTAGAGCTCTGCTTTTAATGTTCTGAAAGCTTCATTTCCAAATGTCACAATAATCATGACAGCTGCACAGATAAAACTAAAACTCAAGTACCCTTTGGGTCAAATTGTCTACGGTTGTCTACATTGTCCACTGTTAATGGTATTATTTAAATCCATAGTTCCAAGAGGCTCCATGAAAATTTCTAATTTTTTGGATTACTACTTATCAGATCGGACTATATCATTGTTTCTTTATCCCAACATGGGTCACAAAGAACTCATAACAGGAGCAGATCTGTTTGCTCAGCCATTTTGTTCATTGTTTCCTTACTAGGTATTACCTTAAATTCATAATTTCTTTAGAGATATCTTTTCAAGAAATTTATTCATTTTGTTATTTTAATTTAAACTATATAACATACTACTTTCTGAATCCACCTTAACCCATATGAACTGCAATATAATCACAGTATGCTGAAAGCCAATACCCACAAGAAAATAATTGGTCAAACCTTCCATGTTATGGAAACCTCACTCTTCCCTCAGAGCCCTCTATGAACTACACTTCACATTTGACTGTGTGAAGGCACCAATGTCAAGCTGTTTATTATATGTTAGTAATAGTTAATTTTTCTTATTATTTAGATAAACACAGAGACAGGTAATAATTTTTTTTTTCATACACAGTGAACTGTCTTATATACTTTACTTTGGTTTGGAGACCATACAATGATTCTGCCACTTTAAAAAGTAAAGACTCAGAACAAGGGAAGTGAGATTATTCTATTAATACTTTTGGAACACCTACCACGTACAAAAAGAAGTATATCAGGTGCTTTATGAATGTTACAAAGATCAATCAAATTAATCAGACATGGATCCTGCCTTCAGCTCCAGTCACTCATTCATTTACCCACTAAGCAATCATTTATTGGGTATCTTCCAGTTCTGAGGATGGGGGTAGGTGCTAGGGTTTTGGTGGCCTGGTGACTTTTACTTCAGATATGACAAACCATTCAGCCAACTTGAATTCACTTGAACAGATAGGTCATAATCGTGTAAATTTTTCATTTTTGTCTGCCCAGAATTCACTCTCCCTTTCTAGTAGCACTCCAGTTTCCTTCTGGGTAACTACTTCTTCCCACTGTGAGACACTAAACCAACCTGAAACTACAGGATCAAAGACACCATGAATAAGAAGTCCATGCTCTACAAGGAAAACCACAACAGACAGAAGCAGAGAAGACCAAATGATCCCAGGAAAAGAGCAGTCTTATTTCCTTAGTCTTTATTTCCCTTTTGCTTACCCTCTAAGGTCATTTCTTCTCCACAAATACCTATTACACCTGGGCCTCAATGTCCAGGACAAAAAGTGTTAGACTCATATAATAAACATACCATTTTACTTGAGCTAATTTGAGTGTTCCTCTTCTCTGAGAATTATTTGGACCCAGAAAAGAGAGTTGCAAAAAACAAACACCAAGGAAATTAAGAATGAGTATTTTAGGGGTGCCTGGCTGGTGCAGTTGGTAAAGCATGTGACCCTTGAGCTCAGGGTTATGAGTTTGAGCCGCACACTGGGCATAGAGATTACTTAAAATCTGAAGAAAAAGAAAAGAATGATTATTGTAGTCAACTAGGATGTTCTCCAACCTTCCCATCTTCATTCTCCACTCTAGATGATGAGTTAACAGACTGAGATATACAGTGGAGAATCAGCTGGTTAAACTTTTACCTTGAATCTCTTTGCAACCCTAGGCAAAATATCAGTAGAAAGAGGAAAGAAAAAACTCAGTTCCATGTTGTCTGACTTGAAACAGACTGAGAAAAAATCCATTTATTGTTATTACGACTTGGGGCCTCAGTGTGGAAATTCCTCATCATTTCCCTGAGGGCCTAGGGATCCCCTTTAATCTAATAATTTTAGTAGGGACACTACAATGGGTAGCCAGTGGCAGACACAGAATTACAGTATAAGCTGGAAAACTAGGCACTGCTTCTGCTGGAAGGAAAGCTTTGGAAGATATCTGACGTGAAATGATCAAGGTTTCATAAAGGTTGAACGCTTGATCTTCACAAGTCCTGGGAACAGGTAATGCAAGGCTTTCAGTCTTATAGATACTGCACAGTCAGCTGGAAAAGTTTCTGATCCAAGATGACTCCAGGGCACAAAGACAAGGCCCAGCACACAAGTTTTCTGAATTCACTAGTCCAGATTTTTCTTAAGCCATTTTTTTGACTGTGGGTCAATGACCCTTCTTACTTTCTTATCACATCCCTTTCATCTTTTCATACCTGAAGCCTTAGTCCCTCTTTTCCCCCACCTCCTCACTAAAGTCCTTAATGACTGTACTCAGTATTATTGGAAAGAACTTATACGGTCAATGAAAAAAAATCAAAGCTGGGTGAGAAGGATAAGAAACCAGTAGCACCCACCTCTTCCTCAATAGCATGAAAGCATGTTTGAAACAACAGTCTTCAAAATACAATTGCCTAAATTTTTATTTCCTAGAAAGGGACAGATACAGATTTATAGATGTATTTAGGAGATATATAGATATAAATACATGTGATATATGTGAGATGGATAAATACATATATTCTATTTTGAGGAACATGTCCACTACTCAAAAATGAGCTGAGTGATTCCTTCTAATTCAAAACAGAAAAGACAGAAAAGTCTGGATCTCCATTTTAATACAAGTTAAACATTAAATGAATAGATATATGTAACATTACTGCAAAACCATTTCTACTTACAGTGTTTTAAAATAGACAACATAAATGCTTTTATTTAAAAAGACTGAAGCTCCAGATATTGGAATGGGGATATCTGAGAAGTACCAGAGGGACTAAGAAAGCTTGACCTCTAGCCCTGCATAAGGACTTCACGTTGGTAAGATTCCTTTTATTTGGGAGAACCTGAAGCTGCCATAATGTGTGTCTAAGAAACTCATTCCTTTGCCAGATAGGTGAATCTTTGCTGTTCTTGCTCAGTAAGAAGTAATATTTATCATAGAAAGATTACCACCACAGATTGTGTTCCCCTTTTAATCCTTCCTAAATTAGAGCTTTTCACTGAGGATATTTTATTCCTCAATTACACATGCATAGCTGAACCAAGAAAAGTCTCATCCAAACCCTCCTGAGAAGAAGGAAGATCTCCCAGGGATTTGGACTTGGAGCTATATCAGGAGAGAGTGAAAGTATTTTAGGGATCTGTATGATGGCTATGTTGTGTTGGCCTGGTACATTCTTAGGATACTAATTACAGGAAGAACGTATTAGACTGGGCAGTCAAAAAGAAGATTGTAGTAGACTGGTAATTTATTTTTTTCCTCCAAAATGCTTTCACATGTTCCTTCTCTTATGAGATTTCTCTACCCTGGCCATGCACTGGGCAAATTATTCACGTCTGACCAACTCCTCTGGCAACTGCAGTGGTTTAAGGTGAAGCATGTGACACAAACAAAACCCAGTAGAATGCTTCATCAAGACTGAAATAGAAACTCTGGAAGAAAGGTATTTTCCCCCCTCTGGGGTTCCTAAGCTAGGAGTACCAGCAACCATGTCCATATTGAAAAGCAGGAGAGATCTGGCAGCAATATGCAAAGAGGAGAAAATGCAAGTAGAAATGATAATGAGAGCGGGAGAAAGAATTCCTGGTGGCATGGAGGCTTTAATTCTACCCCGAGACCCTAATTCTTGCAGTTCTTCCTGTAGTTCTAGAAACTACCCCATCCCTGCTCTGTGACCCAGTAAACCACCTCCCTTATCTGTGGAGGCCAATTTATATGGGCTTCTATCACTTCAAAGAGTTCTGAATAATAAATGCTCAGAACTATGTGGTACTCAGAGAATTAAACAAAAGTTTAGTTTATTGTTGTTGTTGTTATGTTTGTTTGTTTGTTTACTGAAACTGTAATACATGCCTTAGGTAAAAATTCAAACAGTACACAAAGGTATATTACGTAATTATAATTCTTCCTTCTTCCTTCTACTACCCCCAGAGTTCTTCTGCAGTGGCAAAAATTTAATCATTTCTTATGTATCCTTCCATGAATTTTCTTGAATTAACCTTATAAGGGTCCTAAAGGGACAAGGAGAGAATAAAGGGAGGGAGATGTACGGTGCCAGACCTAGCTCAACAAAGCAGGGATGCATCAATATTATCTCTACTTGTTTTCCTTTCTAGTGGTAATAAGTTTAAATCTGCAGTTTTGAGAATGTCTTACCATAAACTTTTACATTTTATATTTTTAAGTAAAATCTCAACAGGGAAGAACTAGTTAATGAGTTTTCTCTTGTCATCAGGGAGGGCTTTTACAACACACTTTAAAACACCCCAAATCTTGAAACAATTAACAAAACCATTGAACTTCACATAAGTTTGTTTGTTTTTTTAAGGCCTATAAACAGAGGGATTTTTTTTTTTAACTCTTTATCTAAGCTGCCTGGTTTGAGATTTCCCTCCTGTAAAATAGTCAAGAGTTCAGACAATCTATGTTGTCAGAGTGGTTTCATTTTTTTATCTTTAAATTTGTGGCACAAAAGAAATCGCTGGGAGACCATGTTTAAAGGTACTGCTGATTCAAATATATTTTGGAAGTTGTTACACAATACATAAAGGTATGTCCAAAAATAAATGCTGTACAACATTGTGAATGTACTAAATGCCATTGATTTGTTCACTTTAAAATGTTTTATTTCCTGTTATGTGATTCTCACTTCAACAATAAAAAAAAAAAGATGGTGCTTAAGAAAGTTCTACATTTTATAAAGCAAGTCTAAACTAGAAAAATGTTTTAAGTCCTCATCTCTGATAAAACAAACAAACAAACAAACAAACAAAAACAAGAATTAACCTTTGTTGCCAATATATTCTGGGCAAGACTCTGTGCTAAAAGTTTTCCAATAAACAGCAGAAATAATAAGTAAGTTATTATAGTATGTGAAAAGGTGATACGTACTACAAGGAAAGAAGCAGAATCGGTAAGAAAGATGAGAAAAGATAGCAGGGCGGTGGCAGTATTTAAAAAGATGGTCCTATTGGCCTCATTGAGAAGGTAACATTTAAGTAAGGATTCAAAGAATGAGAGGAAGTTGATATAGCTAATATCAGATTTCTGGGGGAAGAACACTCCAGAAAGAGAGAACAGCCAGTGCCAAGGCCTTAAGGCAGAAACATGACTGACATGTTCAAGAAACAGCAAGGGTTGCATGGCCAGAGTAAAGTTAACAAAGGAAAAAGTGATAGGAGATGGGATCAGAGAGCTAATTGAGGGCCTGAAGATCTTCCAGACTATGATGGATACTTCGGCTTTTACTCTGGGTAAACTGGGGGACTATAACAGACTTGAGGAGCCATGGTTGCAACTAAAAACTACGTTGAGAATGAACTGGCAGGAAGGAAGAAGAGGGGCAATGGTAGAACCAGAGACCTGTTAAGAGGCCCTACCTGTACACCAAGGAAAAGACCATGATAGCTAAGACTGGGGAAGTAACAATGGAGATGGTAGGAAATGGTCAGATTCTCAAATTATTAAAGTGAGGCTCCCCAAATTTCCAATAGGTTTACATATGATATGTGAAAGAAAGAGAAGAGTCAACAATGAGCTCAAGGTTTGGGACTTGAACCACTCAAAGGAGAAAGCCATCACACACTTAAATAAGATGGCTTAGAGTGAAGCAGGTTTGAAAGAGAGATGGGAAGAGGGAGGAGAATGATGGACAGGAAGGGTAATCAGGAAGTTCAGTTTGGAACAGGTTAGATTTGAAATGTCCACTAGAAAACCAAGTGGAGATATCTCATAGAATTGAGGTGGATTTAGGAAGTTCTGAGCTATCCTGTCACTCAGTCTCCTTACAAAGCAATAATATTTAATTATGGTGGTATCTGTCAAACCCACTGGCTTTCTTTCTCCCTCAGGAATGAGGTCCTGACGATGAACTATTGTCAAACCATAACATGATTCTTCCATACTTCTCTTCATTCTGCAATCCTTCACCTGTTTTTCTAGATGGAACATTAATTTATCTGAACCAAATCACTCTTTACAAGACCAGTGCTCTAATCTCTGAGCTATGGAGCCTCACTCTTTAAAAAGATGTTACTACATGGGGCACCTGGGTGGCTCAGTGGGTTAAAGACTCTGCCTTCAGCTCAGATCATGATCTCAGGGTCCTGGGATCAAGCCCCACATAAGACTCTCTGCTCAGCAGGGAGCCTGCTTTCTTCTCTTTCTCTACCTGCCCCTCTGCCTACTTGTGATCTCTCTCGCTGTCAAATAAATATATAAATAATTTAAAAAAATAAAAAGATGTTACCACAACTTACTGCTATTTTAAGAAAGCTATGACTAAATCTTCTGCAACAATTATGTTAAAAGGACCCACAAACGGTCATTACCAAGGTGTATTTTCCCAGACTGTGTAGGAAATCTAGTCCAGTGAAGTGACGCCTTCCAAAAAGAATCTGGACCCTTATGACTAAGATATATCTGACTTGAGTTAGATCAAGTATATTAGTTTCCTAGGAGGCAATATTTGGAATCTGAATGTGGGCAAAAAATTGATAATAATAGAAACAGGCCAGATCAATAAAAATCATCCTAATCATTAATCTTTAGTTTACCCAATTACTTTCAATCTTTCTTCCATGCCAAACCTCTTAAACAGCACAGTAAGATGAAATCAAATGGATTTTTAGCTTGGGTATGCACAAGGCACTATGGGCATCTCACAGCCATGCCAAACAGGCAGAGAGGACAAAACAAAATCCTGGCCCTGTATATACACAGATCTTTAGCAGAAGGAATAGGCCCAGCTGCAAAGGCAAATACCAGACTGGCAGCCAGATGGGTGAGGCACAATGGCCAGAGGACACAGCAAGCTCAAGCATAACTGAAACAACTGGTCCAAACAAATAAGTGGAGCACAATGGAGAAGAATCCAAGCATCCTGTCTCCCCCCTCCACCTCCGCCCTGCCCCCACCCCCATCAGGCAGACAGACAGGTGGGGAGTTATTTGTAGACAAATCATCCATGGGCAGTAATAGACTGGTATATAGATCTAGGCTTCTGTCCGCAGGAAAACAGTTGGCAAGTGCTACATCAGATGTCAGGGCTCAGTCTCAGGCTGAGTTCAGGGCCAATGTCCAGTCCTAACAGGAGACAGTGCCTTTGAGCAGAAGAACTAGAGATCAGAAATAAGCCAGTTCTGTGGCTCAAGCCTACAATGGACAGGAAGAGGACAGATGTCACTTGGAGAACATGTCATAGACCATCAAAGTCCAAGTCTGGGAGAATGACTGGCCTTCAAGTCCACCAATGGTACTGAGGTGGTTGGTCTACTTCCTCAATTGGTTTAGTCTCAGAAATGATAGGTGGGGGTCAGGAAGGGAGGGCAACTGGAAGTGAAATACATCAGTGGGCTCAAAAGAGAGTAGCTGGGCAACATAAAGACACAGAAATGAGGAAGGAGACCAATAGGCTTATGTTATTCTGCCTGATCATGCACCATGCCCAAAAGATACGTCTACAGTTGAATTACCCACTTGGAAACCTAAGTGGGAAACATGAAGAAATAGTCATTCATTCCTCCAACATTTACTGAGTATCTACTATATTCAAAACTCTTGCTATGGAGCACACAAAGACCCCAGAGACATGGTATCTGCCCTCAATTAACCTACAGCAGAACAAGCATGATAAAAGACCCACAAAAATAACTATGTGATATGTCCTAGCCAAGTGCTGTTGAGCACAGATGAAAAAAATCAAGACCAGCCAAAAGAACAGAAAAGCCTCATAAGCTTCTTGGGAAGACAGTCTAGCCATTTCTGCCTGGACTGCACAATTCTAGCCATTGCTTTATCAGAGATTTCAATCACCACTGAGTGCTGCCAGTTGCATCCAACTCCAGGTATGAAGACAGCCATTTTTACCTTATCCACATCCCCCTCAACTATCTAAGTCTTGGGCATTGTGATCCTATTACAGAGGGGGCCTAATATTCCAAAAAAAAGAGTACTGAAAGTTCCCAGCTCTGACACATACAAGATTAAGTAGCCTCGACATGTTATATTCCCCATAAAGTGAGCCCCTAGACAAAAGTACTTCAAAGGACTATTTCACAGATTAAGTGAAAGAACGTTCTATAAAAAGGTTGTGTAAACTGGAAAGAACTGGAAAAACATTTATCATTTTAATGGGGTCCCAACTTGAGCCTGATTTCAGCCATGCCTGATGTATTTGAAGAACTGGCATGTGGGGCATCTGGGAGTCACTCCATGTGAGGATGAGGAAGTGGTTTTGCTCACATGCCAGAAAAGAGACAAAGATGTGTAGGAAGCTGCAGCATGTATGCCAGCCCAGTGCCATACCCAGAAGTCAGAACTCAGCAGGAAGAGGGGCTCCATGCAGAAGCTAGGGGAGCTGTTTTCACAAGGGGACATTACCACTTTAGGGCCTAATGATAAATTAAGATGCAAAATGGGGCAGGAGTGGGGGGTAAAGGGATGTAGGTGGGGAGCAATGGAGGGGAGAGTGCGCTTCCCAGCGCAGGGAAAACTCTAGAGCATTTGAGGCTATTTAGTCACCTGAAGAGTTTCCACAGGAGGGGAAAGCATTCTTGATGCAGACATGAGCACATAAGATACCCACTGTACCTCACCCACAAGCTTCCAGGTGATCCAGAGACAAAACCAATATGGGCATGAGAGGAAGAATGAAAGGAGTATTTGTGAGTGGCTGTGAAAAGCTTCTAGGGCACAAAATCTCAGGGGCAAGGGTCAGCGAAATATAGGCCATAACTCCTAATATGATCCCAACAGTGATCCTCCCAGGTTGGAAGACCTGGAGACATCATGCAAGTTCAGGTACCATTAGATGTTGTTTCCGTCACCTCTTCTGTTTCATTTTTCATTCTCAGGAGGCCTGAAAACGGAGGTGTGTTACCCAGCAAGGCTAGAAGCCCCTTCTCTTGATGAAGACCACCCAAAAGTGAGCCACAGCATTGTGAAGCACCTAACTTGTGCTTTCAACAAACACTGCTCAAATCAGCTGCAGCATCACTAAACCATTTCTCCTGACTCTCATCTCAGTGTTTCCAAGTCTGGGAGAGGAGGGAAGGCCAAATGGAAGGCTGTGCAAGATTACAACACAGGAGCTGCATGGCAAGATGGCAGAGAAGCAGAGATGGGCAACAACTACACACCAGTAAGAAAACATAAAATTTCCCTTTTAAGTGGTAGTGGGGAGGGGGGTGGAAATGCAGTACAGGGAGCTGGCAGCAAAGGTGAATGAGAGAGAACAAAATGTACTCCCCCCAAAGATATGGCAGGGATCTGGTCAAGGGTGGGGACACTGGGTTTTTCCCCTTCCCTGGCAGCTCACTGCCATTATGTCTAGAATTCTGGCCCAAGCACCTTGAGAAGCTCCTTGGACGTGCCCAGCATTGGACACACCACACAGAAGCCCGTATTCACTCAACAAGGACAGAGTAAACAATTCATCCAAGGTCTGCCAAGAGAGCTCTCCGGCACTATAATGGTCTCTGAGGCTGAGGGTTGGCTCTTGCCAGAGAAGGAGGAGCCCAGCGAACAATAGGGGTCTCCTTAGCAATTTGGGATCTCTGACCAAACGTCAGCGCACAGGCTGCTCTGACCAGTCCAGCAGTACCTGGCCCTCTGCAATATGCCTTGGTTCAACTTCATGCCTAAACTTGCTGCTTCTTCCAGAGCTGATGCCTGTTTCCCCAGCCCATACTGGGTGCCAATCCTGGAAGAGCTCAGTGTTAAGACAGGTTGGGGTGGGAGGTGGCAAACCCATGTATCCCAAAATGGATAGTGAGTGGCTAATTGGTGAGTGGACAAGTGTGGGTTTGGGGAAAGAGTAGGGTTTCACAGAGGTGGAGCTATTTCAGCAGAGTTTTAAATAGTAAATAGGAGCTTACCAGGCAGGAAAGGAAGTGAAGAGGTGTAACTCACTTTGTTGGAGCGTACCATGTGCCAGGAAGTGTGTCAAGAGCATTTCCAGCAGAGAGAAGAGCAGGTACAAAGCTGCAGAAATGTGAAACTGCATGATATATTTACAGAAGGGGAACTCTGTAGAAAATGGTTAGTTACATCATGGGAGTTGTCAAAGACAAAGCTAGAATGGCAAATTGAAACAGCAAAGGCCTTAAAAACTTTTTAAATATGTATACATATCTTTTGGTTGTTATTTTACTGCTAGGTTTTATCCTGGGTTCACTCTATAAAACACTTGTCAAGATATATGCAAGTCAGAATTCAGAGGATAATGAGTCTTGTCTTTTTTGTTGCATAGCCGAACTTATTCAAAGGCCAACTTGTAAAAAAAAAATAAGTAAATAAAATAAATAAAAAATGAATAATGATTCAAAGAAATTATCTACATATTTTAAATATATATATTTTTATATATTTTATATATACATGTATATATGTATACATAGGTCTGGAAAGATACATACTAACATGTCATGGTGGTGAAGATTCTGATGAGTTTCATTTTTACTTTTTTAAGTATCTGTATTTTCTTTCTCACCAACAAAAAGAAAGGAGGCTGAGGAAGCAGGTGGGTCTGAAAGTATGCACTAGATTCTGCAGGCACTGGGAAGGCATGGAAAACTCTTAAGGGAAAGAGGTGAGCCATCCAGACCTTCTTAGGTGGGAAGCCTTTGGTGACTCACTCATTTCTCCTTCCCTGGGACCCTCTTCCTTGTGCCACGCACAGACCCAAAAGTCAAGCCTGTAGGATTAAACCTCTCAGTCCACAAGATGGGAGGCTGCCAGTAAGAAGTAGGGGCAGTTAATGTAAGTACATTTCTCTGCCCATGCAGAGCTCCCCCAAACTTGACAGCAAGCAGAAAACAACCTGGCTCTGCCCCAAGCACAGAAAAACAAGGGGGGGGGGGGGAGAAAGGACAGGTGGTGAAGCATTCACAAAAGCTAGAAAAAAAGCAGATTATTTTTTTTTCCCTACAATGTAGGAGCTTTTATTACTAGAAAATAAAATCCTGTCTGAGCAAATGCCAGGAAAACGATTAAGGGCTCAATTTAGACTGGGAGGCTTGGCTGGGCACTGCTGAGCAGAGAACTAAACAATGTCAGCCCCACTCTCTGTGCACATCACGTTTGGGGTGAACGGCCCAAGCCCCAGCCGGGCCTCTTGCCGCCAGTTCTGCAGAATTACCTTAAGCTGTGGCCACTTGGTTTCAGTTAAAAGGATTGTGTGGAAGGAAGGATAAAAGGCTCTTGCGTGCAGACCAGCTACTGCATCTGAGAACTGAGAAGAAATGCAGCCCGGTTGTTGCCAAGCCCTGCGGAAACACTTCTTCCCTGTGGTTCTCAGGATCCCCACCCTAACCCACAAGATGGTGGACAAGCAAGGCTGGCTTTGGAGTCTTGCCTAAAGATTTTAATTTCTCTAAGCCCCAGTGTCTTATCTATAAAGTGAAGGTAATAATTTATAGAAATATCATGAGGATAAAATGACATGATATATACAGAAGCACCAATAAAATAGATACTTTATAGATTCTTCCTTCCACTTTTTTTCTTCAGGGCATCCTAAGCTAACGAATTCTGGTACAATGGGAAAGGCATGAGATCAGAGGTTGAGAAACCAGTATTCTAGTCCTTATTCAACTACTGAGCTGGGGTGACCTTGGAAGTCACTTGGTCTCTTTGGGCCTCACTTTCTCCTGCTGAAAAAATGTGGTCTTTACATTAAATAATTTCTAAGGGCTCTTTCTATCTTTGACTTTCAAAGTTAATTATAGTAACTTTTACAATTAAGCAACTGCTATGTGCCAGGCATGCTCAATGACGCATATATATCATCTTAGTCAAGAATTATTATCCCTATTTTGCAAGTAAAGAAAATGTGGTTTATAGAAGCTTAGGAACTTGTCCCAAATTGTACAGGTGATAAGGGAAAGCCAGGAAGTATTTGCTGTGACTTACTTTTTTTAAAACTAATTAAGGTATCCCCACGGTTCCAAATCTTTTCACAGAGCAAGTAATAAAATCCAGCCACTCTGTAGGTTCTAGGTCAGGTTTAAGAAGCTGCCGATTCTTAGAACTACAGCTGGGGTTTCAGGTCTGACAAATACTGATCTACTTGTAGCAGCATGAAACAGTCCCTACAGAGAAAGATCTCGTATCAGGAGGTAGGAAGGAGGTATTGCAAATGAATGTCCTAGAGCTTTTGATCTGGCCATAGAGAGGACATTGTGGTGAGGACCCAAGGAACCAAGCAGATAGGCAGCTGTCAGCCAAGTGAGCAAAGAGTCGGCAGCCAGGGTCAGCACAGCTCAAAGCTAGCAGAGGCCTCTCAGTGCCCAAATGCAAGTTCAAGCAGAGATGCAGGCCATCTGGACTATACCACTGTGAAGTAAGTGGGCGAGAGGGAGAGCTGTGACTTGGCAGCCAGCTGCTATCCCTGGGGATACAAGGCTTAACCCTGGCAACAAGGAGACCCAATAAAAAATATAAAAGCCTAGCACTCATGCCAGGCTATGATGTCCAGGACTAGCTAAGTGAACTATTATAAGCTGGTTATCATTTGTCCATTGCTGTGACAAACCTCCCCCAAAACTTGATGATTTAAAACAACAGAGATACATTATTTCTCACAATATTGTGGGATGGCTGAGCTCAGTTGAGCAATTCTTTAGCTCTGTGTAGTGTCATCTGGGTTAACTGATGTGGCTATATTCAGCTAGGAGCTTGGCTGAGGCTAGAACATCAAAGATGGCCTCGCTCACAAATCTGGCAGTGGATGCTAACTGCTGCTGGGACACTTCAGTTCCATGTCACATGGCCTCTCATTCTCCAGGATCTCTCTCAACCAGAATAAAGTCGAGTTCTTTACAATAGCAAGTGTTTTCCAAGAGGGCAAAATCAGAAACAGGTCAATATACAAAGAATTAATTATATTTCTTTATACTACCAAAGAACAATTAAAACTGAAATTTTCAAAACAATACCATTGATAAGTCCAAAGAAAGACTTAAATTAAGCTAAAAACTATAAAACACTGATGAAAAAAATTTTAAGAGTTAAATCCATAGAGGGGCATCTGGGTGGCTCAGTCATTAAGCATCTGCTTTCGGCTCAAGTCATGATCCCAGGGTCCCGGGATTGAGCCCCACATCGGGCTCCCTGCTTCTGTGGGCAGCCTGCTTCCTCCTCTATCACTCCCCTCGCTTATATTCCTTCTCTTGCTGTGTCTCTCTCTGTCAAATAAATAAAATCTTTAAAAAAAAAAAAAAAAGAAGAGTTAAATCAGTAGAAAGATATGCCATATTCACAGATTAGAAGATTCAATATTGTTAATGTCAGTTCTCCCCAAACTAATCTCTAGACCACTAGAAATCCCAGCACTGTCCCAGTAAGAAGGCAAGTTTTAAAGATATTTACAAGTTGATTCTTAAACTATAATAGCCAAACCAACTTCGAAAAAGAACAGCAAGTGAATGGTTAATCAATTTCTAGTACGTTAATATAATGCAATGCTACTGAACAATAAAAATGAATGACAGACTGAAGTACACAACAAGATGAATGAATTTCAAAGACATTCATTACTCTAAGAGAAATAAGCTAGACACAAATTTTATACACTGTATGATCCCACTTATATGTCATTCTGGAAGAGCCAAAAGTATAGGAACTCACTATAATAGGTAGGATAAATATATATATCAATGAAACAGAATAGAGAGGTCAGAAAAAACCACAGATGGTCACTGATTTTTTTTTTAAGATTTTATTTATTTTATTTGACAGACAGAGATTACAAGTAGGCAGAGAGGCAGGCAGAGAGAGAGAGGAGGAAGCAGGCTCCCCACTGGGCAAAGAGCCCAATGCGGGGCTCGATCCCAGGACCCCAGGATCATGACCTGAGCTGAAGGCAGAGGCTTTAACCCACTGAGCCACCCAGGCACCCCTGGTCACTGATTTTTGACAGAGGTGCAAGGGCATTTAAATAGAAAAGGGTAGACTTTTTAACAAATGGTGCCAGAACTGAGTATCAAAAAAAAAAAAAAAAAAAAAAAAAAGAATCTTGACCAACATCTCACACCTTGCACAAAATCTAACAAAATGGGTTAAAGACATAAATGTAAAATTAGAAAGATTTTAGAAGAAGACAGAGGAAAAAACATTTGTGACCCTGGGTTGGGCAGAAAGTTCTTGGTAGGACAACAAAGCCTAATATATGTAAAAGAAAAATATTATTATGTTATATGCAACTAATGAATTGTTGAACATCACATCAAAAACTAATGTACTATATGTTGGCTAACTTTCCATAATAAAAGCAAATAAAAATTTTTCAAAAATTTATACTACAACTTCAAAAAAAGAAAAATACTGTTAAACTGGACTTAAAATTCAAAAATCTTTGCTCTAAGGGCGCCTGGGTGGCTCAGTCATTAGGTGTCTGCCTTTGGCTCGGGTCATGATCCCTGTATCCTGGGATAGAGTGCCATGTTGGGCTCCCTGCTCAGTGGGGAACCTGCTTCTCCCTCTCTAGCTCCCACGTGTTTGTGTTCTCTCTCTCACTATCTCTCTCTGTCATAAATAAATAAAATCTTTAAAAAAAATTTTTTTTTGCTCTATTAAAGACACTTTTTTTATCATTCTGAAAAAGGCAAAAATATGGGCATAGAATAGATCAGTAGTTGCCAGGGGCTAACAGTTGGTAGAGGTTTGACTACAAGAGGCAGTATATGGGAATTTGGGGGAGAAAACCTTATACTTTGATTGTGTTAGTAGTTACACATTCTGCATACTTGTCAAAATCAGAAAAATCTACACAATAACAGAGAAAGTAAATTTTACTGTGTTTCTTTTAATATTTTATTTATTTATTTGAGAGAGAGACAGTGAGAGAGAGTATGAGCAAGAAGAAGGTCAGAGAGAGAAGCAGACTCCCCGTGGAGCTGGGAGCCCGAGGCAGGACTCAATCCCGGGACTCCGGGATCATGACCTGAGCCGAAAGCAGTCGCCCAACCAACTGAGCCACCCAGGCGCCCTGTATGTGTTTTTAAAAGAAACAAGTGCCATAAATAAAATTTAGCCTAAAAAAGATCAAGTCAAAACTCTGCCAGATCTACAGTGGAGAGGATATCAAGTATTATCATCTCCACAGCAAACAAACAGTTTTAAATGTTTGATCCCTTTTGTAATAAAAAATGAAGCTATATTCAAAGAAATGCCATTATTTCTCTCCTTTATATATATTTTAAAACTCTTAATAATACCTAGTACTAGCAAAGGTATAATAAAATGAGCATTATCAATGCAATGAGTGGGCATGTGAATTGGTACATTCTTTTTGGAAGACGATATGGCAATACATATAAAGAGCCTGAAAAGTATTCTTAACCCTGAGAAAAGTAAAGCCACTTCTAGGAATCAAACCTCAGGAAATAATCAGAGATTCTGATGAGGATCATCATCTTTTCCGCATTATAACGTTGTCTCCCTCATCACAGCGACAGATGTACAGCGGCTCCTAAACAAATGTTGCCGACTAACTGGATGGCAACTGACTTTCATAAAACATCAGCTTCCAGCCAGGAGCCTAGGAGGAAGAGAAGCCTTCTACCACCGGGCCTGTTTGGTCAGAATGCTGCCTTCTGTGCAACAGCACGGGATGACTGCCTATACTCACTGGGAACAACCAGAGTGATGGTTACATTCCTAATGAGTTAGCAAGTGATGCCCCTGCTCCTACCCCTAAAGACAGCAGGGGTCTCATCCAGGCTGACTGCTTCATGAGAGACAAACTTCGGAGACCAGACTGAAGACAATCAAAAAGGCAAGAGAGTTGTTCAGCAGACACTGGGGACTGCTGGGAAAGCCAGGGAACTTGGGCTGAGAAGATACTTTAAGATGGAGAAAGACCCTGGCACAGGATACAAAGTCAAGGCCTTGTCTCCCGCCCCCACTAGTGATGACTATGCCCTAATAATTACTCTATTTAATGTCGGTAACATTCCATCAATCCCCTGCACACTGCAACTCCACTCCCCAACTCTGGCTGAGTGACCACCTGTTTATACAGCAGCCTCCCTTCTGGCCACAGTGCTCCAGGGACCCCCTCAGTCCCGCTACCTCAGCTCTCTCCTCTGCTCCTGTGCTCCTCTAGCCCCCACTCCCGCCTCCATCTACCTCCCAGCACACCTCTCACACTCCCTCAAAGGTTACAACTGCGCAGGCTTGGTTGATAGAACCAAGTTACTGAGGAAGGAAGCAAGGAATCTTTCCATAATAGCATCTTTGACACAGAACGTTGATTCTGTATGCTGACTCTAACAAAGAGTAACCATTCCTAACATTCATTGAGGAAGCACTAGCTGTGTGCTGGACACTATGGTAAGTGCCCTATATGTGCATTATACATTGTTACAATTTGAACGTTGATTCTGTATGCTGACTCTAACAAAGAGTAACCATTCCTAACATTCATTGAGGAAGCACTAGCTGTGTGCTGGACACTATGGTAAGTGCCCTATATGTGCATTATACATTGTTACAATTTAACTCCTACGGTAACATGAGGAAATGATTCCTCTACTCATCATGATTAACATGCCCATTTTACATACAAGGAACTGAAAGCTCAGAAAGGAATTTTCCAAGGACAATATGGCTAATGAGCAAACCAGAAACCTAACTTTGAACTTGTTCATTTCACAAGTACTAATAGAGTCAGATACTACTATGCTAGGCAGGTAGCAACAGGGTGAACAAGACAGATCCAGCTGCCACCCTCAAGAAACACACTGTCTAGCAAATTAGGTAAATCTTTACAGCTGCCGTAATTGGCCAAGGAGCAAGGATCCAAGGCCATGTTTTCTACACCAAAGCCCAAGCACTCAATTATCACACTTTCTATCTCTCTTACTGTAAATAGTCCCTCTTAGAGAAATAAAAAGTTCTGAAGTTCTCAGGCTGAAGTGAGCGACCTACCCCTATGACCAAGTGTTGATGATGAGCAGATGTTGCATACAAAGTACAGAACACATGGAATGATTTTTAAGGCTTTACTCAAGTGTCACCTTGTCAAAGAGGCCACTTGCCCCATGTGCCTTCTGTCAGCACTGTCAGGCCATCTTTCCCTGCTCACTTTTTCCATCCTACTTATCACCTTTTTATAATATATTCTTTTTTTTTTTATTATACCTATTGTTTAGTATGTGCTTCCTTACATGTTAACATAATCTCCCCAAGGGGAGAGAATCCTTACTTGTTTGGTCACTGACGTATCCTCCAGGCCTAGACAGAACCTGGCACACAGAAAACACCAAATAATTATTTTTTGTGTGAATCAATGGCAGTGAAAATCACATATGAGTTTCACAGACAGATGGTACTGATCAGACCAGAGCCAGGATAGGGAAAGGAGAATGAACTTGGAACTAAGTTCCCACTCAGTAGGATGAGAGTGAGCCTCCTGGAGTCCCGAGCGGTGTGCTGCAAGAACTGGAAGGGAGTGGCAAAGGCATGTCACAGCCTGGAAGCCAGAAGCCCCTGCAGGAGGTAGAGTAGATATGCTCTATGCTCAGAAGCACGTCAGATACTGGAGAGCCAGGAAGCCAGGGTATATCCAGGAAGTGTACAACCATCTGTGCTCCACACAAACTCAGGGAGTCAGGGGGTCAGATGAGCACGCAGGGGTTGGGGATCAAAGCAGGCAACAGCTGAGGTTTAGGAAGTCTGAAAGAGCAAGATAATGACACCCATCTAATGAAAACATAGAAAAGATCCTAATCTTGAGGCAGGGACTATGGGAGTTAAGGTTTACTTCAAGTTTTCTCCAATGAGGTGTTCAAGCTTCAGGACCCCAAGAGTGGGCAGGGAAGGGGCTATGGCTGAATGGTATGCTATAGCTACGTGGAACTGATCGTACATCTCCCTTCCCAGCTTCAGGTTCAGTGGCTCACATTTGTAGCATGAAACTGGCCGTGGTGGAAGTACTGACACTACAGAAAGGGGCGCCCGGAATCCACATTCTTAACCATTACATACACACTCTCTCAGACAGACTGGTTGGAGAAGGAAATAAAGCAGGTGGAAAAGGAGAACAGGAAAGAATGTGGTGACAAGCTGCATCTGAACCCAAAGAAGGAGTAGGGAAAAGGCAACAGTAAACATTTTCCTAATCCCTTGATAATCATTGCTGAGCCTTCCCTGTGCTGGGCTCTGTGCCAGATGCTGGGGGCACACAGATGAGTCCAGCATGGACTAGATGGCAAGTAGTCCCAAGTAAAGAGGCGATTACAGTCTGGATTCAGTCCTACACAGCACTGTTGGGGCCCCCAAAGAAAAAAAGCTTCATCTAGCAACCTTGAGAGCTACACCAGTGCCCTTGGAGTCAGGTACTAGGGAGGGATGTGGAGCTTGGGCTGCCTAGTGCCACCTGGATGAACAACCTCCAGAACAGGTCACAAAAAGAAAGGGCTCAAAAGACAGATCAAGGGACCACCGGAGAGCCCAACAAACATCCATGTGCCAGAAGAGAGAAGGAGAGGCTTAAGTCCTGAATAAAATGATAGGTCAAAAGCTCAGCAGTGACTAGAAATGAGAGGTGTGGGGCACGGGCAGCTGGGGAGCCCAGATCAAGCAGCAGAAGCCAGAAAGGAGCAAGAAGAGATCAAACAAGAGGACCCAGGCATTTCTGGGTCTTCGTGCCACACTTCTTTCCCTACCTCACAGATTTATCCCTCATCTAATTTTCTAACAGCAGACTCTCCACCAGCCTCGTGAACTAGGAACTTACTGATTTTGGTGCTCCTAGTGCTGGAGGAGACCTTCTAGAGTGAGGCATTTTATGCTAATGTTCCTAATGTTCCTCTTATTCCCTCCTGCCATCCAGCTGACCTACCCAGGATGAGCTAATGGCCCGCTTCTAAAAAGAAGGGTCAGGTTCCTCTGTTCACTCACATTTCTCCCCAGAAACATTCCATCCATCCAGAGCTTATGACTGCTGATAACCTGGCAGTGTCGGTGACTTCATATTCTCCCTCTGGGAAATGCAGTGACTCAGCAGTCACCAAGACCAAGATAACAATGGAAGTCATTAAGAGTTCTCTGCAGGGCAAAGAAATGTCAGGTTTGTTGGGGGGTGTGAATGTAGCTACAGGTCCTGGGGTTAACACAGCAGGAAAAAATGACAGTGTACAGAGTTGTAGGCTGGTCCAACAATTATCAAATTCTCTGAGAGCAACTCTCAATAAAGACTTGTTGACTCTGCTCTAGCAATAGGAAGGGTGGTACACTAAACCCTAGTTCTTCCTTCCTGCTTTCCAGCATAATGACCAGCATGTCTCTACTGAGCACTACTGTGTACACAGTAGCTGCCATGCTATTAGGTATGACATGCGTGGGATTGTTTGCCAAAACCCCATACTCCTGGGAACTATTCACCCCACCCCAAACTACATGGCATCTTCCTACATGGCTATGACTCCCCCCAAGTGTTTGATTAGTCAGGGGTGAGCATTTGACACAAGGCATGCCAGTTAGAGCCCCTCCTTGGGATTCTCCCAACTGGAATAAGAGAATCAGCCTCTGATAGTGGAAGTTGAAAGCTGTAAAATTTAGGAGCTCTTTATGGCTATGTTTACAACCATGTAAAAGAGTGCTGTCTGCAATACCGAAGATCCAAATACAGAAAGAAACAGAGGTTAGGGAAACAAAAAAGATTCTTGGCAGCATCCAAGTCTAGACACCCAGTTCCTGAGGTCAAGTTGCAGCCATACTTCCTATAGCTTGGTTATTTGATTACTGGATACCCTGAGTTTTTGCCCAAGCTACTTCTAGCTGCGGTTTCTTCTGACTGGTTACAAGCAGTGTCTGAATCAACCTGGACTTTGGGTGGCAATGACTATGTGGAGAGATGGAAAAAGTAGACTTCTCCAGAATGCCCCCAGAGAACTCCCTGCTTTGCTCTCTTAAAGAGGGTACCAGTGTGCAGTGACAGTCAGTCCCTAGCCCAGACAGACCACACCAAGTCCAACATGAGAGGAACAAGAGGCCACTACCTTCTCTATACTTATTTACACCTCATGCCCCATTTGCTCTAGCATCTAACTGCTCATTTGCTCAGCCATTGAGCAAACTGCTGTCTTCTTGGTCTATTTCTCTGGATTCCAACTCACTGCATCATTCGAGGCTATTTAGCATGTCTTCCATGCATTCAGACCCTCCAGCCAGCAAGCTAAATTAGCCTCTGCCACTCAGCATCAAAGGCTGAGCCTAGGTGGCACAATCAGTCAGTGATTGTTAAATGGTACAATATAGACTAGAACTGCCACAGGAAGTCAGAAAAGGGAAAAATTAGTCGAGGGTCTTACAGAACAAATGGCCTTGAATTTGGAGAGACAGAAAGGACATTCCAGTGTAATAAATAAATAAACAAAGACACTGGAGCAGAAAAAGGTTGGGCTCAAGAGGTCTAGACACAAGAAATGAGCTTGACTAAAGTGAGTGTCATCAGAATGGGACCAGTATTAGGTAAATCTAAGAGAGAAAAATCGGGTCAAGTTCACAGGGTCTTAATAAAGCAGAAGAGATTAGCTTGATATGCACACACATTTCATGGTAGGATTTTGATCAGAAGAAGGAGGAAAATGATTTGGGGGCTATGTCTTTCTCACAGAGAATGAGAGAGAAAATATCTCTTTAGTCTAAAAATGATAAAAGAGGAGATATGCCTATTCTCTCTACCCAAAGCATTCTTCATTTTCCTAAAGGATTCATCTGGTTATTTTGAGAGTTTTTGTTGTTGGGATGCTGTTCAATATAGA
Source organism: Mustela nivalis (assembly GCF_964662115.1). Lineage (NCBI taxonomy): Eukaryota > Metazoa > Chordata > Mammalia > Carnivora > Mustelidae > Mustela > Mustela nivalis. Next base: position 67,261,019 of record NC_139032.1, read on the forward strand.
AATTTAGGAAATACAGACAAGCAAAAGAAAGTTCTCCCAAAACTTCACACACAAATAAGCATTGTTAAAATCTGTTTCCAAAATGATCTATAACATGTACTAATAAAAATTGATTTATCTTACATAAATATGGCTCTTCTCACTTAGCAATATATTTTCCATTGACTGCTTCTGAGTGGTAAATTCCTCTATATATATTAAAATATTATTTGATTCAAAAAAATTAAATTTATATGTACCTTTTCAGAATTTATTCCATAGCTAGGATTAGCATCTTCCTAAATTTGTTCTACAAAACAGAGCTACGAGATTTTCTGCCCCAAGTCGGGGTTATGTTTAGGAGAGGCTTCATTCTTTGTGGAAATTAAAGGTTCTTAGGTGCCCTAAATGAATTGATTAAAACTAAATAATGTTTGCTCTAGGAAATACCTTTCCAGTGAAAATTCACCAACATTGGTATAATTCTAATTGAAATTAATGTATTCAGAAAGAGAGAGTTCAAAACACAGTCCTGGTCAAAATATCCTTCATCCAAGGGAATCAAGAGAATCGAATAAAACCCCACTTTCTGGGATGCTGGCAGTTGCCCCCCTCACCCAATGTGGCCAGCAGTAGCTATACAGCTATTTCATGAGGACAGACAGACCAGAAATCGAGCATCTGCCTGAAGTTTGACACAAAACTGTTAAGGTCCTTCTCAACACTGAGACTCCATGAATTTTAATTGAGAGCATTAAAAAAACTTTCAGATCTCATTATTCATTTGCCAGCCTCAAGCAAGCCATCTCTCCTCTCCAAGTCTCAGGTTCTTCAGTTTCTTTCTGTGAAACAAGGGCTGCCATCCAAATCTGAGCCACAAATCTCTAGAGCTCTTTGGAGTCCCTTCCAACAGTGACACACTCACACTGCCCTGGTCTCCTGGTCTCCTAATTTCCACAGCTTTACCAAGGACCTTGATCCTTCCTCTTCATAGAAGGAAAAATGAGATAAGCAAACAAAATAAACAAGAGTTGCTCCCATGTGCACACAAAGCATGAACCAAACAGCTGGAAAACAAAGAAAGTAGGTGAAAGGTGAAGTTGTTTTGCTGAATGGTGTCAGAGGTTGGTGTACAAATCCACAGGGAGGATCAGAGCTTCACTAACACTTGCTCCGAAAAATCTGTTCGCAGAACTTCCATCCCAGCAGCCCCGACTCCACTCACCAAGCTCGTTTCTTCTTAGAGGCCTAGAGGCAAAGAAAATTTCACTTTTTTTTTTCTTTCTTTCTTTTCTTCCAGGAAAAAGAAGTTTAAAAAAATGGTTTTTTTTTTTTTAAGACTGAGGCTCAATTAGAAAGAGATCCTTCTTCCTCCTTAGGAAAAATAAAACAAAAACAAACAAACCTTCAGCTGTTCCAATGCAACGCCAGGGTCCCACATGATTTGGCTTTTCTGAATGCAGGGAGGGGTCTTGTTTTGTGTGCTCCCCAGAGCCCAAGGAAACCAATTCTGTGCTTCCCTTTCTGGTGTTGAAAAATAACAAAAGGAAGCTCAGGGAATGTGGAGAAAAATACATTTAAGTAGTGGTCAGTTCTTGAGGTGACCTTCCACCCATCCTCCAGGCAAAATATCACAAAGACCAACAAAACCTGAATCTAATTAAGGCTGAGAATGGCACAGAGCTGATTCACTGGCTGAACAGGACACCCCCCACCCCCAGCACAGGCCCTCTGCTCTGAAGCCCTTGAGGCCCCTCACTGGATGCAGAACAAAGCCCATTGCTCTGCTTTAATGTAGTATACAAATTCAACAAGCAGTCTGATATTTTTGGTGCAGTGCCTGAGGTCTAGTGTTCCTTTGGTCCTCCTCTCTCTCCACAGAGGCTGTCACTTGAACCAACTGCAAGGGTGGCTGGCTCCATCACTGTAATATCCTTCAGTCCACTTTACAGAGAACCTATCATTCTAGTAGTACTTGCAGTGCCTAAGGGAGAGCAAGGGCGTTCCCCCAAAGCCTTAAGAATCAGTTGTAGGGGGGCACCTAGGAGGCTCAGTTGGTTCAGGGTCCAACTCTGGATTTCAGCTCAGGTCATGATCTCGGGGTCGTGAGACCCAGCCCCACACTGGGCTCCAAGCTGGTCATGGAGATTACTAAGATTCTCTCTCTCTCTCTACATCTGCCCCTCCCTCCAACCCCTCATCTCTCTTTAAAAGAAAGAAAGGACTATTGTCATTCTTTGGGCTCTAAGACTGTTGTAGGACTATTTTCGTACCTGCTGGCTAATAAACATTCATAGCTTTAGCAAAATTTTATCTAAGACCTCACCTGTTGGGGAAGTTATAAAATAGGAGAGGTATAGCCCCACACAGCTAGAACTATCAGAGTTGGAAGACAACTCATCCTGGTTTGCCCGGGGGCTTTCTCAGTTTCGGCACTGAGAATCCCATGTCCCAGGAAAACATACCATGCCAGGCAAACCAGGGCATTGGTCCCCGCAGATATCGACCCAAAGAATTTACCAATTGCTAAAAGCCAAATTAGCTTGAGTTAGTAAAAAATATCATGTTTCTCTTGAAAAAACTTCTGCAGGCTTAAGTTTCCAAAAAGGATTAAAGGAAAAGATCTAGAGCCTTGTTGATATAGATCAACAGCATCTATACACGCCAGGAGCTTGTTAGAAATGCAGAATCTCGGGCCTTACCTCACAACTACTGAATTAAAATCTGCAATTTAGCAAGGCCTCCAAGTGGGACTTTGCACAAGGGCTTCATGTACTTCAAATTCTCAGGTGCGCTGGCCTTAGAAGAAAAATCTCAGAAAGTGACTTTTAGCTGGGCCTTGAAGTCAGTAGGAATGAGCTGGCAGAGGGCACCAGAAAACAAGGGCATAAAGGCCCAGAAAACACCTATGTGCTTAGTCAGCAGGAGCCATTTGTTGTTTCTGGGTGTGAGAAATGGGAAATAACCCACAGGCAGGTTGGGCAGACTGTGGAAGCCCTTAGCCCCATATCTTCCTTGCTCTCTCTCCTTTCAAAACTCAGGCAGCTCCTAAACTCTGTTTTATTTTCTGAAAGCCAGAGTTCCTTCCTCCCTGTGGCCTGGTTTGGTGCAGCTGAACTTGCACAATGCTAGCTTAGAGGGGGACAGCAGGCCCAAGGAGATCCTCCACCAGGGCAACATTCAGGTTCAAGGCTCTCATTTCTAGGGACCTCTGAAGGATCAGAGCTCTATAGCTCTGGCTTAGGGAACACAGTTTCTGATAGTGGAAGGCAGAGGAGACAGCCAGCATTTAAAGGGATGCAGATCAAGGATCTCTACTCTGAAATGAGAAGTTGGCAAAATAAGAAAAATGAAAAGTCTCAAGCAATATCTTGCATTCTGAGTCAGACTATACATACAGTATTGGTTTCTCAACCACTCTGTGCCCCAGTTTCCTAAACCATACAATAGGGATAACCCATGTACCCACCTCACAGGTTGTAAAGATTCAGTAAATTAATGCATGCAAAGCTCTTAGAATAGTGCCTAGATGCTATCAGGAGCCCCCTACAAGGTACTGCCTTGAATTAAACAATGACCTCTGTCCTAATGTAGGAGTTGGAGACATGACTTGCTGAGTGGGGATCTGGGGTGGCGGCCTGTCTCCAAGTCAACCCAACAGGCCATTATCTTCATAGATGTTGGCATTTGAAACTATATTATTCTGTGCTACTTACTATGGTCCTCAAATATGGAGTATTAATCAATGGAACATAGGGTGAACTGAGACTTACTGGGTGCATTCATCAGGGGACAGAGAAGCAGAGCCATGACGAGTGATAGAGAATAAAGGATTTATTACAGCAGTTAGACCTGAGACTAAATTGACACTGTATAAAGCTACCATACTATGCATCCCTAACATGGCAGGTCAGTTTTGAGAACTTCACCAAAAATCTCTTATTCCACATACTAAAGTCTAGGAGGCTTCCCTAGGAAGCCTTTGTTTTGGTCCCTCCCTCTTGGGGGTGTACCACACGCCTCCCTTTGTACACATTTGTAACAGAAGCTGTATCACTTGTGTTCCAACTATCTGTGTCCTCCTCCCTGGACTCTGAGCCCTTCCAGGTCAGAAGCTGTGTTTCATCCTTTTGCATCTCCAGCTCCTGGCATGGCTCCGAGCTGGCCTATGTTAGGTCAGATCATGTGACATCACTGCCATTTTATCATCTTTCATCCACAAAAAAAAAAAAATGCAATTTCATAAACTTCAGAGTATTAGAGGAAGCACTCAGCAAATGTTTTCTAAATAAATGAACACAAGACAATCAAATACCCACAGATTCTAGTTAAACATCAAAGAATGAAACTACCTCAAGTTTCTGTGTGGCCTCGGGCTCCTTTTTACACACCTCAATTATTTTTGCACTTTTTTTTTTTTTAAAGATTTTATTTATTTATTTGACAGGCAGAGATCACAAGGAGGCAGAGAGGCAGGCAGAGAGAGAGAGAGAGGGAAGCAGACTCCCTGCTGAGCAGAGAGCCCGATGCGGGACTCGATCCCAGGACCCTGAGATCATGACCTGAGCCGAAGGCAGCGGCTTAACCCACTGAGCCACCCAGGCGCCCTATTTTTGCACTTTTGAATGTGGAAATGCCAATGAGTAATCCCAACAGGTCAAACAAACAGGTTCTGTACCATTTTCACGTCTCTGGAGCCTGCCAGTATCTCCACACAGAAGATGAGGGAGTCCCCAAGGGGTCAAATGCAGTTTTCTGTACCGTTTTAGTGGTTTTGGAGGCCGGCAACACCTCCACACAGCTGAAAAGTGGTGGACTCCAAGATGGATAAGATTAAGTCTGAGATGGCAGATGGCCATGACGGCTCAGAAAGCAGGTGCTGAACTCCTCTTGACTTGCAGTCCCAGCATCACAGAATGGCAAGAGCCTCGGAGGTCATGGAGCTCAACCATACATCCCTCAGAACTGAAAATTAGCACATGCAATGTAACTTTTTAAAAAACCAAGACATGTATCAGTGAAAGGGACTTTAAAATAATAAAAGGAAAACAAGAAAGAATCTTGTTCTTTGTACCAGGGGGCTGGTACAAACTCTGTACCAGGCAGGTACACCTGCCAAACACAACTCTCGACTTTGCTTCATCTAGTTACAAAGGGTCTAAAATTGTGGGGGTTGTCAGGATCCACAATCCAAATGGACCCCAACAGCCACCATTGGAGGTTGTAGAGGCCTGAGTTGGTGGATCAGGGAGAGGTTGTTTGAACCTTCAAAAAGGCCAGGGCTCCAGAGAAATGATATCCATGCAGACAGATATGCTCCTACCTGGGACCGGCCTTGGGATTCCCTGGGTTCTGGCCCTCCTCTCATTTCCCCGTCCTGCTCCTTGGTCCCCAGCAGCCCTTACCATCCCTGCCTTCTGCCCTATTTACCTGATGACCCAACTCTGGACCTCCACCCTGGGTTCTGCCTTTCAGGCCTGCCCTGCTTACAGGGACAGGGGAAGGGAACTAAGAGGAGTTGGCTGCGTTCTATAGGGTCTGTCACTTCACATTCACACCAAAATGCAGAAAGTTAAGAATAACTAGCCTCCTTTTAAAAATGAAAAGTTAGGGGCACCTGGGTGGCATCTGACTCTTGGTTTTAGCTCAGGTCATGATCTCAAGGTCATGGAGTTGATCTCTATGTCGGGCCCAGCACTAAGTGCAGAGTCTGTTTGAGATTCTTTCTCCTTCTCCCACTACACACCCCCCCACTCATGCTTGCGCTTTCTCTCTCTCAAAATACATCTTAATAAAAGTAAATCTTTTATTAAAAAGTGAAAAGTTAGATAATCTGCTTAAAGTCACAGAGCTGCTACAGGATGAAAGAGAAATCAAAACCCAGGTGTATCAGATTCCAGGGCCATATTCTTTCCAATATGCCATCCAGCTTCTCTTACTATGATTCCTTTCCACCTTTCCTGCAGTCTCGTTTGCATGTTCTGCACCCCTGGAATTCATTCTGAGTACTTCTTCAACCTATATTTCATCTCTTCCTCTCCAGCAGATTCTCCCACTCAGACTCTGGCCAACTCACAATGTCTTCTAAGACAGAAGAGCTGCTCACCATTTGTAAGCCACATATGAAGTGAGGATGCACCTGATCACACTTCACTTAACTTACATGAATCTCCACTGCTACAGGAAGTATCCAAATATCTTGTTCTGGCATAAATGTCATTCACAGTGTGGCCCCTACCAGTACTTCTGGCCTCACCTCTCACCTGGCCTTTCTGTCTTCTTTTTCATCAGAAATTTTTAAAAGATTTTATTTCTTTATTATTTGAGAGAGAGAGAGAGAGAGAGATTGAGAGAATGAGTTGGAGGAGGGACAGAGGGAGAAGCAGACTTCTTGTGGAGCAAGAAGCCTGATGTGGAACTTGATCCCAGGACCCTGGAAATTAAGACCTGAGCCGAAGGCAGATGCCCAAAGAACTGAGCTACCCAGTGCCCTCACCAAATTTCAACTACACTGAATCTCCTCCCTAAAGAAGCCTACTCTAAGACCAAAAAGACAACACATTGGCCTATTATGTTATTACGGAAAGCTTTTTATTATCTTGGTATCTGGTACTGGATTTCTCTTTGAGCAGAACCACCTTTACTGGAAGAATTTCTTGATAACCCCCATTGGTGCAGAAGTTGAGAACCCCCAGAGGGTCCCAAGTGTGGACAGGCTGGAAGTTGGGCTCTGCAGAAGTAGATGCTGCGATGGAGTTTGGGGTACAAGATGTTTATTAGGACAACCCAAATGTACATCGACTGAAAAATGGATAGACAAAACTGCAATATGCAATGGAATCTCATGTTAGAAATCCTCATATCTTCACATAAGTTAAGGCACAGAGTATATAGACCCTTAGCACTTTGCCAAATAGGTATTTCTTTTTTTTTTAATATTTTATTTATTTATTTGACAGACAGAGATCACAAGTAGGACAGAGAGGCAGGTAGAGAGAGAGGAGGAAGCAGGCTCCCCGCTGAGCAGAGAACCCAATGCGGGGCTCGATCCCAGGACCCTGGGATCATGACCCAAGCCAAAGGCAGAGGCTTTAACCCACTGAGCCACCAAGGCACCCCGCCAAATAGGTATTTCTATTCTAACACTACTTTTTTTCTTTTAGACTCTCCTTTCTCTCAGAGCCTCAGTTACCTGAAGCATTTGTTCAATTAAATTTTTCTTAAGTTTTGTAGAACAGAGCATCTCTTTTTCCCTCTCACAGACTTGTTTTAAAGATATTAACACTGAGGTGTAATTTATAGGTCAGGGTACATTGTGCTTAAAATCTACAGACAATAATGAACAACAACAGTGGTAAAAGAAAAAGCAAGAGAAAGACTATCACCAAAACCAAGTTGGTTTTCGTATAAGGTATTGGGCCTATAGCTTTTCATAAAAATACTGTCAGGAAAAGCTGCAATAAAGACTGTATTTCACATCTGTTTAAGACAAGAGCTATGGGAAAACCAGCAGGGAAAAAAATGTAAACCTAGACATTTAATATGAAAACTTATATCAATGTTTTCCATATATCATCGCATTCAGTCCTCTCAACAACTCCCTAAATTAGGGAGATCAGAATTATTACAGTCATCATTTAGAGTTGAATCAGCTCTATTCAGAGTTTGACTGGCTCAAGTTTACACAGAAACCAAGCAATGGTACCAGGTCTTGCCCCCAGAGTCAGTGACTCCAAATGCA